>NW_004955471.1:7672437-7702143 GCF_000276665.1 Chinchilla lanigera
TTTTTTTTTTTTTTTTTTTTGCCAGTACTCTGCTGATCAGAATCTTTTCAATTTGATGTAATCTTATTTGTCTATTTTTGCTTTTGTTGTCTTGCTTTTAGCTTCATACTCCCCAAAAATATCATTGCTCAGACCAGTGTCATGGAGCTTTCCCCATATGTTTTCATCTGATGGTTTATGGTCTTATGTTTAAGGCCAGTCTATTTTGAGTTGATCTCTTTATGTGGTATGAGATCATTGGTTGCATTCCACATGTGGTATCTAGTCTTCCCAACCCCCATTTGTTGAACACATTGTCCTTTTCTCAGTGTATGTTCTTGATATCTTTGTTGAAGAGCGATTAGCCATAAATGTGTGAATTTATTTCTGGTCCCTTTATTCTGCCCCATTGGACTGTGTGATTGTTTTATGCCGGTATCATGCTGTTTTCATTACAAGAGCTTTGAGGTAGATTTTCAAATCAGGTAATATGATGCTCCTAGCTCTGTTCTTTTTGCTCAAGATCGCCCTGGCTGTTTAGAGGTTTTTGTGGCTCTACATGACTTTTATGATTACTTTTTCTATTTCTGTGGGAAATGTTACTGCAGTTTCAATAGGGGTTGCATTGAATTTATAGATTGCTTTGAGTACTATGGACATTTTAACAATATTGATTCTTCCAATCCATAAACATGGGATATCTTTCCATTCATTTGTGTCACCTTAAGTTTCTTTGATCAATATCGTACTTTTCAATCTTGGTTAAAGTTATTCCTGAGGATTTTTAAAAATTCTTTTTTAACCTTATGTTCTAACTCAGAGTTTAGTCAAAAGACAGGCCTCTCTCTATGCAGTAATATAGCTCTAAAAACCTTTCTAGGACACCTGGTACTTGATAGGTATTGTGCTAGGTGGTGAATATGCAAAAATGAAAGAAATGAAATTTCTGCCCTCAAGGAGTTTGCAATTGGAGGTGACGGATACATGACCGACAAACTCTAATGCCAAGGACTAAGTAATGAAAAGACATTTTATTTCTTAAAAATAAGAAAGAATTTAAACCAGGACCTGAATAATGAGTAAGACTGAACTGTGTTGACAAGTGGAGAGGTCATCTCAGGCAGAGGGACAGTATGAAGAGAAAAGGAAATGAGGAGGATAGTTTGAGATCATGCATTGTGAACCAAGGTCAGAGCAATATATGTTAGAGCTCTACATGACTTTTATGATTACTTTTTCTATTTCTGTGGGAAATAGAAAAATGCAACTAATGATCTCATTTTTTTTGTTTGTTTGTTTTTTGTTTTTTTCCAGTACCCGGAATAGAACTCACAGCCTCGCGCTTGCCAGGCAGGCGCTGTGCCGCTGAGCTAAATCCCCAGCCCTCAGCCCACTTTTTCTTAAACAGTATCTCTACTCTCTCACCTGAGTACACTTGTCCCTAAACTCCGCTTCCTCTTTTTTTGGTGGTACTGGGGTTTGGAACCCAGAGCTTGCACGTGCTAAACAAGTGATGTATGGCTGAGATACATCCCCATCCCCAGGGTCTCTCCCCACCCTGTGTTTTTTTCTTTTCAAGATAGGGTCTTGCTGAGTTGTCCAGACTGACTTCAAACTTCCAATCCCCCTGCTCCAGCCTCCTGAATAGCTGGGATTACAGCTGTGTGCCATTGTGCCAGCTTCTTTTCCCAATTTTATTCTTCTCTCCAATGCCGCCATCTCTTTTAGAAATCGCAGTGGTTATTATTTACGCCTAGGTATTATTACTCAACAAGATTGTAAATTCCTTGAGGTCAGGGGTGATGTCCTTAGTCATTTATCAGCCGCAGCACAACCTAGAATAATATTTTGAGTGAGTACTTTGTCCCTTTATGTAAGATCAAGCTGGGACTTCCACGTCATTGAACTTCCTTCCTACACTGTCAGGCCCCCATTTTGAGGCCGAGGGGCACCTAGACCGGTGACAGTGCGTAGAAGTGCAGGGCGATCATTCGCAGGACTTGTGTATGGTCCCACGCTGGACAAGATCAAGCAGTGCAGGCCTAAAACCTTCTCTTCTCAGCCTCCGCCCTTTGGGCTACAAATGGGAAAGCTTCTGTTAGTGAGAAAAAGTTCCTTTACAGTTGCGTCTTTGTTTTAGAAATGCGGGCTGTTAGGTGTGAAAATAGAACGCTCAAATTGAACAGTCCCTTTGCGCATGTGTGGAAGACTGAGCGTGTAATCCGGAAGTCAGTCGATTTCAGCTCCGCCCGCCGGTGGCAGCCCTGACTGCTGTTTCCTGAGCAGCTTCACACATACTGTGATACTGCTTTTGTGCTTAGAGATACATAGTTTTCACAGACCCATGCCTTAGGGTTCATACAGCACGTGTTAATTTTGTATGTTCATGAAAAGGAGTCTTCACTTTCTAGGTAATATAAAAGATTTTCAGGGGGTAATTTCAGCTCACATTGTCACTTTCCTCGCCTGTCTTCCATCCCCCTGCTTCACCGGGGTGCATAAGGCTGGGTGAAGTGCACCCAGATCATAATTGCTCCCCTTTCACTCTGCTGAGCCTTCCTCACACCCTCGCTGTGGATCTGCAGCGTGCGTCCCTCCTCTGCTGGGTTGTGGTAGAAAAAGCGGGCTGAGATTCTGACTCTGACCTGCGGGAGCTGCAGTTTAGGAGATGGCTGTGTAAATAAATATGTAGGAGCTTTGGGGGAATCGAGGCACGGAAGCCGAGATGGTGCAGCTGGGAGGCTGGCAGGGTGCTGGGAATTAAGGAGTATTCCTAGAGAGGACATCTAAACTTCATGGCTTTGAGAGACAGTGCCTCTGAGGTGGAGGGAGGAAAGAGTGTTTTGGGTGAAAGCAGGTACAAAGGTGAAGATGATCAACTGTTTGTCAGCTTCTGTTTCTTGGATAAGGGGCAGGACTTTGTTCTGTAATCCTGTATTCCTCCGAGTGTGGTCCCTAAACCACAGGTATGACAGTGCCTTAGTGCACCCGGTAAAAGCAGAAACTCCTGAGCTCTAAACTGCATTTCCAGAATAGGAAAATCTGCAGAGGAAGGGGGAGTCTGCATTCTGCAGGCTCCAGGGATGCTGTGTACATGACATTGAACCACAGGCGTGTAGGTGGTGACAGGCTTTGAACTGTGATGCTCCTACTTCAGTGACTCACTGGGATTTTGTTTTCTAAAGAACCTGGGGGCAGTGTATGGGGATCCAGTGGAAGTGCTTTCCAGGAAGCGGGGAGACTGTGGAGAGGCTATGACACTAGAAGTTCCAGGATTAGGAATGAGCAGATGGAATAGACAGCCAACGGCCGATTATAAAATGCTTAGGAGGCGGGTGTAGAACGTGGGGATCAGTTTCAGTACCCCTGTATTTTGTGGATGTGAGGCTGTAGAGTGGGCAGCTAACACTATGGACCCTGCTAAGCAACTGCCCTGGGTTCCCACCCAAGTTAACTAACCTCTCAGGGCCTGCATATCTTTGACAAAGTGGCAATAAAGAACCTATCTCATTGGATCATTGTGAGGATTAGATGAGCTTATACACAGAAGAGTTTAGAACAGTGCCTGGTGCTGAATAATGCCCGTGCGTTTTAGAGAAGCAATGCAGATAGTACTAGTTAGCATAGTGCTCAGTTGTAGTATAGAAGTAATAGTTAACATAACTGGATAAAAGCGTCTTAAAGATCTCAAAAGCCTGACAACCTCTATGTGAATCCCAGACTGCCATCTACTAGTCATGTGACTTTGGGAAAATTATTTAACCTGTCTATGCCTCAGTTTCTTCATCCATAAATCAGGAGTGGAATGAATGCCTGCCTCATATGGTTAGGATTAAAGGAATGCAAATCAAGGCGTAAAAGAGTGTAGGTGCATAGCAAGGCCCTAATCAGTGCTGGCTGTTGTAGCTCCGGGGTGGAGCGCTTGTCTAGTGAGCAGCCCTGGTATGTGAGATCCCCAGCACTGCCAAAAGAAAACACAGTTGACTGCTGTTGTTATTATCATCATTATCAACCACAGTAAAGAAAATAAGAGGAAGAGCAGGTGTGGTTCTGTTTTAGTCATCCAGGTAGGCAGGATGAAATGTGGGTTTGGAGCACAGCAAAGAAGTCAAGCAAGAGTGATCAGTTTGGAAGTGAAAAGTATGGAAGAGTTGCTTTAAATCAGGAGATGCGGTGTGACCTCAAAGGTAGGAGTCATAGTTCAGGGAAAAAAAGATGGGGGATGGAAACAGGAGGAAGAAACAGGTGTGTCTCAGCCAGGTGTGTTACTTAAAATCCTTGGTACCAAGGATTTCTGTGTCATCTTCCTAAGACCCTTATTAGCTATAATATTCTCTCAGTTCCTAATACACCTGCAGTGTGAGACTCCTACTACACAATAGAACGTGATAGATTGGGCCCAGCTCATACTGGCTCATTCAGTAGCTTCATTCTGGTGATGTGAAATTGGCCACAAGAGGAGCATTTACACTATGGAAAAGGGCAAATGCTACACATCAGAACTGCCTCCTCCAACCTCCAAGCCAGCCCTTATGACCACTGAGGGAATGAAGGCTGAGGCGAGTGAAACCTATGCCCTTTAAATGCCCTTTAGAGGGGCTGGGGATTTAGCTCAGTGGCAAAGCGCCTGCCTGGCAAGTGCAAGGTCGTGAGTTCAGTTCCCGGTACCGGAAAAAAAAAAAAAAAAAAAAAAAAAAATGCCCTTTAGTCACTGCAGTTTTCCAAGTTGAAGTCTGATTCTGCCCATGCAGTGAAACAACACTGCAAGGGAGTCTCTGTGTCCACCTGACACTGTGCGGGGAAACAGTTCTGAATGGGTTTAGGAAAGTAGCTTGGAGCCTCTGTTGAAACACAGGGATTATTTTTCCCTCGCTACTAAGTTTGCTGACTGGAAGCCGTGCAGTGGTTTTGTCAGCTACTAAAAAAAGTCACTGAACAAAGGGAAGCTGGAAAGTAAGTGAGAAAGTAAGAGAGCTACAACTGGACTGTTTCAAATTATGTAATGCATACACCATACCTCAGTGAATTGATGAGAAGTGGGCTGGGACACTCATTGCACTCTAGAACAGTGTCATTTAAACATCGCTGTGTAAAATCACTTAGCGTGAATTCAGAGGCTTTACAGAGAGATGTGACAGTATTTCATGCCTCACTCCCTGCTTCAACTCTGCAAATGACCCCCTTCATGCCTAAAATATGTGAAGAGGGAGGACATGCTAACGTGACATCCGATGTCATTATAGAAACTCTGCCCCTACTCCTCAAGAATCTCATCTTTGGGAGTTCTGCTTGCATTTCAAGGGGACAAAGATTCAACCTATATTTACTAAGTATTAGGCACTATGTTGTGCATTAGTCAGTTTTTGTTACTATAACAAACTCCCTCACGTATCAGCTAAACAAGTGGAGAAGTTTACTTTGCCTCACAGTTCTGGAGGTTTCAGTCTTGAGTTCTCTTGGCCCACTGCTTTTGTGGCTGTGGTGAGGCAGCACATCATGGTGGGAGGAAGAGGCAGCTGCTACCTCATGGCAGCCAGGAAGCACACAAGAAGAGGAAAGGGCCAAGGTCCCAATAGCCCATGGAAGGGCACGCCTCCAATAACCTAACTTCCTCCCACTAAGCTCCACCTCCTAAAGGTTGAGGAGATGGGGACCCACCATTATAGGTTTTGGGGACATTCACAATCCTAGCTATATCTCTGTGTTACAGGGTAGAACAGTGAACAGGACACATGTTGCTCCTGCCTTCAGGGAGCTTATAGTTGAGTGAAGGATATGGACAGTTAAAATACTGTGTGATGAGAGATGGAGTTTTCTGAAATTTTACGAGAAAATATCACTCATGTGAGCTCAAAGGATAATTATTCTTACCTCCAACACCTGGTATTTTGAAGTATAGTTAGAAAGAAGTAATGTGTATATTGGAAGAAACACTATCTAAAGGGTCAGGAAAGCCAAGTTTTGTTCTTTCCTTTGTGTCTTTGTGATAGTTCTAGTTTCAACTTTCTTATTTATAAAACAGGAATGATAATACTTGTCCTGCTAATGCATAGGATTATTACAGGGAATGCATGAGCTAATGTACACAAAAGCACTGTGAACATTATCGAATGTTTCACTTTCTCATGTCACGTGGATTGTATCTCACTACCAGTCATCAATAACTCACTCATGCACTCACTCATCATCAAGTATCTGTTCAGCACCAGCTCTGTTAAAGGGCCTGTATTAGACCCTTGGTTGAGTCCTATCCTGTTCCATTGTTCCTTTCAAAGTATCTTGCTTTATTTAACGGTAACTTTCATATTATAATGGGTAGTGAGAGGAAACCTGTACCTATTGATCCCCAATTTCAATCTAAAGTTTCACCCCACTTCTGTAATCCTCTCAGACAGGTGGATGAAAGTGCAGGAAGAACATGGGTAAGAAGATGTTGGCTTAAAAATTTATTTTGTGCTTAGGTTAGTTTAGTTTAATGTCTAGAAGAAAAACCAATTTTGTCTTGTGGAGTTATTTCCAAATTGTTTATAATTACTTTAAAAATTCATATTGCTCATTTGAATGGCTAAGAGGTAACCACCAGATGAAATCATTTACATCAACATAGGTAAAGATTCTATAGCACTGTGTACATCTGGTGTTAACATGAAAGAAGTGGTTTTCATTTAAGTTTTAAATATCTTAGACCTGGTAAGCACAAGGTCGTGAGTTCAGTTCCCTGTACCAGAGAAAAACCAAAAAAAAAAAAAAAACCAAAAAAATAAATAAATAAATATCTTAGAGACAAAAGGGAGCCTTTTTAAATAGATGAAATAGAATTCACTAAAAATCTAAAAGAGCAAAGTATGATCCCAAATAATTTCCAACTTCTGGAACTTCAATTTTTTAATTTTTCATTGTGAGACACTTTATAAACACTCAGATGTTTGAACAATATGCAGTATTCAGCATAAAAAATTTTGTAATACAACTGCTAGCAAAGAGGGTTGGTATCAGTTGTTCCTCTAGAATATGCCAGTGGTGTCCTTTAATCTCCACAAGTAACATGGTGTCTTAGCCCAGATATTCCCAATTTAAAGGAGCAGAGGTTTATTGAAGCTCATGGTTCCAGTTGCTCCAAGGCAGAACTAGAATGGCGGGAGGGCCTCACAGAGGGAGAGCGGCTCACCTCATGGCCCCCAGGAAGCAGAGAGAGAAGGAAGGAGCCAGGGAAGGAGCTCTCCCTTCTAGGTTATGCCCCAGAGAGCTATCTCAGACCAGGGCCCGCTCCTAACAGCACACTCAGATGTGAATTCATAGTGAATTAATCCACCAGCAAGCACAGTGCCCATGACTCAGTCACCTGTCAAACAGAGGAAGCTTTAGTGGGGACAATTTAGGTCTAAACTGTAACAGACTGTTATTCTGACATGCTTTCAGAGTTTATTTTGGGTTTTGTTTTTTGTTTTTTGTTTTTGTTTTGCTTCATGGTGAGCTGGGTATAGTGGTATAGACCTGTTATCCTAGTGCTCTGGGAGGCTGAGGCAGGAGGATCACAAATTCCAGCCCAGCCTGAGCAACTTAGTAACTTAGGAAGACATTGCCTGAAAATAAAAATAAGAAAGGGCTGGGGATGTAGCTCAGCGTAGAGGCCCTGGATTTAATCCCCAGCATCAGAGCTGCAAGGTTAAAATTGAAATGGCAGGGCCTGTTTCATTGAGCCTCTTTCAGCAACGTTAGACTAATAGACATACCCCCAGCCTGTGATTGTATTTCCAAGTGGGGCAGCAGATGTGAAGTATGTTTAACTTGAAACCAAGGGTGTGACCTGGGCCAGCACATCACCCTCAGGCTCAGCGGCGACCATGGAGCCTCTCTCCAGCGGTTTTCTTTGCAACATCATTCCGTTGCTGTGGTGAGCAGGCACTGGCAGTAGGGAGCGTCTCGCGGGAGCTTCAGGTGGGCGCAGGTCTTCCTTCGCTGGGTCCTGAACAGCGCTACTGTGGGCTCCAGCTACATGTCGTCCTCCCCCACATGCAATCATTTGCCATCCCTGCTGAGCTTACCCATGTGTTTTATTTCTGCGAGGCACAACAGTGTTGTGGGTTTTTTGTTTGGTGTGGTTCAGTTTGAGTCTGGGTTTTTTTGCTCATGTATTTTCCCATGCTTTCGGCATTTTCTCGTTATTTCCAGAAGGAAAGGGTACCTTTTGGATGAGGCACCCCCTTACTTAACGTTCTGTGTTCTCCATTCCGTCCCTTCTGTCAGTCTCTGAGCAGAATAAGCTTTGTCTTTAGCAACATAAAGCTCAAAGGAAGGCGGTCTGAGGCAGTGTCTGTCCTCTCTGGAGCAGGACACAAGTCAGTGCTCATCTACTCTGCTGGGGTCTTCTCGGCCCCCCACCCCTCCCTCCAGTATCTTCCCCCCCACTTGCTCTCAAAGCCACGGTGCATGGTCCACGTGAGCCAGGAGCTACCACAGCCCGGGCTGTCCCTACAGGGTCACTTCCTTCATGTTCCTGCCCGAGGAGGAAGGCTCTTACTTTTTAATTGTGCTGCTTTAATCAGTTCTCAGTTTCTCATCTTGCCCAGTTCTGTGCTTTTATCATGTGTTCTGATAAGTTCTCTTTGAATTTTATTTACTTACTTACTCATTTTGTTTTTTTGAGATGGGGGGTCTCACTGTGTAGTCCAGCCAGGCTGGCCTGGAACTCACAGCAGTTCTCCTGCCTCAGCCTCCCCAGTTCTGGAGTTATAGGTGTGTGTCACCACATCCAGCCAAGTTTTTATTCTTAAGGGGCCTTAGACTGACCCCTACTCTCTTTTAAAAAGTACTTATAAATGGGATATAGTAGAATTATCTGTGGTTCATCAATTTTGCAGTACCTGTTGTCCAGCTGTTATTTAGACATCCAGATGAAAGCCAGGCGTGGTGGCACATGCCTGTAATCCCAGCACTCAGGAGGCTGAAGCAGGAGGATCGATGCGAGTTCAAGGCCAGCCTGGGCTACAAAGTGAGCTCAGGGCCAGCCTGAACTAAAGAGTAAGACCCTGTCTCAAAAGAAGACAAAAAAAAAAAAAAAAATAGACATCCAGATGAATGACCAAAAATGAATACCACGTTAACCACAAGTAGATACCTCTTAAAGAGCCACCCACCCCTTTCCCTGTCCTCTATTACCACATAGGTACAATTCGTACATTGGTACTTTTTTTTGAGATACAGTCTCCTTATATCACCTAGGCTACCCTTGATTTAACCCATGGGCTCAAGTGATCCTCCTGCTTCAGCTTTCTGGTAAGGCTGGGACTGCAGGCTCACCCCACCATGCCCTGCTCCAACACACCATTTTGAAAGCATATTCACTATGTTTCATGCATGTTGTAAAGTTTCTATGTGGGTCAAGTATAAAAAATGCTGTGTCCTGATAAACCCGAAAGAAAGTGGCACGGTGTCCTCCCAGAGTGGAAGGTGCTCTTCTGAGGATCTGGATGTCACGGTTTTGGCTCATGGGCACATCTGAGACCCAGCAGCGGTGAGGAAACAGGACAGGCATCATGCCTTCCATAACACGACACTCCGGGGTGCTGGAAAGAACCGTGCAGGTCTGGGGAGAACCGGGTTATCGAAGATTGTTCTGCTCCACGATTCTGTTACTGAGCTTGTTCTGCTGTTGCGTTCGCTGCGGCACCAATTTCACTTTCTAAACTGAGAAACTGTTGCGGGAGAGGTTCAACCTCAGCCACCTTCGCTGTACCCTTAGTGCTGGGAAAGATTTACAACTGTAACCTCCTGCAGGTCACTTTTGAACAAAATTTATTCTGCTCAAAACATACTAATATTTATGCATTCCTATTACGTTATAAGAACGAAAGCAGATAGCTGTTAACGTGGACATGCTGCTGCTTTTTTTCCCCTGCCTCCTCTCAACGACAAGTCCAGTGGGACTGAGACTATTTCCTAATATTAATTTCCTTCTGTCTTTGTTACTTATTTAATCTAGAAAACATCCTTTTAGGATTTTTTGAAACATAATTCCAGGAAGAATACACAGCCAATGAGATCCTGAGCTTTAGAAAAGTATGCTTCAGTAGATCCAGCTTATGAAAATCAGCTGCACTTTTACAGTATCTGTGGCCTGAGCATTTGTTTAAATGCTGTAAAAGTCAGGCGCCCAGCTTTCTTCTGAGAGCTGCTAAGTAGGAGCTTGGGATTTTGGCAAAACTCGAAAATAAGGCCCCTCGGTTCTTCTAGCTACGTAATTAGAATATTAGTTCTTCTTATCATATTTTTGTGGAATCTGAGTATATTTTAACCATGTTACAGTCTTTGCAAAACCACTTTTTTAGGCAAATGCCAATCTGAGTATATTTTGGCATTTGCCTAAAAAGTATTTTTGCATAGACTTTAGTGATCTACCTATTAAGTCATGTGGGGGAAGGATTCTCCTGCTTTAAGTATAATTGCAAAGTAGTGCAGGGGCTGGGGGTGCAGCTCAGAAGTAGAGACCCTGGGCTAGATCCCTAACACTGAAAAAAAAATCATTCTCAGGTTACCTATGGAAACTTGAATTATTCTTTTGCTGAAACTGAGAAATCTAATTCTCTAGTGCTTAATTTCTTAATTTATTTTTAGGTACCAAAGGAAGAAATAAAGGAGAGTTTACAAATCTTCAGGGTGTAGCTGCATCTACAAGTGGAAAGATATTAATTGCAGACAGTAACAACCAGTGTGTGCAGGTAGATCCCTTCCATTCCTACCTTTATCTGTTTGTGCTGATCAAATAGATGCAGTTGCATGTTTTCCTACTTTAGATCTAAGGTACATGGTGCAAGCAAAGAAGTTTATAATTGTGTATGGAGACTCCTCTTTCACGGAGTTGGCATGTTTTGCACTCTGGTACAAGTGATAGGTGTTGCCTGTTTCCGCCTTGGTCATTTCAGTGCTGTGTTCACACTCCAATTATGTGCATTTGCTTCGCAGATATTTTCCAATGACGGCCAGTTCAAAAGCCGTTTCGGCATCCGAGGGCGCTCTCCCGGGCAGCTCCAGCGGCCCACAGGAGTTGCTGTGCACCCGAGTGGGGACATAATCATTGCAGACTACGACAACAAGTGGGTTAGCATTTTCTCTTCAGATGGGAAGTTTAAGGTAAGTTTAACTACCAGGTGACCACTAAATGAGAAAGAGAAGGAATAAGAAACATGGGATGAAGTTATGCTGATTTTTGAAATCTAATCCAATATTCAGCAATATACAGACATTGACATCCGAGTCTTCCGATGGGAGAGTAACAGCGATGATTTTATAAACCTGCTCATGTAGACCCTAAAAGTGACTTCATTTCTTTTCTTTTGGGTATAGGAATTGAGCTCAGAACCTTGTGCTTGCCAGGCAGGTGCTGTCCTGCTGAGCTCAAGTGGCTTCATTTTACAAAGCAGTTTGTTTGCTCAGTTGCTTTGTTGTTGTTGTTGTTTTTCTTTAAACCATCAAATTTAAACAAAAACTGTTCTTCTTACCTCAGTTCAGTGCAAAACAACCACCTTTTATAAGGGGTATGAAGAACCCATAGGCTGTCACTTACAAAGTGCCTTCTACCTTCTCAGGTGGGGATGGGTGACCACAGAGAAACCAGATTAGAAGACATGGTTCCCAACTTTTAAAATGTACAGACTCCTGGAGGAAAAAAGAGTAGTACACAAGAAAGGACAGATAACAATTTCTGCCAGTCAAAAATTGCTTGGTATGACCTAAAGCACAACACTAAAGAACAGAGAAGGTTGGGAGGGGGTTGGGGAGGAAAAAACCACAAAGGTGCATGTTGAGGGGCACTTGGAGGGACCCTATCACTTGATCAGTTTGCTGTACCCCGGCATCTTTATGGAAATAGAAGAATGGCATCTGTGTTAGTCAGCTTTCCCAAGCTGCAACAACCTGGGAGGAGGAAAGACTTATTTTGCCTTACGGTTTTAGAGGCTTCAGTCCATGGTCCCTCGGCCCTGATGGGTTGGGCCTGCGATGAGGCAGTGCAGCATGGTGGACTATATGATGGAAGAAACTACGCACCTCATGGCAGCCGGGAAGCAGGGGAAAAGAGAGAGAGGGAAAGAGGACAGGGTCCCAGGACCCTGGGAGTCAAGAGCAGCTCCCACTGTACTCCACCTCCACCCACTCCCAATGGGTTTATGGGCCGATAACCAGTGCTCTAATTCCTGGCCTGACAGCTTCTGTTTCTTCAGCAGTTCTCAGCTCAAAAAGCCCACTGGAGAGCCCAGCGGTGATGCCAAGCCTCCAGTTGTCATCAATGAATTGTTACCATCCAGCCCCATTTTGTGCCCTTGTTCACAGGGTGATAGCTTGCCAGGCATCTTTTCTGCAGGCATGTGTACCATGCCGTCTGCATCCCCCTCAGTTTCAGCTTCATGTTTCGGCTTGAACTTTAACCAGACCAAGCAACTCACTGGAAACTTTGTGGCTTATGAACTGGTTAGCCTTTGGCCAATTATGTAATTTCCTTGAACCTTGATAGCCTAATATTTAAAATTTGAATTTTAAAAATCTGTCTCATGGGATTTGAGTAAAGACTAAATGAGGTTTTATTCTGGCTTCCGTATGTACCTCATACAAAATAAATATCTAAGAAGTGTTATTTTTGATGCCTGTCATAAGCACTTAAAAAGTGAAGTCTTGGCCTGGCGTGGTGGCGTGTGCCTGTAATCTCAGCACTTGGGAGCCTAAGTCAGGAGGATCTTTGTGAGTTCAAGACCAGCCTGGGATACAAAGTGAGCTCAAGGCCAGCCTGAACTGCATAGCAAGACCCTGTTGGAAAAAGAAAAAAAGAGAAGTTAAAAAGTAATGTCTGTTTGATGAGTTGGGATTTGAGATTCGTAACTTCATGCAGGCTCCTGGTGGTCATCATTTCCACATCCTGGAATCCTAAAGATGGCATGATTGGTCTCTGATTGAAATGATTGACATTTTCCTTGTTAAAGTCTTTGGACTTCTATGGTCCCCTCATAGTTTTTATGCGATAAGTTACTTATATAGTTATTAACCCACAAATTAGAGCATGTATGGGGCAGTAACTTTTTAACCTGGGAGGGTAAAAGGTTGTCATTTTTAATACTATAATATTGTGTGCAGTTCTTCAGTGGCCCTTGAACTTTTTGTTCCACAGAAATTGACAGGTCCATAAACAGTATGGGTCACGTGTGCATAAGGGTCTATTTCCTTTCAGCATCTCTAACTTCCTTCCTTTCCTTTGAGCATTTGTAGTTTTACCCAAATGTGACAGCTCTAGTGGGAAGGCAGTCAGAAGTTTTCAGTGATCTCTTGAAAGTGCTCATCTAGTTCGGAGGCAGCCCATTTGTTCTTAAAATCATGATCTGTCCTTCAGGAGGTAACACTGACATAGGTTCCACGTACCAAGGCAAGAGTCTGACATCTAAGAGAGAAATCTAAGGACTCCTTGAGTTAAAGAGTTTTACACTCTCTGGTTCAGTAGTCTTGTCTGTAATAGATCCTCTTTGAAGAACTTGATTCCTGGGGTTAGAATACTGTTGCTAATGACTGGAATGAACACTGAAGAACACTGACACCCCCTGGAGGACGGGGAGAAAGGGTGTGGCATGGTTTCAGCAACACCCTTTTTTAGGATAGGTGTTGATCAGAACCCAAACGGTAAAAGGATAGCAAGTGAAAACACTCCATACGTAGAGAGAGTTCCTCTAAGTGTTGATATCATAACTATATACCAGGAGAGTCTTGTCTTATTTTTCTGCTTTGGTGGCACTCAGTAAAATTAAACAGGTGCTAAGAAATGCATACTGTTAAAGGTGATCCAGGTTCTTTGCTTTTAATCCAACTCATCCAATTTCATTGCTCTCTGACTCCTTTAATTTTTCTCCTTTCACTCTCCCCTCCTAGCTTGCATCTTCTAGCCATTCTGGGAAACTTTTGTGATCAGAACAAATACAGAACAAACATGGTAGCCCCCCTCCCCGCTGTGCTCTAAAACATCTCTCTGTTCAGAGTCAAGGACCTATTTGTTCAGTTAAATACTCTCGTTTAACTGTTCCAGAGACAGGGTCTAAAATAGTTTTGCTTGCTATTTTCAATGGGGGTCACACAGTCAGTCCAAATGCAGTGATTGTCCTTTCACTTGGTAGCGCCTGGTACTGTACACCCCAAGCAGGAGTGATAGGTGGGAGCGGGAAGGAAAAGAAACCTTGGTTCAACATGTAAGACGTTCTTTTAGATCTGCCCTAGTTGCGCTCACATAATAGAATGGAGGTAAGCCTTTTCTTTTTCTTTTTTTTGATTCTAGATAATTATCCATTTGGTATTGCATGGTTGAGTCATCCTAAGTAGTAACTACTAGTTTTCGTAATATTAGGTAGTAATAAGCAGAGTACCAGTAATTCTTTTGATCTCCATGCACATGAAAGATTATTTGCCAGTTCTTAGCTGGGTGTGGTGGTGCACGCCTGTAATCCCAGCACTTGGGAAACTGAGGTAGGAGGATTGCCGCCAGTTCAAAGCTAGCCTGGGCACCATAGCAAGACCCCGTCTCAAACAATTAAAAAAGAGTATCTGTCGCCTGTTTACCTGCCATTATGTTGTAGCCCCTTCGATGTTTAGGCTAGGTTGCAGCACCAGAATCGAATTTATACAACAGATTTCCTTGCCACAAAGGCCAGTGTTTCCTTTCAAGGTCATTTGTGTCCCTCTGCTCTGAAGAAATCAAATCTGAATCTCAGTAATTGACAACCATAGAACGAAGCATGGAGCTTCCTGTCTGAAGGGCTTTAAACTTGGCGTCTATACTCAGTCTCTGTGCTTGTTTCTAACAGACAAAAATTGGATCAGGAAAGCTGATGGGGCCCAAAGGAGTCTCTGTGGACCGCAACGGGCACATAATTGTGGTGGACAACAAGGCCTGCTGCGTGTTCATCTTCCAGCCCAATGGGAAAATCGTCACCAAGTTCGGTAGCCGAGGAAATGGGGACAGGCAGTTTGCAGGTACACTCGATGGTAATATGTAAACCCCCTTTTTTATGCTTCCTCTGCTCACGGGTGCATGAGGCCGGAGCATGCTGAAGACGCCAGTCCCCCACGCTGGCTGGCCCTGGAAGGAAGGATGCTGGGATGGCATCTCAGCAAAAGCATGGCTAGGCAGATGCTTCTCAGCTTCTCTGCTGGCAGTAAGTCAAACTGCGCAATAAAAACTGTGGTTTTTATTGGTGATAACTTAACAGCACTCAATGCGTATTAAGTAAAATATGCATTTTTTAAATAAAAAGGTTTGAGGAAAAATGGAGTAACTTCTGTTTCCCAGAGCAGCAGAGTTATTGACATGGAAATGCATTTCACCTTTCTGGGTTATTATGGGAACAGGAGTTCAGAATACATGCAGGGTGGGCCTTCTCCTTCTCTGCTTCTCTTTTTGGAGCGCCACTTTGCACTCACAGGCTTACAGCAGTTTCCACATCTGCAAGAAAAGGCTGCACACGGGTCATTAATTTTCTTCTTGTGATGATGCTTTGGGTGTTTAACATTAATTTGCATTCATTTCTTTATGCTTTGCCTTCAGTTCTTTGTTCTGCCAGGTCCTAAATGTCACCTGAAATGACAGAGCATGGGTTTTCTGCTCAACTTTTTAGAAAAAAAAATTACATATTGGAGGCTCTTTCCCAATGCTAAGAGTTGCCACATCTTTCCTCAGTAGAAGCTGAGAATCCTTGAGAAGACTAATGTATACTCAAAGGAACTGGCAGGTGTGACTTTCAGACCGTAGTGCAGACAACCAATTCTGGTGCCTTCCTGCTCTTTCCACACCATCAGGGCAGCTCAGAATCCAGCTTGGGAAAAGTCAGAAGAGACAGTCCCTAGCGTAGAATAGGCAGGATCCAAGTTTTCTGGGGCCAGAGGTCAGGCCGAATGATATGCCAAGGATCAGGTCTCTGGTTCTTTGTTAGTTCTTAAATAATTAACATATAATTAACATATTAAGTTATTAATATATTAAGTTTGGCTTTTGTTACAGTACTTGCTATGTTATGATCATTTTTATTGTTATAGTCATCACATATGTTTTTTCCATCTTTATTGCAGGTCCCCATTTTGCAGCCGTAAATAGCAACAATGAGATTATTGTTACAGATTTCCATAATCACTCTGTCAAGGTACAGTTTATTACACACTAGTTGTTGCTAACTTTTAATTCTTTTATGGAGAAATTAGTGTGGGAGAAAATAACTTGCATAGTTATACAGGACTTAAGGGAGTTAAGCCAAAAGAGTCGATTTTGCTTCTGCTTTAATTTTTTTTGTTGTTGTTGTTTTTGTTTTTCTCCGGTACCAGGAACCGAACTCACGACCTTGCGCTTGCCAGGCAGGCACTTTGCCGCTGAGCTAAATTCCCAGCCCTGCTTCTGCTTTAAAATGCAGGTGTTAGTATGGCCATACAGACTTCAAAGAGGCAGAGAACTGAGTAGAATACATGACCCTAAGTTTCTAAATTAGAAACTGGTATGATTGAAGATGGCTTAAAAATTAAATTTTAAAAACCGATGGCTTAAATGTAGCGGCAGATTTTTCAGAAGCTTAATACTGTTTTCTGTGGCTGTTCAACAGATTAAACCAAAACCACTCTTTCAATTTTCACAATCCACCGTCTCTTATTAAACACATGCTACAGGCACTCCATTTCAAAAAGTTTAAACCATGGCTTGTTTTCTAAAGAACCAAAGAGGTCCCTAACCCATTGCTTGACCACAGCTACTATTAGAATTTGTTTACAAGTTCATTTACTCCTTTACTTTTAAGAACCTTCATAGATTTATTCATTAAAGCCTTAGAATTATATAAACTCTATTTTAGCTAAACTACCTTCTGAGAATTTATTTATTTATTTATTTTTTTGTTTTTTCTCCGGTACTGGGAACCGAACTCATGACCTTGCGCTTGCCAGGCAGGTGCTTTGCTGCTGAGCTAAATCCCCAGCCCCCTGAGAATTTATTTTAAAAGTCCTCTATTTATTCATCTCTCTCACAAACACACACACTGAATTTTCCCTGTTGTGAACATAAAATCCAGCTTCCTTTCTGTGTTACGGTGATGTAGTAAAATGATAGTAAATTCTGAATATCTAGCTTAACAAGAAATTCCTACTATTATTAGATCCACACTGAATGACCATCCATCCTATTAGAAATGTAATGTTCATTCTTAAAATTTAGCTATTTATTTAACGGTAGAAAGAATAATGTTGAAAATTATAGCCTTACTCATACTGCCTTATATTTGTAGTCTTTTATGGTTCATACCAAAAATATTTTTCACAAAGTATTTACTAACTAGATATAAACTATAGAAAAACGAGTGATTTTAACAACTGATAAATCATATTTATATATAGCAAACTGGGGAACCATTAAGTGATATGGGGATCTGGTTTGTAGATGTTTCTTCTTTTCTATCAGAGTGTTTTAAATCAGAACTCTTGCTTGGTGTGGTGGTGCATGCCTGTAATCCCAGCACTTGGGAAGCGGAGCCAGGAGGATTGCCACAAGTTCGAGGCCAACCTGGGCTACATAGTGAATTCATGGGTAGCCTGAACTATACAGCGAGACCCTATCTCGAAAAACACAAAGCAAGGGGCTGGGGATTTAGCTCAGTGGCAAAGCGCCTGCCTGGCAAGTGCAAGGTCGTGAGTTCGGTTCCCGGTACCGGAGAAAAACCAAAAGAAAAAAAAAAAGAAAAACACAAAGCAGAACAAAAAATCACAACTCTTCCTATAAATCACCTATTCAGATTTTTTTTAATATGTAAATTTGGGTCAACTATTGTAACTTTGAACGATCTTAAAATATTTCTTACAGGTATTTAATCAGGAAGGAGAGTTTATGTTGAAGTTTGGCTCCAATGGGGAAGGCAACGGGCAGTTTAATGCACCAACAGGCGTAGCAGTGGATTCCAATGGGAACATCATTGTGGCGGACTGGGGAAACAGCAGGATCCAGGTATATTTAAATGCTAGTGAATGTGGTTAGATGGTGAGTAGTATTTGTTAAAGGTGAAGAATTGGCTGTTTCCCAAGCTAGGATGTTTTCCCTTCTCTGTTGGGTAGATCATAAGGCCATAGAAAATCTCACCAACAAAACCAAACTATGGAGATGGAGTAGACAAAAGCAATGTATTACCAGGAGAAAACCCTCTAATTTAGGTTTTCTTTTAACATGGATCACACAGACTCTCAAGGGTTTGTGGATGGAATTAGGATCTGTTGCTATCTCTGCTAATATATAACTGAAAATTATGACTTCTCATAATTATGAACATAGGTAACAACCGCAGACTATGACTTTGTCACCAAGAAAAACCACAGAAATTTTATATCAGATTACAGTTGTTGCAGACATCCCAAGCTATCATTTATGCCCATTACACTACAAAATTACAGTAATTATTAACCACTAAGGAAAAGTAAAATCTCACCTTATTCAAAAAATGATCTCAAAATGGATCACACAGGTTTAAATGTAAAACTAAAAGACTTTTAGGAGATAATGCTGTGAAAGATAAGCTTTTAAAAGATTTTAAGAGGAAAACCTTTGGGACCTAGGGCTTGGTGAAGAGATTTTGTGGCATGATACCAGAACTATATCCCAAAAAGAGAGAAATTAATAAATTGGATTTCATCAAAATTTGTTCTGTGAAAGACTCCATTAAGATAAAAATATAGACAACAGACTGGGAGAAAATATTTACAAGCTACATTTGTGACCAAAGATTTGCCTACGATATGTAAAGACTCTCAGAACTCAACAGTATGAAAACCAAACAATCCAATTAGAAAATGAACAAGAAATATGAAGAGGAGAGATATATACATGAAAAAGTGCTCAATATCATTAGGCATTAGGAAAGCACAGATTAAAGACCATGATGAGCTCCTACTGCGTGCTTGTTTAAATAGCTAAAATTAAAAACATTTATAATACCAAATACTTGTGAGCACTTAGAGAAACTAAGTCTGCCATATATTGCTAGTAGGAATAAAACAGTAAGCCAGCCTTGAAAATACTGCAGTTTGGGAGTTTCTTAAAAAAGTAAACATTAAAAATAAATAAATAAAATAAAATAAAAAAGTAAACATTGCAACCTTACAACCTAGCAATTATAGTCCTGGGCATTTATGATAGAGATAGGAAAATTTGTGCCCACATGGAAGCAGTATATTATTATTTGTAGATGTATTTGTCACAGCCAAAACCTGAAAGCAGTCAACCTTGCCAGCAACTGGTTTATGGCTAAATAAAGTGTAGTGTTTCCATACTGTTAACTACGCAGCACTTAAAAGAAATAGACTGGTGATACACTTACTAAGTTGGGTGCATCTCAGGGCATTCTGCTGAGTGGAATCAGCCACTTTGAAAAGGTCTCGTACCCTATGATTCCATTTAGGTGATGCTGTCAAAGTAACAAAATTATAGAGAAGGAAGATAGTTTGTATTGGGTAGCAAAGGTTATGGGAGGAGGGAGTATGGGGGAACAGGTGTGACCATCACGGATTAGCAAGAGCGGGGGCTTCGTGACAATGTGTCTGTCGGCTGTGAGATGAGGACAGTTGCACAGATACACACGTGCAATAAAGTGACTGCTGTCCTTACATATCTCCAAAGTTAATGTGTGGGGTTTTGTGTGGCAGTGTCATTGTAGAAGGTGTAACCAGCGGGTCAGACTGAGTGAAGGGTAAGAGGACCTCCATCACCTTTGCAACTTCCTGCAAATCTGTAATTACCTCAAAATAAACAGTTAATTAAGAACTAATAAGGTTGGGGCTGGGGATTTAGCTCAGCGGCAAAAGCGCCTGCCTGGCAAGCGCAAGGTCGTGAGTTCGGTTCCCGGTACCGGAGAAAAACCAAAAAAAAAAAAAAAAAAAAAAAAAAGAACTAATAAGGTGATGATGAATTTGTTTTCATCATTTAGGAATAATGGTATCATGGATGGCATTTGGGATTCTGGTTGAATATTAAAAATAATAAAATTGGTTGCATTCTAGGGTGGGGAGAAGCATTACAGTGCAATTCTGAGATGGGATCTGTAGGCTTTGCCAGGCTGCCACAGGGATCCTTGCTGCGTGAATGTTTCAATTTTACACAGCCACGAGTGATGGTGCACACCTGTGACCCAGCACTCTGGGAGACTGAGGCAGGAGAATCACAACTTTGAGCCCAGCCTGGGCACCTTAGTGAGTTAGCAAGACCTTGTCTCAAAATAAAGAATCAGAAGGGCCGGGGATGTAGCTCCGTGTGAAGACCCTGGGTTCAGCCCCCAGCACTCCCCACCCGTTGAAGATTTATACTTTATATGGAGAGCAGGTCTTTTAAATCCCCAGATGGAAGAAGGACTCTTCACTCCCGTTTCTGTATGCTCACACCTGCATGGATGCAACCACGCACTTAGCAGTTGCACCCTTTCCCTCTATGCACCAGGGAACCGCAGGGCACAGGCTAAATCTGGGGGCATTCAGTGTCTCTGTGAGGGCAGCAGCACTCCCCCACTTAAGTCAGATGGAGACTGCTGCTTCTCAGCAGGAGATCTGAAGCTACAGATGCAGCCCAAAAGGCTTTGATTTCACCACCGTATTTACCTTGTTTACTTATCCCAACAGACACGTTCGTTAAAAGAATTCTATGTCTCCCGAGGAGATTTCAAGGGTCTGATGTTGTGAGAAGCCAGAAGCCAGGCAGGGAGCTAAGTTCAAAAGCAGGTCCACAGAGGACCACAGCTGCTAAGCCATGACCGCATACGACCTACCTGGTGATGTTGCCTGTAAAACGCCACGCAGGCCAACAAAAGGGTCAGACGAAAACAGCCGAGCCTTATGAAGCAGGAGAAGTGTACGGTCCTGGAACTGCCCACTTAGTTCATCATAGTAGAAGCTGACAGACCAAAAGGAGACCATTTCGTCTCCAAACACACATGTTGAGCCATGGACTTCTTACAACTTTTTATCTAAAAGTGGAACAAGAAATCTCGATTTTGTCATTGCACATTATGATTCAGGGTCACTCTCCCGTGCTCCAGCTGCTGCTTTTTCTCCCATAAAATTGGGCATGAAAGGAGGGTGAGGCTAGAAGGAAAAGAAGGCTCAGCATGAAAACTAAAGGGCATTCATTCTCCGGGCACCATCCAGGGCCGTGCTCACCCAGGCCCCGTGTGGCCACTGTAGGAAAGAGTGCGACCCGGCAGCGCAGGCGCGTTCTGTGTCGGTGACTCCACACCGGAACTAGAGGTGAGGAAGCCAAGGAAGTGGAGGTAGAGAGAAGGGTTGCGTATATGACCACAGCCTGAGCAAACCTAGGGCGTTACTTACATGCTGTTAAATGAAAAATATTGGCATCGTGGGTTTCTAACACGTTTCAACATATTACAAAACTACTTCTATTATATTCTGACTTCATACTTTTACAGGTTTTTGATGGGAGCGGATCATTTTTGTCCTACATTAACACATCTGCTGATCCACTCTATGGCCCCCAGGGCCTGGCCCTCACTTCAGATGGTCATGTGGTGGTTGCAGACTCTGGAAATCACTGTTTCAAAGTCTACCGATACTTACAGTAACAGCCTCCAGCTGGACACCCCTTCTAAAGGTCTTGCACTATAAACTGGAATGGATTTCTTGACGTGGGACCAGATTATGAACCAGACTTTTCATGCTAGAAGGAATCTTCGGTGAACTTTCCAAGGTTATTTCTGAATGTAGCAATTTATTTAAAAACTGCTTATCCAGTTTCCAGAATTCATCTTTAGGATTTAAACAAACAAACAAACAAAAAACATCTCTTCTGAATCTCTGAAAGCTGCGAAGTTTTACACCTGTGAACTATGGCTTATAGGACAGGGATTTATGTAGTTCAACTAATTTTGCAAAACAAACAGTAAAAAAAAAGGCCTAGCATATGTAAAGATACTTGTTAATCCTGTGAATGGGCACCTTTGTGCAGAGCTTCCAAAAACAAAATCTGTTGTGGTTATATACTTTTTTAAACCTAGGTCACAAGACCCAGGGAATCTTCTAACCTCATTTTTGCAGTACGTATTACTCTTGTGACATTTTTGGGTTATCAGTGACTGCATAGGAATTACTTTAAGGCTGTCTTGCAAAATCCTTTTAGCTCTGATCAGCGGGCCTCTCAAGTTGAGCATTTAAGAATCAATGCAAATTTCCTAACCTTTCAGGGTTAGATCAAAGATCTCTTTGTTTGTTCTTTTCACCTCTTTCCTGTTCACCTTATTATCAGGAAACAAAGTCCATTTTCAGGGAAACCTGAAATTCCTGATGCTTTGAAAATTATATTACAAAAGCAATGCTACCTTGTGTTGGATGAAAAGCTCCGGATTAACGTACTGGAATGTTACTGAGAAAAAGCCCATTTGATGTGCCATGTGTTCACGTGTCTTTCTTCTCCCACTTCATGAAAGCTAAAGCTTTACCTCCTGCAGAATGTCAGCACATGTAGTAGGACACCAGTATCCTAGGACAGAGAGCCATAAGGAGCCCTTTGGAGGACTGATGGTGTCAACCAAAGGCATGTGATTGATTAATGATTTCCCCTTAGAGAACAAGTGTTACCAAAGTTCTGTTATCTCAAGAGCATTACAGGTAAGGGCATGTTACGGTTATTTATCATTGTTTAATGAATAGTAGAGGCATTAAGGGACTATGTATACATGATTAGGGTAAGATAGAATGTATAATATATACGTACATATATAGCTGAATCTTTGGTGTATTGAAATAGGCAGCACGCTGAAAGACAGAAGCATTATCTAGCCCATTCCTTTACCAATGAAGCTTACACCTGTCCTCACGGGGCAAGCCCTAAGGCAGGTTTGATTTTTTTGCCCATTTTCCGGGAACAATGACGGTGGCATAAAATGGCTTTCTGTGCTTTTGAAGGAAGAAAACAAAGGAGAGAAGAAAAAAAAGATGAAAAGTTGAAATACATTTAAGTTAAACTAGTATAAATGTATTTTGAGAACTGTTAAGAGCAATTTGGTCAGTTGTTCACCTGTCACTGATACTATACAATAAGATTCGGTCTATTTCCACTGTTTAATTTTCTACTCAGTTCTACCAAATGCATTGTTGTGTTTGATATTTTCAATAATGACTTGGGATCTTTTTCAGTGAAAGCACCTTAGAACTGTACTATAAGAAAGCATTTCCTGTACCTATTAGTATATGAATGTGATGTTTATTGCTTATTAATTTAAAATGCAGTCATTCTCTGTGTAGAACTTTTTAAAATTTACAAGGGAAGTCTAGCTACTTCCAGTTCTCTGTTAAATTTATGATGCCCAAATCAAGACCTGAAAAATTCTTTTCAGGAAGATTAACATTTAGGTTTAGTAATTTTTTGATTTATGTAGACTTTAAAATATTCAAGCCTGTCGGTGATAAAGTCATAAAATTTACCAATTCTAATTTTTATAATTTAAACTAAGATACGGTTTCCTAAGGTTAGTGAAACAAGTCTTTGAATTTATTTTTTCTCCTTCAATGGCAGTGATTGGACCCAGGGCCGTTCATACATGCTAAGCATGAACTCAACCACAGAGCTATACCTGTAGACCAAGTCTTTGAACTTAAATATCCATCACACTTCCAGGTAGTGGAAATAGAATGATGGATAAACAGACAAAAATTCTTGTCCCCTTGGACTTTACTCTCTGGGGAAGAAATTTCATTTTGCAACTTACTAATATCCTACCTGAAAGATAGGGTAGGTCCTTGATAATTCTTGGACTATTTAAAAGGAAACAATTTTAAACTGGTTAGATTAATTTTAGTGTATTTTCATGAATAAAAATGCATTTCTATGTAGAGTCTCACAGACTTTTTTCTTTTTCTTTGGTACTAGAGATTGAACCTAGATCTCCATATGTGCCAGGCAAGCGCTCTACTCACTGAGCTATATTCTTAGCCCTTGATTTTAAAACTAGTTTACCTAAAGAGGCTTTTTTTCAACATCAAAATGTCTGTGAACTTAAAAATTAACTTATAAACTAATCAGCCATTATATCATATCAGTCTAGATAGCTCAGTAATAGGTTGAACAAAAAGCTATTTTACATGTTTACATGTTATAAATTGGAATACAAGGATAGGTTGACTTTGATCTGTTCCACTCTCTCTTATTAAAACACATGCTATGGGCACTCCAGGAAATACTATATTTTTTTCCCAAAACATATATAATTATGTATGGTATAGATAACATTTCCCACGTGAATACATACGTGCGTTTACTGTATTTCTTGGTAAGCATATTTTTGAGGAAAGTGCTGCTTATAAGATACAAATAGACAAGATTTAGGTGAAGTTTTGTCCCATTCTATAAAATGGTTTCTGGTAAACTGAGAAGGATATTAAAATAAGTGACTTTTTTCTGGGCTACCAGTATTGTTTGATTTCTTTGTCAAGTGTATAGAACCTGTCATATATTCATGATAAGTAGCGCTGAAAAGTACTCATTCAGATTTCTCCTGGGCACTTCTGGCAAAATATTGCCAGTTAGAATTTAAAGGTCAGTAACAAGTATTCTGTCCCGTCACAAACCTCCCCTGCTGGCCATGGGAAGGTAGGGAGTCACGTGACTGTCCAGAAAGAAACACATGAACAAAAAGCCTTCATGACTCTTGGCCATTTTTTTAACGGTATGTAGTATTTTGGTGAAACTTTAGTCCCTATAACTAAACAAGTCCCCAAATTTCCTTATTTTCATTTAGACTGTGACTAGATTGAAGCTAATAAGTAACTCTAGATCCTTGCAACTATTGCACACTTGGTTCCACTACTAAATACAGGGTATGTCCTCACATGGAATGAACTGGAATAGCAGTACACTAGCAAGGATCAAGGAGTCCTTCCACTGAAGGAGGGGTACAAATGCTTTGGTAGTAGTATCTTCTGGGTCATTTTGAGGAACTAGCAAGTCAATGTCAAATAAGCTTGCGAATTACTTCAAATGAGAAAAATGTTTTTCTACATTTGAGCTCTATTCCTTTCTATTAACCAGCTGATGAAAAGGGAGGAGTGTTTAGTTGAAGAATCAAAAAACAAGGCATTGCCAGAGAAGAGGAAATAGAAACTATTGGACCCAAACCTTATCGAATTCCGCTTAAAACAGAAAAAGTAATACTATCGCTTTCTGTGAACGTTGCAGGGTTTTAAACTTTACAATTATTTTAATATTTTTGATAACTAGGAATCTAGTATTGCCATAAAGGAAACTTAAGTGCCCATTAAAGATTTGTTTGATATAAATAAATAATTTTTTGTTTTGTTTTAAATGACAGAAAGCTACAAATCATGATGCTAAGCTTAAAAACTTTTAAAGATGAATTGTGTGGCAGTGATTGTGTGGTCTGTTTGTGGAGACTGTATGAAAGCTATTAACTAATATTCTAGGTTAGATTAATAAATTGGCTGTTGTTCCAATGAATGTACAGCACTTCCACTAATTTTTGAAAGCAACACAGCCTTAAACTCAATTGCTTTTGCTTTATGACATTGGAATGTTCTGTCATCGTCAGAGTGTATTCTTGTAGTAGAATTCTTTATGTCACTCTCAGTTCTATAACTTTGGATATTCTGTATGATTATGAGCATTTTTTGCTTTGTTCGTTTCCTTTTTAGATTTTTACATTCCATCTTTCTAGGTTTGTTTCATACATTTTGTGTATAGAACACTAGGTCTTGTGCTCTCTGACACTGATACTGATATATTCTCATCGTTTGTTCTTTTATGAATCAAAATGCTGACTGCCTATTTAAAGAAGAGAATGAATGCTGTGCATCAAAGTGTTTGTATGTTCGTAGCTACATACGTACCACAGTATTTTGGATGCTTTAGTCTACAATAAAACTTTAATTCTGTCTTGAAACATAGGAGAAACAAGATTCATGTGTATATCTTTACCATGCACAAAATCTCAAATCATTATAATAAAGCTTGTTTTCTCCATTTCCAGGGTGAATGTTTATTTAACAGATGGTTCCCCTGAGTGAAGGGGTTTGTAGGAATGTTCTAGAATATGCGGGAGATAGTAAGCAATACCTCAACCAGACTGTTTATACGAGTGAGAAGAAGCAGGCCGGGGATACAGCTCAATGGCACAAGTGCCTGCCTGGCAAGGTCAAGGTCCTGAGTTCAATTCCTGCTACAAAAAAAATTCAATCTAAACTAGTGAGAAAAAGCTCAGTAAAATTGTTATGTTGCTAGTCATCTGGTAGCCTTTAGAATGTACTGTGTCTTAAACAGGAATTTGGAAAGCCCTATGTCTTGGTTACTTGTCTCTCGTTGCTGAGACAAAATACCCAATGCCCAAAATTAAGGAAGGAAAGGTTTATTTAACTCACGGTTTGTGGAGGTTTCAGTCCATACTTGGCTGGCTCCAAAGCAGGGTGGCACATGGCAGAGGGCAAACAGTTCATGGCTGCGGAAGACAGCAAAAGCAACAAGAACATCAAGAGTTTACATTATAGGCAAACTACCCACCCCAGGGCAGGTGTAGCACTCACACCCATGAATCAATCATAAATTCAAGAGGCCCGCCCCATGAGTGCATGAGGCTTTGGGGGGACATACAAGCACAAAGCATAACACCCTAACACATGTACAGCGTGTATTTTTAGAAAGTTATGAAAATAGATTTTAAAAACTCAGTGTTCTTATAATCAAGAGGGACCTCACTACCAACATTATCTTTAGCCCCAAGAATTTAATTACATAAATTCATTACAATAAAAAATTCTGTTTTTTTCAAGCTGTGGGTCACACGTTTCAAACAGTACTTCAGCCATCCAGGAGAACACATCTGTCCAATCCTCTGGCCGTTCAGTCTCTGGAAGAGCCCGCAGGGAAATTTACATATGTCATATGTTTTCAGAGAAGCTAGTTTCCACAGCCTTTCTCAAATTCAAGTAAACATTTCTTAAACATATCTCTACTCACAATGTCAAAGTGGCCATTTTAGATGCCCCGTCCACAGGCCAGTATCTTTCCCACAATTTTGACTGGTGTGTGGACTTGTTCCTTTGTATCCCTACAGAGGAATCTTAGCTCTTTGATGACTGTAAACAAGTCGTGGCACAAGTCGTTGGCTTGTTTTGCATGTTTATATATTTGCATGCAGCTTGTTTTCTCCCGATATATTTATAGACTTTTAAATCATTAAGTTTCTGATTTGTATTTGCTGTGATGCGGCAAACCCTAAAATTTATCTTAATTGAACTATAAAGTATCCTTTATGAATAATGAAGGGTTTCTTTACTTGTTAGAGAGCTTAAAAACATCCAGGATAGATTAGAACTCTGAAGAAGATGATCTAAGTTAGTCTTAAAGAGAAAAGATGAAACAACTGAAATTTTCAAAGACCAAGCATAATACCAGTGATCACTAACTGTGAACATTAATATTATTGAATCATACTTCAATTCACTTACTCAACCCAAGCAGGTACCTTTGCTACTGTGGGTTCTTTGGAGCTTTTCAGACTCAGAGAGTGTTGCACATCACAGGCCATTTGGCCTATGTATTAATATAACATATCTCAGTTGACCCATTGGGAACACATTCCACATAAAGCTGGAAACATCCCTTTCCAGAGCAAAGGAAGCAAAGCTGCAGATTGTTGCTGGCTAAGCTGGGAGGCCTGCAGGGCAAATCAACATTCAGGCCTCCATCAAGCTACTGCCCTTCTTTCATTGCTGTGGTCCCTGAACAACCGTGAGCACCTGTGATACACCAGACTTTCAGGTAAGCATAAGCCACACAGTGATGAATATTGAAGCCTGTACCATCCAGTGGCTTACAGTGCAGTGAAACAGACCAGATACATGGGGGGGGGGGGCGTTGTTGTTTGTTTATTTTTGAGACAGAGTTTCACTATGCAGTTCAGGCTGGCCTCGAACTCACTTTGTAGCCCAGCCTGAGCTTGAACTCCCAGCAGTCCTGCCTCAGCCTCCCGAGTGCTGGGATTACAGGCATGTGCCACCACACCCGGCTCAGACCCGTTACTTGGAATACTACGAGCTACTTTGCTATGAGTGCATTAACAAGGATTTATTGGCACAATATGTTCCATTATTTTTCGAGCGAGTAGGGAATAACAGTAAACAAGGAAGTCCCTGTTAGCACAGAATTTTGCTCTACTGGGATGAGACCAATACGGTAAAGAGTAAAGACAGCTGCACAGTGTATGCGGCCTGGTGCAAGAAACACGGAAAGTCTTTTGCCTTCTCTGGTCCCTCTCGTACCACTTGTGAGGTGGGGCTGGGAGACAGGGATCCTGGAGGCGACAACTGAACTGTCTAAAGAATAAGAGTGAGCCACGTGAGGACCTGTATCCCTGATGGGGCACAAGACACAAGGTAATCTCGGGACAGAGTAAGACGAGACCGTCCGCAGATCTCATAGCTACGTCACCAGGGCAGTTATTTTTCCTTTCTTTAAACTGACATGCAGGGGCTGGGGATTTAGCTCAGCGGCACAGCGCCTGCCTGGCAAGCGCCACTTGAGTTCGATTCCTGGTACTGGAAGAAAAACAAAAAACAACAACAAAAAATAAATAAACTGACACGCAACATCTACTTTAGCCATACGATGGCCAATCCATGAAAAATACTTAATACTATGCGAAGTTCTTTATCTCGTACATAGTAAGCATATATTAATTGGTTACCCATTTGCTACTTTAGAATTCTCCCCTGTGCACTCTGGCAAAAACTGACTGGAACTCAGCGCCCTCTCCTGCTTTTATAAGAAGCAACAAGGACGACAAATACCACCTGAGATGCCACTGTTTATGGTTTTGGTGAAATTGTTACACTTCAAAGCGGTGCAATATGGTTGACATCTCAGTGGAAACTGTTAGCGCGTTTCAGGGGAGGGGACCAGGGCTTTCCCTCCGAATCCGCAGCTATCAGGAGGCAGTGTATTTTTGACCCTTTTGGTTTTAAAAATCATTTTGTTTACTTAGAAAAAATAAACCTACGGGAAAAGCAAGCATAGGACGGCTTTTTAAAGCTGGAAACGCAGCGGATCGGAGCTGAACAGAAGCAGGGGTGCTAAAGAGAGAGGGCAGTGGCTTCGCTCCGGACGACAAGTCCGGGTAGGCCGAGGCAGCGCTTTCTCCTCCTGCAGCCAAGCCTTCTATTTTTTAACCTAAACTCAGGTCAGACAGCCACGGCGTCAAGGAAACTAGTGTAAAAAGGAGGGTCAAATTTTCCTTCTGAGAAAGTGACAACACAGAACGGGAGCCGCCCCGGGAGCAGGCGCACCAGACTGCCCGTAGGCCCCGCCCCCACTCGGGCCGTGCCCCCCCCCGCCAATCCGGGCCCGGGCCAGACACAGACCCCGCCCCTCTACCCGGGCTCCGCCCCCTTCCCCCATCCGGGCCCAGGATCGGCCCTCCGCCCACGGCCCAGTCCAGGCCCCGCCCTTCGCCCGGGCTCCGCCCTCCGCCCTATCCAGGCCCCGCCCCTCCGCTCGGCGCAGCCGCGGGGTGTCGCTGCGCGCTGTCGGAAGGGGGTCAGTCAGCTGGCGCGCCGCTCCCGTCGCTGCTCCGCCCCGAGCGATTGGCGCCAAAATTGAACGCGCGCCTCGCCCACGCAGGCCTCGTCCCCGTCCCGGTCCCCGGAAGGCCGTCCGCCCGCGCCATGGTAAGAGCA
>NW_004955471.1:7702308-7781531 GCF_000276665.1 Chinchilla lanigera
CGGCGTCCCCGGCGGCCCGGGAGCCCCGCGAGGGGGGCCCCGCGGTGCATTTTAACCGAAAACGGCTTCTTTGCGGTTAAACTACCGACACGGTCACCTGGGCTGGCGCTGGCGCTCGGCGGACTGCGCTCTGTGGAGTTGGCGCCTAACATAACTGACGCCTGCGCGGGGCACAGCGCGGTCCGTCTGCCTCGTGCTTTTATTTCGCCTGTGTACACGCTGATCCCCGTGACGGTGCGGGATTCAGTGTGCTGTTACCTCTTCGGAGAGATGCGTCTGGTCACGGAGAAGTGTGAGACAGATGCGCCCTACATCGATGAGTACCTGCCCCTTAGGTACCTGATCGAGCCAGATGAGTGGTGTGTTGGTAAAAGGCAGGTCGTACCCTTTCTTCATTGTCAGTTAGTAACTGTTTGGTTTGTTTTGTTCGGTAGACCATTACGAGTCCAGTCATACTTTTGGAATTGGAGAAGTGCAACCCAGGGCCGCTGATAACATTTTTGTTTTTTCAAAATTTTATTGTAATTGACCAACAGGGCTAGTACTAGGTAAAGTCTGTAAACTTTAGACACAAGGTTTTTTTAAGCGGTTTAAAATATTTTGGTTGAGCCGGGCATGGTGGCGCACGCCTGTAATCCCAGTACTCAGGAGGCTGAGGCAGGAGGGTCGTTGCAAGTTCAAGATCAGACTGGGCTACAAAGTGAGCTCAAGGTCAGCCTGAACTGCATAGTGAGACCCTGTCTCAAAAAGACAAAAATAAATAAATCAATAAATAAATATTTTGGTTAATCAAGAAGCATCAGTTCACAAGCCAAGTTTTGAGTCACCTCCTTACGAACTTGAACTCACACCATCAGGATAATTTTCCTAGTCGTAAGTACTAAAGTCCTGGTTCGTTATTTTGTAAAGTTTTGAAATGTAGATATTAATACGACATCCTTTTATGGTAGTCTTTTTAATTCTGACCATAATACTTTCCTGCTGTAGTTAAAGATAAAAATTATTTCTGGCTGTAAAAGAGACGGATGAGTAAAGCAGTCTGAAAACACGGTGCATGGGTGATCCAGCACAGCCGCACTTCTTGAATCACTTGTATAAGCTGCCGAGTGTTGAGAGCTTCCTAAAACCATGCCCCAGGACGCTAGAGTTCCTTTATTATTGCCTGCCTCTGCCGGGCTGGTGGAGTGCAAGGGGCTTTCCAGAAGCTGTTTATGCTTCGAAAATGCTAGGAACCTTGCCCTACAACTGCCAAAGCAGCCATGGTCTGAGGGATTTTTACTGCCCCATGGAATCCCCGAGGTCCCCTGGATTCTGGTTTGAAAAAGCTCTCAACCCCGGGACCCAGTTAAAGTGCCTGGAGAGGACCTCTAAAATACGCATGCCCAGTTCATACAGGCTGTGCCTGGGCACCTGTATTTTTGAAAAAGCACCTGAGCTGATTCTAATGTGTGGCATTTTGAGACTCAGCGGAAGCAAGAAGTGAGCCGAGGAGCCTTCTAAGTAGGTGTGAATCTCATGCTGGATTTTAAGGTACTACAGGGGCCAGTGTGAAGGGAGACTGGTAAGCTGTCCTGAAGTGGAGCTCTCAGCCCTAGGTTTAGTGAACCGGTCTGCATTGTTTCCTGGAGCTCGTCTGCCTGAGATTGCTCTGATTTATCTCCTCAAGCAAGGCAATAGGTAGTCATCACAGATTCCCCGTTATTAATTCACCCCACATAAGTACGTATGGAAGTGTGGCAAGTATTGGGGGGCCTGGGAGCCTGAGCTGCTTCAACTTTCAGAGCTCAGGGCTTCCACAGTTCAGGGCTGGCGGGCCGACCAGCCTGGTTTAGTCAGGCCAGGGAAGGCCAAGGCAGTTCATATCCTGAAGTGTTTCCGTCTGCTGAGTGGAAACATGGAAACTCATCTCTTGAGTGTAGTAAAGGATTTGATGACTGTGTGTCCTGGAAACACAGGCTTACCCCGTGAGCCCAGGGACATTCTAGGAGCACCTCCCTGGACTGGGCCTTAGGAGACGGTCTGGAATTTGAGTATGCAAAAAGGTGTTTCATGTGGAGGAATAGCATTTTTTAAAAGGCACAGAAGGTGGAGCATGCTTTGGGCAGAGAACAGTCTTTGAATTACAACCCCAGTTGCTCAGCTCATCCTGTTGTTATGGCAAAACTTGAGGTAGGGAGCGGCTGAGACAGGCAAGTTGGAGTCGGTGGTAGAAGGCCTTTGATACCAAAGTAGGGGTGCGTGGACAGTGGTTGGGAACCCCTGCAGGGTCTTCAGCGAGGGAGAGGGATGGTGGGATTCGCTTTCTCATAGTGTGAAAGGTGAACGTGGAGTGCGACAGAGCGTAGTGAGGGGCCTGGAGGTGCACTGCAGGATACAGATCATGAAGCCCTGCGGTGGGACATGGCTGGCAGGACAACAGAGACAGACAGTGAAGCGCCCGATCTGGCAGAACTTGGCAATTGATTGGGTGTGAAGTAAGAGAGACGAAGGCACCTAGCATGACTGCTTCGCCTCTGGGATGGATGACAGTGTGGACATGGAATAGCAGGTTCGGGAGGAGGTGTTGGCCGGGAAGTTCCGTCCAGCAGGCAGATACATACAGGAGCCTGAAGTGCAGGAGCGCGCTCCAGGGCAGATGTAAAGATCTGCGGTCTCAGCTCAAGTGTTAATCAAAGCCATGGAAGCAGAGGAGATCAAAGGAAAGGGGTGAGTGGATGAGGGTATCAGTAGCCAAACTCTGAGGAACTGCAGTGTTTGAGAGTAGACTGAGAAGGAAAAAAAGACTACAAATTTTAGGGCTTCTTATTTACTCGTCTGACTATCAGGAAACACAGGATCATTTCATTGCAATGAGTTACTGAGTTTCTAGGTTTTGAGGAAGGCATAGACTCCCACACTCGGTGTGTAGTTAGAATAGCCATCCAGTTCCCTTTCCCCATGCATCGTAGATTGACATTGTCCCGTGGAGTTTTTGGTTGAATAGTGTCATCTCTGTTGTGCCTGCTTTTTAAGTAAATGGATTATTTCCCTATGATCCCATCTAATTTTGGGGAAAGACGCAGATCACTTAAAAACATTAGTATGGAATTCCATGTCAGAGAGCTAGAGGTGATGGTTTTCACTGTTTGGGGTTTTGTTTTTTTCTGCAGATCTTTAAGTTGAAATTTGGCTTTTTTTTTTTTTTGAAGAAGTGGAATTTTAGCTTTATGTGCACATATTCTCTCTATATAATAGTAGAATGTATTATATGTACATTTCAGTTATATATTGATTATCTTAATTTCAAATTGGCCTAGAGTATTACAGAATAATAATAACGGAGTAAGCTCCGCTTTTCTACTTGGATAGGCTTTCCCTTCCTCTAGCCATCTCTTCACATTAGGACCACAGTTAATACACTAAAATGTCACCTCACCTTGTTACGCCCCTGCGTTAGAGATTACTTTGTAGTTCTTCACTGTTTAGAAGTCTCTCTTCCCAGGGAGCCTTCCATGATCTGGCCCCAGACACCATTCTGATTCCTCTAATCCATTCTGATCTCCTCATCTCTTTCTAATCTGCCACCCCACACTGCAGCCTGTGTGGCCTGCCCAAGGCACCCTTCTCAGGGGCTCTCAACTTGCCAAAGCTCCCCCTCACCTCTGGGCTTCCTTCTTCCCCAGGGTGGAATGAATTCATTCTGTCCTGGGTATTTATGCATGTAGCTGTTCATTAGTTGTAAGTGGTTGTGAGAGTTTGTAAACCCTTTGAAGATTACTTATCATTGGTTTGTTTTATAAATATTTGATGTCTGCAAAATGCCAGGCACCATCTTAATCACTCCTCTTGCTGTTACATTGGTAGCACCAATCATGGAGATTGGCACATAGTAGTGATGTGCCAATGACAAGTGACAAGTTAGGCCTGACTAAGAGGATCAAACCTATTGATATCAGATAAGATCATGCATAAAGTTTCAGATAATATTTCACACCAAGTCATTTGAAATCCAGTATTTAAAAAAGGCAACATTTACCTTTTTTTCTTTTGTGTTTTAGTCAAAGAAAAAAGGACTGAGTGCAGAAGAAAAGAGAGCCCGTATGATGCAAATATTTTTTGAGACTGTAAGTTGTTTTAAGATTTTTAATATTTTGTTAATTTTCACATTGAATGTATGTTTGCAGTTAGTAGATTTTGTATTTTCCCATTAAGTACTCCAACATTAATAGTCTGTGCTTGTTAGAGGTCTATACTGATCAGTTTCGTGAAGGATGGGTAAAATTCTGCAAACCTTTGTGGTGCCTGTGAGCTTTGGAGTCTGGGAGAACCATATACCCCTGTTGGTAGGTTCTCTTTACTCAGACTGCCCTAAATACTGGCACCAGAACTGCCTTTCTGAAGCAGTATTTGTGTCTCCTCCTGCCTGAAATAATGCTGGTGATAGCTGCCATGTGCAGGGTGTTGCCCTGTTTATTGTCTTCACTCAGCTGCCTCCAGCAAGCATATATTATGTTTTGAATCAAATTAGAAAAACAGCCAACAAAGTACCACCTACGGTATTGCCTCTCATTTTAAGTGTGAAGTTTTGGAAATCTTTTTAAAACAGTCTTGGTAATAACGACAGCTCATGAAGACAGGGACTGGTTTGAGGCACAAAATAACAATGAACATTTGCTGAGTTTTCTGAATACTGCCTTAGCACAGGCTTAAATGGCTTTCCATTGGTGTATGGTGTCCTGGAATGACCACACTTACAGTGAGAGAATCTATAAATGTATAAGTGCAGAGAAGGAGACAGACATATCGTAAGTGTATAGATACCTACGTGTGTCTATGTCTGAAGCTACCAGTATAACAAAGAGAATTCATTGCCAGTTGCACTGAGGAAGAACATAGAAGAGCATAACTCCTGTGTGACTGAGAACTTACGTCTGGAATCTCTTTTACCTAAGGAAGTTACTGGTCCTCTGTGTGTCTCAGTGTCTTTATTAAAAAGGGTGAAGTAGTACCCAGCTCACAGTGTACTTTGAGAATTAAAATGAGATAATCTGTGTAAAACATTATAACTTTTAGGTTTCATTGGATTGCATTAATCTGATATTATAATTATAGATCTTGCACATAGCTTTTTTTTTTTTTAAAGCTAGAACCATCCTTTTCATCTCTCCCCATCATGCTTAACCCCAAGGAGTCTAAGAACTACCGTTTGTACTGTTTTACCTGACAGCATTTGCCTGTCCGCCCAAGTTCAGAGGCCAGCTCTTCACAAGCTCCTTCAGTAGCACAGCAAGCCCACAGGTGTCTGCAGTTCTTCCTTGCTGACTGCGTATAGGCAGATGTCTGAATGAGCTCGTGTTCCTTTGCCAAGTAATCTAAAGTATTTGTAAAGAGACTTTTTTCAAATGCATTATTAAAAGTCTGTTTGTAGTCTTACTTTATTACATCTTCCCTGAGATCATAAATAATACCTTTAAACATCTTATATCCAGAAATGTAAAAATTGATCTCATTCTCTAAATCCAGTCAGTTAGTATTTTCTTAATTTATTAAACTTTGGGTACAGTGAAAGACAAGTTAAATCTTAGGTGAAAACAAAGTTAAATCTTAACTATAGGAAGGTGAAATTTTTTGAACATTTTATTATAAAAATGTTCAAACATACAGCAAAGATCAAACAGCTTTTCATCCAAGTCTACAAGTATACTTGCTTTATCAGACTGTATTCATCTTTTCACTCCTTTATCCATCTACCAGTTCTTTTTTAAAATATACTTGAAAGGAATTCTTTATATATATGCTGGATACCAATCCTTTGTCAAGTATTGTTTTGCAAATATTTTCTTCTGGGAGTGATTTGTCTTTTCATTTTTCTAGCAGGGCCCCTTTGGAGGAACAGAACTTTTCAATTTTTGGAAGTTTAATTTCCACGTAATTGAAGTTGCTTTCATTTTGTTTTGTTTTGTTTTGTTGAGACAGGGTCTCCCTATGTAGAAATTGCTTTCAAGTAAACTTGATTTTGGAAGAAATGGATCCCAGATTTCCATAAAAATAATCACAGTATTTCTGTTCTAATTACTGAATACTTTAGTTTTTTTTTTTTTAATGGGAAAAATAAAACAAAATTTCCTAACAAAATGATAGGAGAATAACAATAATTAATATATCGTACATTGTTATCTTTAAAGTAGTTACTCAGAGTATAAGGTATGAGCATAAAAAATTTTCCAGACAATATTGGTACAAACCTTCCTTTTCAGTGAACTAAGGGAAACGAGTAATATGGAAAAATACGCTCTTCTGTGGCAGACCCAGGGTTCAACTGTCCAGGGTTCACAGGACTAATAACTATCTTGTATTTTTTTTCCTTTTCCTGCCCTTCCTTTCTCCTTTCCCCCACCTTAGTTCCTTTTTCCTTTTGAATAATTTCTTCCCACTTCACGATAGCTCTTGTACATTTTGGTCCTCATTTACTCTGTTCCTCACACCAAGGAGACAATACAGTGTTTACACATGTGAGTCTGATTTACTTCACTTGAGTATGGTCTCAAGGTGCATCTATTTTCCTATAAATGTTTCAAATTTATCCTTTATGGCTGAGTAGTACTCCGTTGTATAAAAAGACCACTTTTTAAAATCCATTCCTCTGTGGATGGGCATTTGGGTTGTTTATAAGATTTAGCTATTACAAATTGTGCTGCTATAAATACAGGTACACATATATCACTGTGGTATGTTTTTAATTCTTCTAGGAATATACCCAGGAGAATAGGTGGGTCGAATGGGACCTCTAAGGCCTTATATCTAGAACATATAAAGAATTGAAAAAATTCAGACCCCTCATATTGAAAAACCCAATCCAAAAATGGGCATCTGAGATGAATGTACACTTCTCTGAAGAAATACAAGCAGCAAATAAATAGATGTTCAACATCATTGGTCATCTGAGAGATGCAAATTAAAACAACACTGGGATTCCATCTCACCCCAGAAAGTATGGCTATCATCAAGAAATCAACCAGTAACAAATGCTGGTGGGGCTGTGGGGGAAAAGGAACCCTACTCCACTGTTGGAGTGTAGACTGTGGAAATCAGCATGGAGAGGCCTCAAAAAACTAGGATTAGAGGTCTCATTTGAATACTTTAGTCTTTTCAAATAATTGTACTTTAATTATCCAGGTTATTTTCACCAGTTAAGCCACATCTATTACAAGCAGAGAGAACTATTTGATGTACATTTCTCCCACCCATCAAGTTAAATATTCTACAGGCATATTTTTCCATAGTGTTTTGCTTTGCGTGTGGAGGACATACAAAATGTATAGGTGAATAATTTAGAGACAGCCATGAAATGTGTAATTTTTTTGTTGTTTAGGTGTAACAGCTTCATGAAACCTTAAATATAAACAAATTTTTCTGTGGGCTGGGGAGTTAGCTCAGCGGCAAAAGTGCCTGCCTGACAAGCACAAGGTCGTGAGTTCGATTCCTGGTACCGGAAAAAAAAGACAAAAAATAAAAAAAATTAAAAAATAAACAAATCTTCCTTTCTTTTTTTTTTGTCTTTTTGAGACAAGGTCTCACTGTGCAGTTCAGGCTGGATTTGAGCTCAGTGTGTAGCCCAGGCTGGCCTTGAACTCGCAGTGATCCTCCTGCTTCAGCCTCCCGAGTGCTGGGATTACAGGTGTGCACCACCACGTCCTGTTTAAATATAAATAAATCTTGACAGTTACCTGTTTTGCTTTTAATTAGAGCAGTTAAATCCATAGATTGTGATATATCCTAAGTAAAGTACTGTCCCCCTCCCCCTTTCTTTCTTTTGCTAGGATCTCCTGTAGCCCAAACTGTCCTCAAACTCCTAGCCACTGCAGCTGGCTATTGTCTGTATGAAGCCAGTGTCAGAGAGGCTTATGTTACCCACTCAACCATAACTAGTTTTTCTACTTAAGTGAGAAGGTATATTTTGTTGTTATTTTGATATCCAAGTACTTTAAAGAATTATATGTTCATGCAAAAGTCTGTTTTAAGTTCTGTGGAAGTTGATGAATAAGATAATCACAAAGTCTCTTTTAGTTTTAAAATTCTTTGTTTTATTGCTCAGTTCATTTTCAGGCATAGGTTTATAATATAATGTTTTATAAACATAATCATGGTAAGTACAAATATGCAGTAAAAAGTAATATCTGTGTTTCTTCTATCCTTTAACCCTTTTAAACAGAAAGATGTATTTCAATTAAAAGACTTGGAGAAGATTGCTCCCAAAGAGAAAGGCATTAGTAAGTACGGAGGAGGTCTTGGGGTCTGCTGGGGAGTAACTGCTGTTTTTACTGTAATGGTCCCTGTATGGAAACATACACTTTCAGAGACGAGAATGCTCGTAAATGCCCTATAGTGATGTCTCTTGGCTATGGACACATTTGTTGAGTTTATTTCAAAAGAAGTGAAAACTGTATGTGTTCTACTGTTTGTTAAATGTGAGTTTTGCATCTCTACATGGTATGTTAGTTTCCTAGCCCTACCATAAGAAATTCCACAAATTTGATGGCTGCAGGCAACAGAAATTTGTTCTCTCACTGTTCTGGAGACCAGACATTTGTCACTGAGACCCAGGCAGGGCCGATTCCTGGGGAGACTCCAGGGAGAGTCTGTTTCATACTTCTTGCATCTAGTGGCTGCCAGAGTACATGGCTGAACTGAAGCGTTTGGCTTTGTTTTCACGCGACCTTTCCTTCTGTGTCTGTGTTTTCTCTGCTTGTCTCCTTTATAAGGACACGTGTCATTGGCATTAGGACTCACTCGAAGTCCAGGATGATTTCGTCTGAAGATCCTTAACTTTTAATTACATATACAAAGACCATTTTCCCAATAAGCTCGTACTTACAGGTTCAAGGGGTCTAGGTCCCGAATTATATATTGGGGTACTATTTAGACCCACTACCCACGATACATTTATTTTTTAACCCTTTCTTTTTGATTATGTAAGATAGACATGTTTAACAAAATTGGAACTGTAAAAATTGTAAGGAAGAAAGTTAAAGGTCATAGTTCTTCGACTGTGAGATCACCACTGTTAACATTTTGGTGCATTTTGTTTTGTTTTATTTTTGGAGAGTCTTGCTATGTAGTTCAGACTGGCCCGAACTCACCGTGTAGCCCAGCCTGACCTTGAATTTGCAATGATCCTCTTGTCTCGACTTCCCAAGCATTGTGACAATGCCCAGCTTACATTTTGGTGTATTTTGGTGTTTTATTCCTACGTTCTATTTGCTTTTGTATGTGTGCATCTGTCCACCTCTCTGAGAAGGAACCATACAACATACACAGTTTGTGCTCACGGTTTCATTGGCAGGGGCCCGCTGCTAGGGGTCAGTCCCAGGGCCTTGTGGGTGCTAGGCAAGTGCTGTACTACTGAGTTACACTCCTCACTGTGTATCAGTATGTTATCTGCATTTGTATTGCCTGCCAGCCTCAGCATACATACGCTGGGGATTAAACCCACAGAGTGTGGAGCTACATCCTCAGCCCTTTTTAATTTTTATTTTCAGATAGTTTCACTATGTTGCTTGGGCTCTCCTTGAACTTGTGATCCTCCTGCCTCCAAATAGCTGGTATTATAGGAATTTGCTATTACTCCCAGCCTAAAAAATAATTTTTAACATCTGTGTCTCCTGCTATTCCATTCTGTGACCATCTGCCCCACCATAACTTGCTACGTTACCTGCTGATGAGCATCTAGATTGTTTCCAAATATTGCTGTTAGAAATAATGAGTAGTTAACCTGCTGTCTTCCCTGGGCTGAATAGTGTCCCCTCTACGTATGCTGAACCTCTTACCCACAGTGTGATGATACTTGGAGCGAGGACTTTTAGGAGGTAATTAAAGGAGGTAATTGGGGAAGGGAGGAGGAGGAAGAGGAAACTGCATCTGGTAAGGACAGGCCATCTACAGACATAGTAAGAAGACAGCTATCTGCAAAGCAGGAGAACTCTCATCATGAACCGAGATGGCCGTGTCATTCTGTTGTTTTGTGGTTTTGAGACAGGGTCTCTCTATGTAGTTAGTTCAGGCTGGCCTTAGACTTGCTATGTAGCGCAGTGGGGCCTTGAACTTCTAGTGGTCCTCCTGCCTCAGCCTCCCACATGCTGGGATTACAGGCATGCGCAACCACATCCAACCCTTGGCCACTATCTTGACCCACTCTCCAGAGCTGTGAGAAATGACATTTCTGTTGTAGCTACCCAGCCTGCAGTATTTTGTTAAGATACTGCCTATGGGTTTTTCTCCATATCTCATATAACTTCACTAGGAAATGTCTGTGGAAGCAGAATGGAAAACAGATTTGTGTAGGTACGAGACTTTTTAATACGTAATCTCAGATTGCCTTAGAGAGGCTATACCGGTTTGTATTCACACTAACTTTTTGTTTGCAGTGCTGGAAATGATATTCAGGGGCCTACACATGCTAGGGAAGCACTCTTCTAGTAAACTTCAGCCTCAGCCTAATCTCTTGAACCTGTTTTTGTTTTTTTTTAATTATTTGGCATTTCATCTCAATTTGTTCTTTATACGTGGGGTTGAATATTGTGTATACTTGGTGTTAATTTTATTTACCAAATGTTAAATTATTAAAATTATTTTTATTGTGGTGGGGGATCTGCTCTAGGAAAAATTAAAATGGACATTAAATGTGAATATATTTATGAGTACCTAGAATTGCTTGCATCTTTACATAGCATTTTTAAAGAACTTTTTTCTGTTTTTCAATTGTTTTGTTTTTTGATAGGGGCTCTCCTTGTAGTATAGGCTTGCCTTGAACTTACTATGTAGCCCAGGCTGGCCTTGAACTCATAGTGATTCTCCTGCCTCAGCCTCTCAAGTACTGGGATTACAGGCGTGCGCCACCATGCCTGGCTGATTTTTAATTTTAATCCTAACTGTAGCACCCAGTTTATTTCTTCATTTATTTGTTTATTTTTCATAGTGGTTTTTTAATTTTCTTAACAAAGGATAACATGTGTTCATTGTTGGGGAGAAAAAAGCAAATATAAGGAAATTAAAATTGCTTATTACCTACCATCCAAAGATAACTACTATCACATTGGTGCATACTGTGCTTTAACCTTATTTTTTATGTAGTACATTGTGTGTAATATGTTTTGAATATCAGAGTATATATCTATGCCATTAAATATTCTTTTATGGCATAAATTATTATACAGTATTTTTAAAAATTCTGTTACTAGATTGGTTGCCATTTTTTCTGCTGTTTAAAGCAATGCTTTGACAAACATCAATGTACATATCCATCATGATATTCTGTGGTTGAATTTATAAGGTGAAATTTCTCCATAAAAGAAATAACGTAAATCTGTAGGTTTAGACACATAGTTCTGCGTTTTTCTACCCATGTGAGAGTACCCATTTCCTTGAAGCACATGTTATACTTTTGTTGTTCTTAATTAGTCAAGAAGGCTTGTCTCATTGCTTTATTTTTGTATTTCTTCAATTAAGAGTGGGGTTGAGTATTTATGTATTAGCCATACACATTTGTAGATGTCTGTCAGTGTATTTTCTGTTTCTTGTTGTCTTTGTTATTTTAAGAGCTCTTTTAACTAACTCGAGATACAATATTTTTGCAAAAGTTACTTGCTTTTTAATTTTATTTATGCTGCATTTTAGTAGAGTCTTTAAAAATTCTTTCTCTCAGCCGCTATGTCAGTAAAAGAAGTTCTCCAAAGCTTAGTTGATGATGGTATGGTGGACTGTGAGAGGATTGGAACATCTAATTATTATTGGGCTTTTCCAAGTAAAGCTCTCCATGCAAGGAAACGTAAATTGGAGGCTCTGGAATCTCAGGTAAGCCACCACAGTTAAAAATAATAGATTTGGTTTGTAACGCAAAGATTGGTTGTACCTAATCCTTTTTTCATTTAGAGTGTCCCTTACATTTTTAACATGAATTACTTGGTGCAAAGTTTAAAGATAATCAACATCTCTATCTTTCTCCTAAGCAATAGGGTTGGAGATGTAGGTCAGTGGCAGAGTGTTTGCCTAACATGCATGCACCCCAGATAGATCCATAGTACCACAAAACAAACAAAAAACAATGCTATGACCTTAGAATGTTTTAACTTTCATTTTCTCACATGTCATGATGCTGTTTTCTAGTATTTTAGTTTCTTTTTTTTTATCAATAGCCTTTTAGAGGGGACAGTTAAAGTTAGGTTTATAGATGATGAATTGAAGGGGAAGTACAGAGAATTCCTCACCTGCTCCCTCTCTCTCATTACCCGCACAATTTCCCATTCATTCGTTCGTTCGTTCATCCATTTAGATACAGGGTCTCATTGTATACTCCAGCCTGTAACTTGCTGTGTAGTCCAGGCTAGCCTGCAATCTATGATCCTGCTCCTGTCTTGGCCTTCTGAGTTCTGTGATTAGAGACCAGGACTAGCCTACCACTCAGCCCAGGTCCCCTGTTATTTATACCCTGTATTAGTGAGATACATTTGTTATACTTGATGAACTGATTTGATTTCTCAGTATTAACTGAAGGTCACTGGGGCTTATTCTTTGCTATACATTTCGTGAGTTTTGACAAATGTGTGATGACTTGTCCACAATCAAAGTATCATATAAAATAGTTTTGCTGCAAAATCTTATGCTCTTTCTATCCTTCCTTCCCTCTCCTCCAACCCTGATCTTACCCTTCCCCCAATGATCTTTATACTGACCGCAAAATTTTATCTTTTCCAGACTATCTTACCCTTGGAATCATACAGTGTGCAACTGTTTCACACTAGCTTCTTTAACTTAACCATATGCATTTAAGGTTCTTCTGTCCTTTCTGATAGCTTGATAATCTTTTCTTCTTTTTTTGGTGAACAATATTCCATGGTGCAGATATACCAGTTTGATTATCCATTAAGCTATCAAACATCTCCATTGAACTATTAAAGAACATCTTGGCCGCTTCCAAATTTTGGCAGTTATGACGGTTACAAATATTTGTGTGCTGGTTTTTGTGTGAACATAAGCTTTCAGATCTTTTGGTTAAACACCAGCGAGCATGATTGCTGGGTTATGTTGTAAGTGTATGTTTGCTTTCCAAGAAGCGGCCAAAGTGTCTGCAGGGTGGCTGGACCATTTACATTTCCACTGCCATGGTGAGAGCTCTTACGGTTCCACACTATCACCGGTATTTGATGATGTCCGTGTTTTGTCTTTTAGCCATTCTAGTGAGTGTGTGCTGTTACTTCAATGTCTTCACTTGCAATTTCCTGATAACACCATGTGGAACATCTTTTTATGTATTTATGTGCCACCTCTGTGAAAGGAAATGTTCGCTTAGATTTTTTACCCACTTTTTAAAGTTTCTTTCAGTTTTCTTACTATTGAGTTTTAATAGTTCTTTGTATTTTTAGATACTAGTCCTTTAGCAGGTAGGCATTTTTCAGAGATTTTCTCCTAGTGTATAGTTTGTCTTTTCATTCTTTCACAGAAAAGGTTTCAATTTTCATGATGTTTTTTCTTTCACTGATTATTCTGGTCATTGCCAAACTGAACGTTATCTAGATATTCTCCTATGTTCTCTCTTTTTTTTTTTTTTTTCTTCTGTGTTATCCCCTAGAAATTTTACAGTTTTTTCACTTTACATTTGGATTTATTCTCCATTTTGAGTTTATTTTTGTGAAAGGTGTAAGGTCTGTGTCAAAATTATTTATTTTTATTTTTGGTATATGATTGTCTTGAATAATGGCATTTTAATAGAATATATTTCCTTTGTAATTTTATGCATTTTATTTAATTGCTGGAACACTTGGTAACTCTTATGTTTAATTATTTGAAGAACTCTCAGGCTGTTTTCCAAAAGAAGCTGTACCTTTTACGTTCCTGCCACCAGTGGGTGAGGGTCCCAGTTCCTCCACTTCCCCCCGAAGTTGCCACCTGCTTTTTATCTTGTCATCCTGCTGGTTGTGAAGTGGTATCTGATGTGGTTTTGCTTTCCATTTCCTCTATGATTAATGCATGTCCTTTCTTTTGCCATTTGTAAATGTGCCTTGGTGAAATGTTTATCTTCAGATCCTTTGTCCATATCTTTCTTGGGTTTTGTTTGTCCCTCTTTTTGGACACAGGGTCTTGCTACGTAAGTCAGGCTGCCCTTGAACTCCCTATGTAGCCCAGGCTGGCCTCAAACTCACAGCAATCCTCCTGCACTTGCAGGCATGCAGCACCAAGCCCGGCTCTTTGTATGTGTCTTATCTTGAGACATACAATGCTGTATTTTGCTTTCCTGCATGTTCATCATATAGCAATTCTTTAAAAAGCTTAGCTGTGTGCAATTAGAAACTTTATACAAGGTCGAATTAGTCAGTTCCTGATCACTGTAAAAACTGAGGTAATTAACTTAGAAAAATTTGTTTTGGCTCATAGTTTTGAGGTTGTAGTCCATGGCTGATCGGCCCTGGTATCATTTGGAATAAGCATCCCCCCAAATCCCTTGGGTTAAGGCTGTGGTTGTTAGCCTGCAGCACTCGCAGGAGATGGCAGAACCTTCAAGGGGTAGAGCCTAGTGGAAGGAAGTTAGGTCACTGGGGCTGTGCCCCTGAAGAGGACATGGGGACTGTGGGCCATTCTCTTTCTTTTCTTCCAGGAAGCCATGAAGTGAGTAGCTTCCTTTGCTATGCCCTCACCACTGCGATGCACTGCCTGGCCAGAAGGCAACAGGGTTAAGTGAGCATGGATTGAAACCTCCAAAACCCTGAGCCAAAGTAAACCTTTCTCCTTAGAAGTTTATCATCTCAGGTATTTTGTCACAGCAACAGAAAACTGACTAACATGGCCTAGTTGCCTTGGTTCTGTGGTAAGACAACACACCACTACAAGAGTGCACTATAGGTCAGGGGGCCAAGAGAAGAGGGTTGAGGTCCCCCCTGTCGAACTGAAGGACTACCTCCCAAAGACCTCCACATCTTCACTGGACCCTACTTTCTGAGGTCCCTACCTTCTAATAGTGTCATCCTGGGGGGCATTTTCCTGTCTCCTGGGGTTTTTTTGTGCTTTTATCTTTGAAAAGAATTTCCTTAGCCAAATTCCTTTCTCCTTACCCGAATTCTAAACATCTCTCCTTTCAGAAACCTTCTCAAGAGCCCATCGCTAAAGGGTTCTTGTTCTCCAAACTCCTGTAATATTTTTTATTTTACCACAAATAAAATATATTGTTTGGCATATACTATAGTTGCCTACCTAATAAACATTTTTCTGTTCTTTACTAACAAAGCACTTACTTTGAGGGAACAGTATTCAGAAAGAAAAAGCTCATCTTTCCCTGACCCCTTGCAATTATGGGTGGCAGTGGAACCAGTTCTGGTAACTGAGGTGTAAGTAGAAGCGTAGTTTCAAGTTTCCTAGGAAAGTGTTCATTTCTTTATAAATCCAAAGCTTCTTCCTCTTCTGTGATATGGTCATAGTGAAACCCCAGAGTAATGAGCATGAGGCTGAAGCTCTGTTCCCAAAGAATGGCTGAGCCTAAATGAAAAGGTCAGGGTGGCATTTTAAGATACTGTAGCAGCCTTGGGCGGTCATACTTCTGGACTTTATGTCACTTGAGAAAATTGAGCCTTAGTTTAATTCAGTTTTAGTTAAATATTCTGTTCTTTTTGGCTGAATATATTTAACTGACTACAGTTGCTTTGTAGGCCTTTTAAAAATATGAATTAGATCTTGTATTAGTTACCTATTACTGTAGCAAAACTGCATACCTGGACTGGGGGTGTAGCTCAGTGGTAGAGTGCTTGCCTAACATTACACAAGGCCCTGGTTCAATCCCCAGCAAAATAAAAATATGAATAAATAAACATCTCTAAGAAGTATAGCTTTAAGAAACAGACATTGCTATTGCACTGTTTCTGTGGATCTGGAATCCAGTTGTGGTTCTGTTGAGCACCTCTGGTACAGAATGCTACCGGAGGCTGCAGTCAGACCCTTAGCCAGGCCTGTGTTCCCACCTGAATGCTCTTCCAGAGCGGATAGGCTTCACAGGTCAGTCCTGCAATTACTGGGTCTAGTTCACTGCAGACTCTGCGGGTAGATTTGTCTGCTCAGATCTTTACCAGAATGGGTTTCTCTGTAGCTTAAGAGTACATATTATGGCAGCCAGCTTCACTCAGAGCAAGCACATGTCCAGGAAAGAAACGGTCTTTTTATGGGTGGAAGTTACAGCCCATTGCCTTTACTGTGTTCTGTTCCTTAGTAATAAGTCTTTAAATTCAACCTACACTCAAGAGGGTTGCACACAGGCATAAATACCAGGGGCAAGGCTCACTTGGGCCATATTAGAGGATACTTAGTGCAGATTTTTAATTTTTTTACATGTGTATTTTCATACATGTATATCTTCTTAATTCATCTTTTTATAAAACAGCTTTATTGAGGAATAATAGACATTCAAAATAAAACCCCATACTTAGTGTTTATAATTTGGTAAATTGTAACATGTGTAAATCCTTGAAACCATCCCAACAATGAAGGTAATACCTATCGCTCCTAAAAGTTTTTCCTTCCCCTTGGAATCTTTCCCTCCTGCCCCTCCCTGTCCTGCCTTCTCTACCCTCATTCCCCAGGCAACTGCCGATTTGCTTTCTGCTAGTGGTCATTAATTTGTATTTCTTAGAATTTTGTGTAAATGGAGTCATATGGTGTGTCCCTTATTTTCATGGCTTTTATTCAGTATAATTATTTTAAGGTTTATTCATGTGGCTATATGTATTCATTTGTTTTTATTGCTGGAGAGAATTCTATTGTATTTAGAGTTTTACTACACAGCATTTTATTTATTGGTGAATATTTGGGTTTTGAGCTGTTCTGTTAGGTGTATAAGTGTTTATAATTATGTCCCCTTATTGTATTTATCTCTTCGTCATTATGAAGTGACCTTTTTATCACAGGTAAATTCTTTGTTCGGAAATCCACTCTGGTAATTCAGGCATCTCAGAATTGGCAGGGAATTGTTTCCATTACCCGTAAGGAGACACAGCCTGCTGCAGCCACGTCCCTTAGGTACAATTGTGTCATATTTGCATATAACCTCCACACATCCTCTTGTAGGCTTGAGTCATGTCTAGACTGCTTACAATAATGCAGTACAAATTCTTTGTTAGATCATTGTTATACTGTATCCTTTAATGAACAATAACAAGGATTTAACAGTCCACACATGTTCAGTACAGATGCAGTTTTTCCCCCTGAACATTTCTAGCCGGTGGTTAAATGAATCATTATAGGTGGAACCTGTGGCTACAGTGAACCAACTGTACAGGGACTCTTCCTCTTGATTAACATGGCACATCTTTTACTTCTGTTTAATTTTAATCTTGTTCTGTATTTTCTATTGAAAGCATGTTTCTTAGTATTTTGTTTTCTACTGAAAACATGTTCCTAGGGAACAGATAGTTGAGTATTGCTTTTTTATATAACCTGACAATTTCTGCCTCTCAGGTAAGGTGTTCAGATTACTTATATTTAGTGTGATTAACAATGTTGTTAACTCTGCCATCTTATCTCAATTAGTTTGTTTGTTTCTTTGAGACAGGGTCTTGCTATGCACTTCAGGCTGACCTTGAACTCACTATGTAGCCCAGGCTGGCCTCACAGTTACCCTCCTGCCTCAGCCTCCTGAGTGCTGGGATTACGGGCGTGTGCAACCACGCCCAGCTTTAATTCGTTTTTAATTACTTAAGGACAAGAACTTTATTTTACTTATTCAAAAAATAATGATTGACTCTTGCGGGGGGCCGGCGCACGGGAAGCCAGGCAGCAGGGGGCGCCAGCCTTTGGGCTGGCGCTCCCTGCCTCGTAGGCACCTGGAAAGAGGGCCCCTGGCATCAGGGAAGCTGCATGGTGGGGAGCACTGGCTCTTGGGCCGGCCCCCAGCCTAGCAGGCACCCGGGAGGAGGGGCTCCAGTGCACAGGAAGCCACGCGCCAGTTGTCAGGCCAACTCCCTGCCTCGTAGGCACCTGGAAGGAGGGCTCCCGGCTCACGTGAAGCCACAGGGTGGGGAGCGCTGGCCCTCGGGCCTGCTCCCTGCCTCACAGGCGCCCAGAAGGAGGGCCCCTGGCACCCAGAAAGCCACAGGGCAGGGAGCGCTGTTGCGCACCGGCCCTCAGGCTGGCCGCTGCCGCTCAATTGAGAACTACCATGACAGAGAAACAATGACACAATTGGCCCACCATGCACTGGCTGCAGATGCCAACCCACAGACATGTGTGAATCATTCAAACATGGAGAAACCCCTTTGAATGTATGCCATACAACAGGTCACTCTTGCTCCTGCCATTGAGAACCAGAAAGGTCCAGAGTCAGCGGAGAAGCAGCTGCTGAACAAGGACTCGGAGAACATGAGAATACAGACTAAGCCCGAGGAGTCAGAGGTCCTATGGATTAGAGTCATGAGAGCCGTTTGGAAGCTGTAAACCAGGAGGACCTTGCACAATACCTGCGGAGACTCCCTGGAAGCCATTCTTCCCCTGACAGTACAGGCTATGTTGGAGCTCCGGAGAGGTCTGCAGCAAGATTCCTGCTGCCTGTGCTGACAGTTGGGGAGAGGACACTAACTGGTTGTGGGGTCCCAATGCAATGGGAGGCTAGAGAGAAAAAGCTACAAAGAATGGCTTTCGCCCCAGACGGCTCACTTGAAATGTTGGTAAGAATTGCCTCCTCAGTATTCTATAGCCATGACGAGGAGGCGGCCAAGGAGAGAAAACCAAGAGACCGAGAAAAAGCAGCTGTTTTTGCTGCAGCACTAAGAGAAACAGATCCCAAGTCTGATTCCCGGGGCCCCAAGAAGAACTCCATGACTGCATTCATCTGCTACCACTGTTAAAAACCAGGCCACCTCAAGAGGAACTGCCCTAAGAGGCCCCATGGGCCATACCCTGAATGCAAAGATGACCACTGGAGATCGGTCTACCCTCTGAAGCGGAGGCCCCAGAGCTCAGACCCATCCTACCAGTTAGTCCAACAGGAATGAGAGGGCCCGAGGCATACTCTGCCTTCTCCCTCTGGCCAGACTGTCATCTCCATGGAGGAGCCCTGGATAATCATGACTGTGGAGGAACAAAACAGCCTGTTGCTAGACACAGGTGCAAGTCTCTCGGTCCTTCTTTTCAAGCCTGGCCTTCCTTCCAGCCACCACACCTCAGTGACAGGAGTCACTGGTGAGGAGGTAATATGCTAGTTTTGACAACCCTTAGGCTGTAACTCCTTGTTAGATCCTTCTTGCATATCTCTGTCTTCCTAAGAAACCACTTTGAAGATACCACCATGTATTACAGCAGCCATTGATGTTTTCCTACCAATCTATCCCTAACTCTGTAATGTTTGTATTGTTCCTATCCTATTTTGTAAATGGATGCGTGTTTATTATTGTGTGTTTCCTACAACAACCATTCAGAATAGTTAATGATTATTCAATAGGTCACTCATGTATAGCTCTATTTATTTTCTTTAGAAGCCACTTTGAAGATACCAAAGTATAGTACAACAGCTATTGATAATCTCCTACCTCTTTTGTCTATAACTCACTATTATTTGTCTATTTGTTTTCCTCAGAAACTATCTTGTAGATAACAAGAAACTATCTTGCAGAAAACAATAACCATTGATAATTTCCTACCACTTTGTCTGTAATTTGGTAAGCGCCCCCTATTATTATGTTATCCTTCTTTTACTCTTTAAAAAATAATGATTGAGCTTTTGAGTACTTCTTCTAGACTATTACTTGTGTTTGAATTTGGGCACAAAAGATTCAAATTACACATTTCTTGGTTGACTTCATTCAGTCAGAGAAATTCTTCACCTTTGAGAAAAAAAGACCAAATGTACAATTTTTATAATCTCTACTTAGAAAGTGAGGATACTTGGCATATTTTAATACAAGTAAGAGTTTCTTGCCAATAACTATTTAAAAATTGAACTTTTTTTTTTTTTTAAATTCTGAATGATTGACGAATAGGACTTTCTAATTTCTACTACTCTAGGTTTCTGGGTACTCACTTGTGTAAGAGGTGCACAGCCTAAGCCCAATCTGCCATGGGCATCCTGTGAAGTAGTTTCTGTTAAAATACCCCTCTCTCATTAGCTGGGCATGGTGGCATACATCTGTAATCCCAGCGCTTGGGAGGCTGAGGCAAGAGGATCTCCTTGAGTTCAAGGCCCACCTGGCTACTATATATAGATTGATAGATAGATATATCCCTTTTTCTACCAGTCCAAGAGTTGGCATCCAGAGTATTTTGTGACACACCCTTATCTCCCCTCCCCCTTCAGTGGCAGAAGTCAGTTTAACTTGACACACCAGCTTTCAAGTCTGAAGTCAAGTCAGAGGCAGCAACTCCTCTACCTCCTGTTCTACCCACTGGGAAATAATCACAGTTTTGCTTCTCATCCAGCTATAGAACCTTGGAAGTTTTTCCTAACCTTTTTAAAGCCTCTGTTTCCCAATGTTAGGAGAGAAGTTACACTACTTCCATGGGTCGTGGTGAAGATGAGGTGATGTGTGTGAGTGCTTGGTGCTTCAGGCCCCCTGCATCAGGTGGCCAGAGTTAGCTCAGTCCGCACTCCTGCAGGGCTGTATAAGCTAAACGTGTTTGTTCTGTTTGAACAAATATGTGTTGAGCAAATGTGTTTATATTGAGCAAATCAGAACAAATATTTGAGCATCTGTGATGTTCAAACTATTTTACCAGCTTAGAAAATATGCAATTTTTGTTATATAGTAATGGGAAAATAAAGTTGGAAATTTTATGTTATTTTGAAAGTGTTTTAGTGATTGGTCAGATTTTTTTTGTTTACATCAAACAAGGGAAGCTGAAATTTTCCTGCCAGAATATTTTTATGCTTTTTTGCTGGCCTGATTGCTTAAGACAATATATTATAAAATTAGAAAATAGTGTTGTTACATTCTGATATTAAGCAAAAATTACTTCCCTCCCTATATGTGACTATTATTGATTTTCTAAGAATAAATGGATGTGTAATAATTGTTTTCTGCAAAGCTAAAATAAATATTTAGATTGGGTTGAAAAAAATAGTTGTTAAACCAGCCTATTTAGTTGTGACACAAATGCTTTCCTGAAGACTTTTCACATAAATTAATGGCTTTAAAGGACAAAAAATGCTTTTATTTTCTTTTTCTTTTGCTGGTGGTGAAACCTAGGGCCTGCTTGGATGGATGGTAGGCAGACCTCTGCCACTGAGCTACATCCCCAGCCTGAACAGATCTGTTTCTCCTAAATCTTTGTTGTAATTATGTTATGAATTTACATGTATCTAAAACTTCCAAGTAAAAGGGGAAATCTTCATATCCATAGAAGGATATATAGAAGTTATTAAAAGAAATGACTTTGAAATTAACCTTAAAGATAATTATTTGCTAATTTAAAGAATTTTATTAGTGTAGCAACAACTATGTGGCATTTTTTTAATGAATTTTTATTCAAAGTTAGAGGCACAATTATGAAAACAAAACTTTTTTCTCTTGCCTTACTGAGATCTTCCATAAACCTTCACCCACGTTCTGGTTTATAACCCACTTATTACTAGGGAAAGGTACTTTTAGGGGACGGATTTCCTAGGAGTTGGTGTTATAGTAAGCATCACATTTTGAAATTCATACTACGCTACAGGTTAGTGTATTGGTTTTAGGAGTTGCTAAGAGATATTCTTAGGATAATTTAAGAATTGGTTTTTTTTAAACCAAGTTTTAGAAATGAGTATATGAAGTTCTTTATACCTAAAACTGAGTGTATAAAAGAGTAGGTCTAACTTTGGGCTGTGTAGATAACTTGAAATTTTTTTATTAGTACATATTTGCCATATGTAATGTTCACACTGATCATAGGGAATTTGTACCTGAACATAATATATCTTAATTCTTCTTTTTTCCCATTCCCTTCCCCTCCCTTCAACCCTTTTTCTTCTCCCCATTTACAAAAGCTTTGTTTGCATTTTTTTCCTTCCATTCTCTTTGTTTAATCCCCTTTCCCTTCCTCTCTCTTCTCCTTCCCTTGTCCTCCTTCCCGTTGGAACATATTCTTCCTACCTTTCAGTATCCTCCATTTTTTTTTTTTTTTTTTTTTTGTTTTGGTTTTTCTCCGGTACCAGGAACCGAACTCACGACCTTGCGCTTGCCAGGCAGGCGCTTTTGCCGCTGAGCTAAATCCCCAGCCCCTAGTATCCTCCATTTTGCCCCTTACTTACCCTTTGGGTTTCTCCAAGAAAACAATGCAATTTTTAAACTTGTGTTACAATTTACTTCGCTCAAAATTATGGTCTCAAGGTGATCCATTTACCTAAAAATGACTCGTTTATCTTTCTTTATGGCATAGTGCTCCATTGTATATAAATATCACATTTTCTTTATCCATTTATGTGCTGATAAGTATATGGTCTGATTCAAGATTTAGCTGTTACAAACTGTGCTGCTATAAACGTGGGTCTGTAGATATCACTGAGGTATGATGCTTTTAACTCTTGGGAAGATACCTAGAAAGGGAACATCTGGGTCAAATGGAACCTCTAGTTTTAGGTTTCTTTGGGGAATCTCCACACTGATTTCCACAGTGGTTGCACCAGTCTACTTTCACCAACAGTGGAAAAGAGTTCTTTTTGCCCCACAGCCCCACCAGCACTTGTTATTGGTTGATTTCTTGATGATAGCCATTTTTTCTGGAGTGAGATGGAATCTCATTGTTGTTTTAATTTGCATTTCTTAAATGACCTGTGACGTTGAACATTTTTTTTCGTATATTTGCCTACTATTTCTGCTTCTTCATCTCAGAAGTCTCTTTTCATATCAGATGCCTGTTTTTGGATTGAGTCTTTAAATTTAGGGTCTAATTTTTTTTAGTTCTTTATATATTCTAGGTATTAGTCCCCTGTCTTGAGGAGTAGATTCTTTTGCTGTGTAAAAGCTTTTTGATTTGATGTGATCCCAGTTATTGATTCTTTGTAATATTTCCTGTTCATAAAGGAAACAGTCAAAAATCAGTAACATTCCAGTACACAAATAACAAGCTCACTGAGAGAGAAATCAGGGAAGTGTAACACCTTTCAAAATAGTATCAAGAAAAATGAAATACTTAGGAATCAATCTAACAAAGGAAATGAAAGTCCTTTACATTGAAAAAGGAGATCAAAGAGGATATCAGAAAATGGAATGAGCTGGACGTGGTGGCACACACCTGTAATCCCAGGACTCAGGAGGCTGAGGCAAGAGGATCATTGTGAGTTTGAGGCCAGTCTGGGCTATAAGGTGAGTTCAAGACCAGCCTGAACTGCATAATGAAACCTTGTCTCAAAAAGACAAAAAAAAGGAAAGATATCCCCTGTTCTTGGACAGGCAGAACCAGTATAGTGGGAATGGCTGTACTTCCAAAACTGTTAATACGGCTTTAATGTACTCCTGATCAAATTACCAGTAGCATTCCTCATAGAACTAGAGAAAACAATCCTCAAGTTCATATGGAGCCAGAAAAGAGGTAGAATAGCAAAAGCATTTCTGGGTAACAAAAGCAAGGCAGGGGGCATCACAATCCCCAACTTAAAATCATACTGCAAAGCAACTGTGATATAAATAGCACGGATGCTGGCAAAAAAAAAAAAAAAAAAACCAGACCCGCGGATCAGTGGATTAGAATATAAGATGCAGAAACAACTCAAACACACTCAGCCACTTTATGTATGACAAAGGGGCCAAACACTGCACTGGAAGAACGATAGCCTCTTTAATAAATGGTGCTGGAGAAACTGGCTCTGCACATGCTGAAGACTAAAACTAGACCCATATCTCTCACTATGTACTAACCAAAAACACAAAGGATCAAAGATCTAAACATTAAAACGGAAACACTTAAAATGCTGGAAGAGAAAATTGGTATAACTCTTGAAGACATAGGTATAAGCAAGGACTATATGAACAAAACCCTGATCGCGCAGTGTAACTTAATATGTTTTAATAAAAATAGATATTGCCTGTGCTGAAACTCATTTAGTTGGTAAGTGTTCAGTAAAGGGTTGCCATGGCAGGCGTGATCGAGGAGAGAACGCTAAAGGGTTGCCATGGCAGGCGTGATCGAGGAGAGAACGCTGCTGCGGGATCCTCCGAGCCCTCATAGGCGTGAGGCGGTGCACACGTCACCCGCGTCCCGAAATCACTGTGGGAGGGTAGGGGATGTGCAGCATGGGAAGGCAGAGTTGCCCAGCAGGGGAGCCTCCGTTCTGCATTAGGAAGCTTCATGTTAAGGAGACAGCTTTTAAGTTGTTTTTGGAGCGAGACCCGTGGGAATTCACAAGGGAATTGAGAGTGAGGGCCATTCTGAGTACAGACGGGTATGCAGGAAACACAGTGATTTAGGAGAGCGGGCTCTGGACCCAAATGCCGGGCTCGAATTCAGGTTCTGCCATTTGCCAAAAGTCTCTCTTGAGGCTCTGTTTTCTCATGTGCGTTTCACAGGTTTGTTGTAAGAAGTAAACGCATTCCATATAACTGTTCACAACTCTGAGTACTATATGTAAGTGATTTAGCTTTTGTTACTGCGTGTGAAGACCGAAGGTGTGTACAACTGTAACACTGCCAGAATCGAAGTTGTTTCAGATGTCTCATTTATGTGGGAAGGGTGAATGAACTGTGGCTCCATTGGTAGGCGTATACGGGTAATGAAGCTGCAGAATTTTGGATAGGGACGTAGACAATCAAAAGACTTAACTATTCGAACAAACATCAGGTCAGGACCAGCTTCTAACCCTCGTTTATGTGAACAATTCTGTAGTCCATTTGATGAAGACTGCTTTTGTCTACAAGTGATGGAATTTCTGTTTAACACTCATATAAATAGCTAGAAGTTTATTTTTCTCAATGCAAAGTTTGGAGATGGGTGTCTGGGTAGTGACTCAGTGATAGCAGTCGGCGTCTTTTTGATTCTCTCGGCCTTTCCATCCGGGTCACAAGATGGCTGCCACAGTTCCTCTTGTCATGTCTGAGGCAGAAGGAGGAAGGGAAGCTGCTGGGTTCTGTTTCTCTGTCAGTATACTTTTGCTTAAATCTTGTTTTCTGAAACAGTGTTATACCGCCTATGCCGCCTCTACCCGTAGAGGGAACTGGAAGTGGAAACTAGTTAGGGAGGAAGTGTACCAGAAATGGGTTACTGAGTCAAACAGAAGAGCTGGCCACAGGCATGGTGATAAAAATAGGGTGTTGTTTTGTGAGAGTTCGCATATAACTGCAGCACAGTTGGGCCATAAGAAAGCATTTAATGATTTGTTCTCTATGTGTGCACAGGTTATGGAGAAAACAGTGCTTTATCTTTGGGGTTTTCCTCCGTTTGGTTGCAGTGCTGATTACAAAATTGTTGAGTTAAAAAGCATCAGATAATATGTTTTTATTTTTCCTTAAAATATGGAAATATTTGACTATTGTCTATTACGTATTTTTTACTAGTTTGCTTTACAAATACATTTGCATTGATGTACACTTCTGCTGCAGTAAATAGGGTCTGCCTGAGATTGGTTCACTTTTTTAAGTGCCAAAGGTTATTTATTTTGGAAACTTTGGTTATGAGATTGAAACTTTCTTATCAGAGATACCATTTTATTCTAATGCGTTGTGTCAAAGCAATAGTCAACTGAGTATATGGTCTCTAACTTATAATTCAGTTTTTCGTGATGATTCTTCACTTAACATTGTTCAAAACATGTATTTATTCATAGTTAAAAGTATTCGCCAATTTAATGAGCCCTGGAAAGGCAAAGTTTTGTCTGGAAAACATAGGCTTCATTGTCCAGGTAACTTGGATTCAACTACTGTGTGACCAAATTAGTCTCTGCAGATCTCAGTTTTCTTATCCGTCAAGTGGCGGTGGTAAAACCTTCAGTGAGATCTTGCGTGCACACATCCTGGGCAGCCCCGCTCCCTGGAGAAAGGTCTGCCAGGGGCAGACAGCAGGGAGAACAGAGAGACTACGGCTCACTGCCTCTGTGATTTGTTGGTCTTATCGTCGTTTTTAGACACAGGAAGGAGGAAAAACAAAATGCAAAAGAAGCTGTGAGTATGAAAACTTTTTAAAAGCTATTACTTGTTTTTTTTAGTTTGGCTTGACATGTTAGTTCAGTTAAAATATTAGGTTTTGTAAAAGATAGTGTAACTTTCAGTTATATTTATGTGTATCTCTGCCTTTTTAAAGCACTCCCATTCCTTTCTTAAGGAGACGAGTATTTCATTGTTTTTCTGAAGTAAGCCAGAAGGTCAGCACCTAATAGCATAATTACCTTATAAACCCTGTAATTATACCTGATGTTAGAAAAGGGACTTTTCTTAGGAAATAAAACTTTGAAAGATGATGTCAAAATTAAACCGGTTTTTCTCAATAAAGTTCTTTCAGTATTTATTGAATTGGGCATACATAATCCTTTCAAGTTATTTTCAATAAGAACTAAAATCAACCAAATGTAGCATGTATCTGTAATCTCAGCACTCTGGGAGGCTGGGGCAGAGGGATCACACATTTGAGCTCAGCCTGGGCCACCTAGTGATGTATGAAATACTGTCTGAAAATTAAAATACAAAAAAGGGCTGACAACACAGCTCAGTGTGAAGGCCATGGGTTCAGTCCCTGGGGGAAAGAAGAAAAAGAGAAAAAGGAAAGGGGAAGAGGAGAGTAGGTAGTTACTACTGCAACTTCAGTGGTTCTATTCCTGACATATTTTTTAGTGTTTCCTAAATGCAAGAAGGAATGTTTCAGTTTTTTTGTTTAGTTTTGTTTTGTTCTGACAGGGGATGAACCCAGAACCTTTTACTGTGCTATTTCCTCATGCCTTTTTAAGTTTTTAGCTTGAGATAGGGTCTCATTAAGTTACCCAGGCTGGACTCAAACTTACGATCCTCCTACGTAAGCATCCTAGAGTTCTGAGATCACAAGCAGGGGCTACCACACCCATCAAGGACTATAATTTTTGTGAAATTTGACATTTTTAAATTTGATATTTTGGCGGGGCGTGGTGGCCCACACCTGTAATCCCAGCACTTAAGAGGCTGAGTCAGGAGGATTATCATGAGTTCAAGGGTAGCCTGGGCTACATAGTGAGACCCTGCCTCAAAATAGAAACATTTTTTGATATCTTGAAAAGATAGTTGGTGACAAATTTTCATTTTCTTTTGTTTGTAGATGTTGTTCTGAGGACAAGACCTTGCTATTTTCCCTGGGCTATTCGCAAATTCCTGAGCTCAGGCGATCCTCTGCCTCACTTTGCTGAGCAGCTGAGGTGACATGTTCACGCCACTGTGCCTGGTGTCATTTTCCTCTTTACTAAGCTGAATTACACAGCTACTGCAGAGTTGTAATTCTTAATTAGAATTCCCAGCTCTTTCAGGATTTTTGATATTGCATTCTACTTAAAAGTTTGAGACCATCAGATTTTTGCTTTTCTAAATTTATGCTTTGGGCCAGGGATATAGCTGAGCGGCACAGCACCTGCCTGGTAAGCACAAGGTCTGAGTTTGATTCCTGGTATGAATGAATGAATGAATGAATGAATGAATGAATGAATGAATTTATTCTTTGAAGCTCTCCCTTTATTCTCCCACCGCCCATCTCCCTTTCTTCAGAAAGCTCCTTATATTTGAGGGTATTCAGTTACCGCAGTGGCAAGGCTGTATGCTCTCTGCTGGCTTCCTCATTGTCATCTTTCTCTTTTGCCTCTGGATCTATCCAGTATCTGAATTTGAATTATCCTCAGATATGGTGTTGAAAAGGTAACTCCAGTCCTGGCAGGCGTCTTATTTTTTGTCTGTGCTGTGACTCACCTGCTCATTCATGCAGCAAACATTTATTGAGCTTCCCTTTTGGGCAAGGCACTGGTTTGTTGTTTGGGACATAGATCAGTTAATAAAACAGACAGACATCAGTGAGCTCTTTGCCCTTGGGGAATTTATACATTCTAGTGGGGGGAAGACAGATATCAAACAGTAGACATACTCAGTAAACTATGTGTTGAATGAAAAATATATGGAGAAAAAGTGGGTATACAGAGAGAAAAGGTAAGTGGAGGATAAGTGGAAATAAAAGAAAAAGTAATGATTGGGAATGAGTTGCAGATTGAAGACAGTCAGAGAAGACCTTTCTGAGAAAGTGGAAAGCACCCTAGGTCTGTTACTTCTGTCCTCACATTGAATGATTAAGTTCAGTTCTTTTCACCTTCTGTGTGATCCATCACAAGTGATCATCAGTTTTCCTTACTGATCGTTCTTCTACTTGCCCTATTTACTGTTCAGTAATAACCCTATTCTGGTGTATTCCCAGCCATTTTCAAGACCCTGTTTTAAGATTCATTAAATTCCTGATTTTATTCCCATTTCATTTCAGATGACTTTTTTAAATCAGCTTTTCAAAATTAATGTGAAGTAAAAAATTTAACCTACTGAGTTGATACAAATCTAATGTTTAAACTTGAAAGAATCAACAACTGGGATCTCATCCTACTGAAAAGTTTCTGCATATCTAAAGAAATCACCAGCAGAGTAAAAAGTAAGCCAACGAACTTGGAAAAGATTTTAGCTGACTGTCCCTCAGACAAAGGGCTTTTATCTAGAACATATAAAGAATTAAAAATATCAGCCCCCCCAAATTCAAAGACCCAATCCAAAAATGGGTAGCTGAGATGAATACACACTTCTCAGATAATGAAATATAAATGGCAAATAAATACATGAGAAAATGTTCAACATCATTAGTCATTCAAGAAATGCAAAGTAAAACAACATTGAGATTCTACCTTACCCCAGTAAGAATGGCTATCATTAAGAAATCAACCAATAACAAATGCTGGCGAGGCTGTGGAGAAATAGGAACCCTTCTCCACTGCTGATGGGAATGCAGACTGGTGAAACCACTGTGGAAATCAGTTCGGAGATTCCTCAGAAAACTACGTCTAGAGGTCCCATTCAACCCAGCTATCCCCCTTGTGGGTATTTTCCCAGAAGGTCTAAAACCATCATATCACAGCAATATATGTGCACCTATGTTCATAGCAGCACAATTTGTAATTGCTAAATTATGGAAGCAACCCAAATGTCTATCCACTGAGGATTAGATAAGGAAATTGTGGTACTTTTATATAATGGAGTATTACTCAGCTATAAAGAAAGATAAACTCAAGGCCTTTATAGGTAAATGGTCACAACTAGAGACCATACTCATAAGTGAAATAAATCAGACCTGCATATGCAAGCACCACATTGTCTCACTAGCGTAAAACATGAAAGAGTTAATTTAAACTAGGAGGTATGATAGACATTGTGAAATGATAGGAAAGCACTCAAGGGTAAAGGGCAACTGGGATGTGGGAAAAGAGAAGGGAAAGAAGGAGAAATTTTGTATATGCATATACAGGATAGTTAACATAGTTGTTCTACTGTCTTCTCTTTCTTTGCTGAAAGAAACTGTCAATGAGTCCTTGATTGATCAATATTGCATGTCTCTGTTTTTATGGGAAACCACTTTGAAGATATCAATATGTAATACAAGAAGCATTGTTAATTTCCTACCACTTTGTTTGTAACTCTGTATTGTCTGCTGTTCTTTTGCTATTTTGTAAAAGGTTGTCTGTCTGTTAATGTTTCCCTCCTTTCATTTTTAAAATAAAACAACCACAAATCTAATGTTTAAAATAATCCATTCTCCCTAATTGTAAAGAGGGATTAGTTTATTTTTTACTAGAATCTCATTTTTTATCTACCATTCATTCATGAGCTCTTTGCTATAAGCTTCTATAGTCCTACATTAAATAAATGTATGTTTTCTGTAAAATGTTTGAAATCACAAAAGTAGTAGTCCAGGTCCAGGCAAACACCTTTGCCATGCTGGGGATCCCCAGCCAGACCCCTTTGCTGTGCACATTCTTCCTGTTTAGTTTTATCTCTCATAACTCCCATTGCCAGCTACATACTCATAATTCCCCAGTTTGTTTTTATCTCCTGCCTATGCCAATGAGCTGAGCTTCATACCATGTGTTCAGCTACCTACTAGACATCTCTTCTGAATGACTGACAGGCAGTTTGTACTGTCTTGAAAACTCAGTTCTTTAGCCAGCAGTGCTCTTCTTTGTCTTCTAGGTTTTGAAACCACTATCACTTAGTCACCTGAAACCTGGTAGTTACATTAGATTTTTCTCTGTCTTTTCCCCATGTCCATTGGTTCCAAAGTTTGTTGATTCTGCATCCTAATGTCTCTCAGATCACACCATTCCTCTCCATTCCCACTGATATCCTCTTGGTTTAAACTCTGATTATCTCTGGCCCAGAATTTTGAAGTAGTATTTTCACTGGTCTCCCTTGTCTGTAGCCTTCACTTTCTCTCATCTGCTGTAGCAGTTATCTTTAATGGCTTTAAATAATTTTCCAATAAAGTCCAGATTCCTCAGACTGGGTTTAAGGCTCTCTGTAACCTAGTTCCTGCCATTGGCCAACCTAATAACCCACTTCTGTAGGATTAAGCAACCCTGAGAAAGGTTACCCTTCTGTAACCCTATACATCATTATACCATACTGTTTACAGATTCCTGAGAACCATTCACTTTATTTCTTTGCATCCTTACTTGTTGTGCCTGGCTTATTTCTACTTGCCTAACTGACAAATTCCAACCTATTAACCAGAAACCTGTATCCATTAAGACCCACTTCAGAAATCTCCTCCTCCAGGAAGTTTTTCATCCCGTTCTCAACACAGTCTAATATTTCTTTGTGTTCTGTAGTAGTCACTTTCCTGTCCCTGGGACAAAATATAAAATATCCACAACTTAAAGGAGGAGAGGTTTGTTGTGGCTCACAGTTCTGGTAGGTTTAGTCCATGGTCTGCTGACTCCAAGGCAGAAATCACATGGCCGATCTCATTCATTCATTTACTCACATGGTGGCCAGGAAGCAGAGAAAGAAAGGAGGAGCTGGAGGTGAGACTACATCCTTAAGTCTCGCTGCCAGTGATCCTACATTTCCAACCAGGCCCACCTCCTAAAAGCACATTCAGCTGCTGAACTCATCAAAGGATGAATCTGTCTCATAGTTGGCAGATCACATACCAACATGTGCAAAAGTCTGCTGTTGTCAACTGTTCTTTAAGTCCCTTCTGTTTAAATATACCAGTGTCAAGTTTCTCACAGAGCCCAACCCATGTTCCTTATCCCTAAAACTACTCCTTACCAGGCACTTATGTGTAGCAGTCAATTCTTTGTTAGTGTGTGTAGTGTCTCCAGTATAAATCATGCATCTGTTTTCTGTTTGTCCATTTAGTTTACTTTAGACTTAATCTCTAACAAGACATTAGCAACTGAGAACTTTTTAAGCCACAAAACAACACACTGTTTGATACTAGAATATTAAAATTTGCATTTTAATTTAAAACTTATTCACCATAGATCACAAGAATTGAGAAAATTTAACTGCCTGTAAACCTATCATTTAATACTAAATACTGCTGACATTTTTGTACTTGTCCTTTCTTTACACACACACACATCTGGATGATTTCTAGCCACAAATAACAAATGTAGGTCCAGCTTGGCTTAAGTATTAAGAATTCCCTATGTGATATAGCAAGAAGTATGGAGGTAACCTTTCTCAGGGTTGCTTAATCCTACTGCACAGTGATATCGGAGGTTTAGGTTGGCTTCTGTGACATCTTTTGGCCTTTCCTTTTTTTGAATGTAAGTAGTTACTACAGCTACTATGTCCTCCCCATGACACTGCTTCCAAAGCAAGAAGAAAGATGGAGTTCTTGTACATCTTTTATTCTTTCTTAAATCTAGGAAGGAAATCCTAGAATACTCCCTTGCGTAGATAGAATTCCCTTTATTTTTCCATCAGTTGGGTTTGAGTTACACTTCCATTGCTCACACGGGGAGGAGCTAAGTGAATACACTTCATGCTCTGTGAAGGGACCCGTTCTGACCACACTGCATCTTTAATTTGAACAAAAATTGGGAGTTCTGTTAAGAATGAAAGAAATCAGGTGTGGTTATACACATTGTAATTCCAGGACTCTGGGAGGCTGGGGTAGAAAGATTGCAAGGTTGAGCCCAGCCTGGCTAAAAATAAAAAGGGCTGGGGGTGTTGCTCAGTGCAAAGGCCCTGAGTTCATTTCCAAGTATAGACATGGGAAGAGAATGCAGGGTCTGCCAAATTATAGCTATATGCTTTTAAAAATCATGCCATTTAGCTGGATGCTGTGACTTGTACCTGTAGTCCCAACTACTCAAGAGCTTGAGGAAGGAGGATTGCATGAGCCCAAGAGTTCAAGGCCAGCCTGGGCATCATAGCTAGCAAGACTGCTTCCTTCCCCTTGCAAAAGTTATGCCCTTCAAATTGAATACTTTCATTAAATCTCTGTATTGGCCTGGAAAATCAAGAATTAAATGCATATACATTTCTTGAGATTGACTCAAAACTGGAGTTGTGAGAGTCACATATACAATATAAACTTTTTATTGGTAAGCAATTAAAAGTAATAAAAAATTAAGGTAGTGAATGTTACAACAGTGAAAACTCATAAATTTTTATGATAGAACATTAAGACAGAAGATATATAGATATACATAAAATTTGTTTTACTTTTGTGGGAGATAGCTTCCAAAAATCCCCTAGGACTTTTTCTTTGCTGTTGGAGCTTCGTGGCGCATAAGGTTGGAAAGTTGACCCTAGACTAGCTATAGAATTCCTATCCCATCCCCAACCCTCGTCTGTGGTCTGTAGGAGATACAAGTTTATGATAGCCATTCTTCAGAAGTGTATTCCTCCTGCCAGTCAGCCAACCTGGAGAAGACTTATTCCACAAGAAAACTAGGCCTACAATTTTGATGCCATGCCACCAGGTGCTGGCAGTGTCAAGATCATGTATATCTTTCATTCTCTGGAACAACCTTAATTTCAAGTTATTTGGTCTGTTTTGCCCCCCAGAAGCATATCAGTATTTTATAAGTTGTATTTCAATATCTGTAACATCTCCAGCTGCTCTATGAATTTACAAGTTCAAAAAGTAACTCCTTAATTGGGTGCTCCTCTGTTTAAAAAAAAAAAGCATAGTTCTTATTTGACACAAGGGCATTATTCAGATGTCTAGACCTACATTTCATCAGATTCGGGTTTGGGGTCTTGTTTACATTTCCCAGTGTTTTTATTTATTTATAACCATAACTTTCCTACATGGTAACTCTTTGAAAAATAGCTAAGATACCAACAACCACAATTTTAACTTTTGTTAATTCCTGTATATTTCAAAGCTATATATATGCATTCACCTCATGAATAATCTCTAACACTTCAGTTTAGCCCAGGTCTTAGTTTGGTTGGGGTCATTGGAGAAACTGTAAGTGCGTGCTGCTCAGTGAGAGAAGCCGGAGTGAAAAGGTTACCTGTTGTAGGACAACATGTGTGACATGCTGGAAAAGGCAAAGCGATGGAGCCCCTGATAGATCAGTGGTTGCCGGGGGTTGGGGAGGAAGGGAGCAGATGAGTAGATGGAGCACAAAGGGTTTTTAGGGCACTGAAACTCTCGTGTAATGTACAGTAGTGGTGGGTACATTTGTCAAAACCCACAAAGTGTACAACCCAAAGAACAAACCCAAGTTTGTTAGTTTGGGGGATATTTTTGCAAAGGAACACAATATAATATAGGACACATATTTTATAAGATTATTTATAATAGTCACCTAAAGAATGATATATAAGAGAATGTAGGAAATCTGTCCACACACCAAGGAATCTAGCTGAGGGCCTGGATCCCACAGAAATGTCCTGTATGAGTCTAGCTGAGGACCTAGCGCTCATAACAGTGCCTCCCAGGAATCTAACTGGAGGCCCAGAGCCCACTATAATGTCTTACACAGGCCTGTTTCACAGATCTGCGCTGGGAAGGCCCAAAGGTCAGTGGTAGAATCTAGGAAGTCTGTGCCAGCAGGATGAAGGATCTGTGCTCAAAGGCTGAGGGATGTGCACTGGAGCCAGGAAGCAATGCTCAGAAGAACCAGAGCTCCCCCAAAAGGTACCACAACCATCCCCAGCAACAGTGAGATCCCAAGCTCCTCCAATAATCAAGATGACTGAGGTCCCATCAGGGAAGCCAACGCAGCAAGCTTTTCCAGGAGACCAGCAGTGTACCGTCTTCCCCTCCAGAGCCAGGAAGTGATTCTCAAAGTGAGGACCAGAGCTCCCCCAAAGTAAACTGAAGCTATTTTCAGAGCCAACAAGGACCCAAGCTCTTTGAAGGATGAAAACAGCGAAGTTCACTAGGAAAGCCAGCCTGACGAGCTCCTTCAAAACAACCAACAGCTTTTTACAGCTTCTACCAGCTCCTGACAGCCTCTGTCTGCTCCCAATAGCCTTTCCCTGTTTCTTCTCCAGTTCTGCCTCTTATACGGCTGGCAACAGTCCCCAGGTGGGCCTCCCACACCCAGTACCACGCTTACTCAGTTCAGCTGGGGTTATAAGTTGACCACCAGTGATCAATCCATTACACCTAGTGTAGACTATGGACTAAATAATGACATGAGTATGGGATCATGAATTGTAACAAATGTACAGTTCAGTACAGGATTTTGACAGTTGGGAATCCTGTGTATATGTAGGGCCTGGGATATATGGGAAATCTTTATGTATCTTCTGCATAATTTTGGTATGGACCTAAAACTGCTCTAAAAATAAAGTTTTGTTACTGGTTTTGTGTTAAAGAAAGAGGTAAACCTAATTATACTGACATGGAAATTTTTCTGAAAATGGAAAATTGAAAGGCATTCCATAGAGGGTCATCCCATCTGTGTTTTGAAGTGTTATCCATACTCATCTGTATCTGAAAAGGACGCAAAAGAATAAGGCAGAGGGATGCATACGAGGGTTTTACGGGTGCCATTTCTGGACGGAGTTGTGGAGAAAGCACAGAGCTGAAGAGGCAAAGGGGATCTTCTTACACGCTTCTGCATGGTTCCGGTCTTTTAAAATAAGAGTATGTTTGTATTTTAAGCTTTTGAGAATATACTTATATATTACTTATAACAAGTGTTTTTGAAATAATAATTATATATGCTTATTATATTAAAATAACTTAGTAAATGCATTTCATAATTCACAGATAACTATTGTTTAAATTTTGTCATTTTCTTGCAGTTTTTCTGGTGTTGCTTTTTGAGGTTTTTTGTTTGTTTGTTTATCATAGAGAAGCTCTCTTTTTTTTTTTTTTTTTTTTTTTGAGAAGCTCTCATTGAGTTGTAGTTTTGTTTCCAGATTCTTAAAACTTGGCTTTATTCTGTGAGAATTTTTCATTGTCATTAAAAATTCTTTGGACACATCTCTTTTGGCTGCATAATTGTAACACATCCATACTATGAAATACTGATTTAATATTTCTCTAATTTGGAGATGATTACATTGCTCCCATCTTTTTGTATAAGTGTATCTTTAGAGCATTCATTATTTATGGTCAGTTCATAAGTAGAACATTATCTTTCATTAAAAATGTAAATTTTAAAGTTGTAGATGTTCTAACAAGACTTTAAATACATAAATAAATAAAGCAGATTCTTTTTTAAGCACAGACAAAACCATAGCACCCATGTTTCCACAGTGTAGTAATTAACTTTAGTACCACAATCGACTGATCTAGTTGCTCTTGCTATCGTTATCTCTTTTCCTCATTCCCTTAACATTCTTTCCTACCTATGAAAACTTGATATTCTCGCCCTAATACTTTGAAATTTCTTTATTTCTAGAAAAGAGCAAATCAGAATTCTAACACAGCCAGCTTGAATCAACCTTTCTGTTTCTTTTATGAGTAGGCAGTTCCTCAAGGCAGTGAGTTACCCTTTAGAAAAGAGGGCATTATGTTTCTCTACCCTGAATGTCTGGAATAGGTGGCCTGGAATGCATTCAAAGGGAAGCATTGTGTCAGATCTCAAATCTAAAGATGAAATCCTGTTTTTTTACTAATTATAGTTTTTGTTGTGTTGCAGCTGCTGCTTTTTGTTTTGAGTTACTAGACTTCGAAAAATTATTATTTGCGGGGCTGGGATTTAGCTTAGCAGCAAAGTGCCTGCCTGGCAAGCACAAGGTCGTGAGTTCGATTCCTGGTACTGGAAGAAAAAAAAAAAAATTATTTGCTTTAGTGAAATTTGGGAATGGATTTGTTGCTACTGGTATATGGTTGGTTTCATATTATAGAAATCTACCAGAAGAATTTGGTCTTCAAAGTCATCCTGTGGTGTATATCTTTTTTAAATGCAGGGAACAACCTTATTTTTATTTTTGCAAATGTGGATTTTTTTTAATATTTCTAAATAAACATTGCTCTTTACTAGTTTAGGCTGCAGTATTTAATGATATTTCATTTTTAACTTAATAAACTAGATATTTTCCCACATAGTAGTATCATGTGTATTTTAGTTGGATTTGTTACTACAAGGAAACATGTTTCTGTTTAGATCAGTAGTTCTTAAAATTGTGGTTACTACAATCAGCATGATTTGGCATCACCTGGGAACATGTCAGAAATTCAAATTCTAGGGCCCTACCCTAGTTGTACTATTAAGAAACTCCTGTATTTTAACAAGGCTTTTGAGTTATCCTGATACATGCCAAACTTCAGGGACTACTGGGACATGTGATACATACACTGAGCCTTATGGCTTATATCTAGTTGTCCCCCCAAAACCTCATGTTCTCGTAGGTGGGGCTTTCTGGGAGAGACTGGATCATGAGTGTATGATACTGGATCAGTCCATTGATTGGTTTAGCATCATTCTGGATATGGATGATGGATTTACTGAAGAGGGAGATCCACCCTGGGTGTGGGTGGCACCAACCAATAGGCTTGCAGCTTGGCTAGAGTAAAAAGGGAAAGAAGAAAGGCTAGCTACTTCCTGTCTGCCATGCCATGCCAGGAACCGTTTCTCCTCTGCTGTGCCCCCCTACCTTGGAACTAGCTGTGTTGAAACCTCTACAAACTGTGACCTAAAATAAACTTTTCCTCCTTTAAATTGTGGATGTCGGGTATTTTGTCCCAGCAATGAGAAACTAAGATACCATGGCTAAAAATCTCAGCATTTCTGCCTGGGGCCTGGGTTTGGTGTAATTCCAAAGTGCGTATTAGAGATGATAGCAGTAGTGCTTCTAGTGGCTGTGAGGATGAAAAACTGATAGTAAGGACAGCCTAACAAGAGCTGTATTCATTATTTCCAGTGGTAAGATCTCAAGAAGTACGCAGTGAGCCAAGAATCTTTCACTGTTGAGTCAAAGCAAACTATTTCAGCACTTAGGATAATTAGCAGAAGCTTTCCTTTGATAACATCATTTGTGCCTCCCTCTATTACTAAGAAATGTACATGACAACTCATGCATGTAGTGCTTCACATTCAAAGTACGTAAGATTGTTTTCAGAATTAAGGAATTGTTGAATGAGCTCTCTTCCAAATGCTTTTAAGTTATAAATAATAAAAACAGACATAATACCTGAAAAAACACGTCATTACTAGAATTAAGATATATGTCCCCCAGCTATTGGTTTTATTTTATATAATTATTACCTTTTTGGGTAATATCTTCCTGGTTGGTTGTTTTAAAACTTTTTTAATATTAAAAAAAGTGTGCTTTACTTGGAAAAATCTTTTACTTCTAAATTTAATTGTTATATTCATTTTAAAATTACTTCAGGTGGGTCCTTCAAGGTAGAATATTAACTTTTTAAGCATGGCTTTATTTTATAAATAAGAGCCCTTGTTAAAAAGAACTAGATCTGCATGCTAAATTTAGGGCTTCAAAGCTTAAGTCTAAGCTTAAGCTTAAGTTGGCTCTAAGTCTAAAAGGTTTTTTTTTCTTTTTTTAATATTTGTTTTAGGAGGCTAGTTACACTCAAAAAGAGATACAGCTGGTTTGGTGATAGTGTCTCTTTGGCACTGCTGATAGATCTTGTTCATGCTATGTATTAGAATCAGTGACTAAAGAACTAGTCAAAAAGAAAGTTTACAGCATTGCCTATGTATATTGGGAAGTATAAGGTATCCCAAGACCAGGGTGAAGCTACCAAATTTTTGAAGGAAGTATTTCCAAATTTTAAGCAGAAGGGCATCTAAATATTATTCACCTTGTCTGTTTTACTAATTATATCATAAAATTTCAGTTTTTCGTATGCTAATAGAAATTAAGTTCATCCAATCATTAATTACTTATTTCCTAAATGTTTATAACTCAGGAATGAGAAAGGTATAGACTATATTTTAAGGAGGTTCTAATCCAATCAAGAGTAAAATTTCTGACTAGTTTATAGTAAAATATGTGGTGGAGAATTTAGTGGTGGGAATTTCCTGTGATTTAGTCATGCATCCAGATGAGGTTAGTAAAGTTGAGAAGGGGACTCTGTTCTGACATTAGCCAGTCCATTCTGGTGCAGGCCTAGTCAATGCTAATGAGCATTTCTTGTCTATAGTCTCCTTATGCTAGTATGATTTAATCCATTGCCACATATACTTTATCTACTATTTAAGATGATGAAATACTTAAACTGATGAGTTTTAAGGTACATAAAACATACTTAAATTGAATATGTAGTGTGCAGTTCTTCATAAAGTACTTTAGAAATTTTAAGCATTACATTTATTATTGACTGTTCGTGACACAAATTCTACTACTACAGACTTCAAAGAAATAGTTTAAAGTTAGGCCTGGTAGCACACACCTATAATCCCAGCACTCTGGGAGTCCAAAGCAGGAGGAACAAAAGTTTGAGCCCAGCCTGGGCAGTTCAGTGAGACAAGTCTTAAAAATACAAAAGTGCAAAGTTCCTAGGTTCAATCCCCAGTACTGGAAAGGAAGAAAAAGGAGGAGAAGGTAGAGAGGGAGGGAAGTAAAAGAAAGAGTTTAGTCAGAAGTAAAATGAAATTTGAGAGAATTTAGATAAAATATAATTTCAGGGGTTTTTTTCTGTTTTTTTTGTTTTGTTTTTTTACACTGCTAGAGATCAAACCCATGCTCTTGCCCATTATAGACAAGTGGTCTACCACTTAGCCACATATATCTCTAGCCCTTTGTACTTTTTATTTTGAAACAAGTTCTCACTAAATCTCCAAATTGCTCAGTCTGGGTTTCAACTTGCAGTCCTCCTGCCTGCTCTAGTGCTGAGATTATAAGCATGTACCACCACGACCTGCGTGAGGTAGAGAACTTAATATGTGAAGACTATCCAGAAAAGGCAGAAGATTGTTCATTTTCTTGTATAAGAAAATACTCAAAAGTTTTTCAGTCTGTTCCAATAATTCCTTGTCCTTGGGTGTTTGTTTTTGTCTTTTCAAATTAAAAAGCTAGTTCCTGGTTTAGTTTCTGTGGTGTGTGTGTGTGTGTGTATGTATGTCTGACATAGAACTGGGCCCAAGACAAGTTCCATTTTGTCTTCATAAACTCTGTGTCAAGAAAGTTCATTCAGGGGCTGGGGATTTAGCTCAGCGGCAAAGCGCCTGCCTGGCAAGCACAAGGTCGTGAGTTCGGTTCCCGGTACCGGAGAAAAACCAAAAAAAAAAAAAAAAAGAAAGAAAGTTCATTCATTTTACTTGTTTTTGATTCTCTAGTTGTCTGAAGGAAGCCAAAAACATGCAAATCTACAGAAAAGCATCGAAAAAGCAAAAATTGGCCGACATGAAACGGTAAGTTTCTGTAGATATTTAATAATGACGTCTCTAAACAGATGTGTAAGATCACAGAGCTTCCCGTGAGGAGGGCGCGTGTGATACCAGAGGGCAGCGGATCACAGCACAGGACCCAGGACGTGAATATAGTATCCTTGTGGCCTTGCAGTATTTTCTAGTTAAATGAGCATTGACTTATTTTATCTTTGAAAGTGCAGTGTGTTTTAAAGTATTATGTTAGAGATTTTTAAGAATGACTTTCTACTGTCATCATCTCAAGAATGGATTTATTAAAAAATACTTTTAAGATACTGAAAATCAACATGAACCACTAAGCTTTTCACCTAGGCCTCTTCATCCCTGGTTGGAAAGAAAGGGACCCGAACTTGCTGCGCTGTGGCAAGGAACACACTGCAGGGTTGTGATGGCTTCGCTGGTTGGTAGTCAGCACAGTCACGGGTAGACCTGGAGGATGGTCATTTGTGTAGCATATTAAATTAAATTAAATTCTGGCCACAGCCCCAAACTGTTACAGTTTCTTCATTGACTGAAGTAATTACCATTCTTTATTTGGCCCTCTTTCTTCTTTAACACCGGCAATAACTTGCAGAAGCACCGTCAGCAAATGGTGCCATACGTGTGCCCCAAAGCTGTCAGCCAGTCCACTGAGTCACTCAGTCCACCGGAACAGTGCAGCTGGGGGAAAACCAACCAGCAAAGCTAGCTGGACCGTCTGGCTGTCAGAGGGAGGTAGTAATTTGGAAAAGCCCCTAAAATAGATGAAGTCTTGCCAGCCAGTATATTTCCAGAAATACCTGCCCGTCTGCGAGGTATTGTCCTTGTGATGTGGTGATGCTGCTGAAAGCTAGCTGGCAGGGACACTGAAGTCCCTGTGAGCCAGGCCAGTGCTTTCCTACATCCATTTCATACATTTATTAAACCCTGCCAGCACACCAAGGAGACCGTACCAATACTGTGTACATTTTACATTTGGGCAACTAGAGCCACAGGGGGTTCAATCATTTTGCAAAGATCTCAGTGCCACCAGGTGTGGTGCCGCACACCTGTAATCCCAGCACTCGGGAGGCTGAGGCAGGAGGGTGGTTGCAAGTTTGAGACCAGCCAGGGCTACACAGTGAGCTCAAGGCCAGCCTGAACTGCATAGTGAGACCCTGTCTCAAAAAGACCCCCCAAAAAAGACCTGTCTCAAAAACAGACAAAAAAAAAATCTCAGTGCCAGAGAGTGAGATGGCATCAATTCAGAGTGTGTGCTTCTCCTTTCTTCTTTAGCCTCTTCTGTTCTCTCTTTGAAGCATATATAATTTGGTGTTGACGGCAAATAATGATCACTCACTTACACAGTAATCCTTCACCTATTGCAGGAGTTACGTTCCAGAGACCCCAGCAATAGGTGAAAATCTGCAAAGTAGTGGTGTTATATTTATTTTATTACTTACATGTATTTTAAGGCTTTATAAACTTTTCCCACACTCCTGTGCACCTTCCCTGGGAGACCCTTCTTCCCAAAGCCTCGGCTTCCAGCTGGAGCAGCCCACCTGGGGACCCCTGGGTGAATCAGAGTCTCAGCTCTGAGGGCAGGAGGGGAAGAGGGGGCAGGTGGGGATGGAGGACGGGAGCGGGCCGGGGAGTGGGGTCAGGACCCAGCTGATCCATGCCCAGCGCCCAGCCCACACCGCTTGCCCAGCCCAGGCTGGCTTGTAGAGCGGGACAGGGGGCCAGGGGCGGTGCCATGCACCCTGGTTGCCTATAAGCAGCACCCACCCAACTCGGGTCCGCTTGCAGCCAGTGGCTCTGCCAGGCTCAGGCTAGTGGTAGTGGTGTACTGCATTTCCACTGTATACATTACAATATTCATCCACTGGTGAAATACATACTGTACAGTATTTTATTTCAATTTAATATTTTAATATGTTTAAATTAAGATTGTTTTATATTTTTATATGGTTTAAAGTTTTTAGGCAAAAGCAATTAAAATCATAAATATTATATAAATACCTGTATACCACAAAATGCTGCAATAGAGCGAAAACTTCGTGATACAGTTAGATTTTTTTTTAACCTGAGATACAGTGAAGCTGTAATAAGTGAGCTGCAATATAGCGAGGACGACTTTATTCTAGTTTTAAATCTATGCTATGCTAATACAGTACATACTTACTTTATGGAGCTGTGTACATTAAGATACAATTACATTGGGTTTCTCAGTCACCGGAGCCGTGGTTCATGTACTCAGTAGGCACATGCCTTAGAGAGTGCAGGTCTGGAACATGGCTAGCCTTGCAGAGAGCTCTGTTGGACCTTACTTCTCAAAGCATGCTGCTCTGTGTAAGCTCGCTCCTCTGCAAATGCCGGCAGAAGGAATTTTTCTTCACTTTGGAACCAAAGGGAGTAGCCAAAGGCAAGTTAGAAAAATATAGTACAAAAATACAAGGTAGCAAGGAACCTAAGTAGGATTTGGGCCACTTGGACTTGGATTTTTGTGTTAGGTTTTTCTTAAAATTCTTTACCATAATCTTTGTCAGCGTTCAATTTGTGTTTCGGGTTTCCCAACTATCAATTGAATACCCCTAGTACTATGACTTCTACCTGTTAGAACTACAGCTAAAAAATTCAAATGGTGTTTATTGGATCATAATGTATTTAAAAGATTTATTCTGGCTTACCCTTAAGGAAAATGGTAGGCCTCAAGGTATAATTCTGTTAATTCTGATATCTTTAATTATTAATAAAAATTAATAACCCTTTAAGTTTGAAAAATTATCTGGAACACTTCTTAAAGAAAAGTTGCAATAAACTATTACTTACATACATAAATACAGTTGTCTGCATTTGTGGTACAGTGGCAAGCATAGCTGCCTTCCAAAAGTAACACAGTCTTGTGAAGTTTTTCAAAACGCAGTATAATTGTTTTTTCTAATATACGACAACATGGTCATCTTTGAATTCATCCAGTTGTAATTGACAATCTCATCTATTTATGAACCTCCTATTCTACATGTTTATCTCCATTTTTCTATATAAATAGAAAATGCTTGAGGTTTCAAAGAAAGATAAGCATTGAGTTAGTTTCTACCCTGTGCCCATGTGTTTGCAGTCATCCTGGGGCCCCACAGGGGCCTGGTCTCGGGACCTGGGGATATCAGTCTGTGGATGCCTCAGTCCCTTATCAGTGGGACAGTATTTGCAGAGAAGCTGTGCATATCCCCTTGTACACTTTTTTTTCATTACCGAGGGTTAATCGTAGAGCCTTCACCTGGAGCTCCATCCCCAGCCCTTTTTTATTGTGAGACATGTTCTCGCTAAATCACTGAGTTTTCCAGGCTGGACTCCAGCCTTAGCTGGTGAGAGTGTTGGGTTATAGTAGTTTGCTCACACATCTTGCTCTTCATAAGCTTTAAATCATCTCTAGATTGTTTATAATACGTAATACAACATAAGTGCCATGTCGATACTTGTCATACAGTGTTATAACAGGAAATAACAAGAAAAAGTGTACATGTTCAGTAGAGATGTAAGTTTATTTTTGAATATTTTCAATCCTTGGTTGAATCTGTGAACACAGAATCTTCGGATATGGAGAGCTGACTGTATAAATATTGTATTAATGTAAAAAGCCTAGTATATATCATTGAGAAGAAATAAAGTGTTCATAAAGTGTATTGCTTTATAACATGTGGCAGTTTTTTTGTCTTAATTGTACATAAAATATTTTGAATTTAGGAAGAACGAACCATGCTAGCAAAAGAGCTTTCTTCACTTCGGGACCAAAGGGAGCAGCTTAAAGCAGAAGTAGAAAAATACAAAGAATGTGACCCACAAGTTGTGGAAGAAATGCGTAAGTTTGTACTGCACCTTGAGGGTCTGTAACTTAGACAGTGAACAAGATTTTGCATCTTTTGTTGCCTGGTAAGCACTCTCCATATATAGGAGAAAAGGAAGGCAGTTAAAATAGCATCGTGTACTATGTGCTGTAACTTTGTGTTTGTAGCATAAAAAGAAAATACTGTCATATTTTCAGTAAAGAGACTTAATGGTAAAGCATTTTAATACTGACAACTTTGAAATTAAGCATTTCAAAAGTAAGGAAAGTGAGTGGGATCAGAGGATAAAGACATAAAATATAAATTTAGGCAACTGAGAAGTCAGAGGAGGAGTTCATTTTGCCCAGCTATCTGGATTCTAGAAAGAAATCTACCATTACCTTTTAGGAAAAAAGATACCATAAATAGTAAGAGTTTGCAAGTTGCAAAATTTCTCTCCATGCATTGAATTGCCTTTGAAAATACAAGTGATTCCTGCCCCATTTTAAACAAGAGTTCCCAGCTCTTGAAATTTTATGCTTATATGTAATGATAGAAATTGGAACACTTAAGGAAATTAAAGTATGTGTAAATTTGTAGCATTTGATTGCTTGTGAAAATATGTGTAATTTTCATTTGTTTCTACTTTAATATGTCTCTAATTTAGGGAAGTTTACATAATGAAATTTAGAAAAACTGGTATTATAGAGTGGGATGGAAGGCTTTGAGAGAAATTTAAAATATTTGGTCCTGAAAATTTAAAATGTACCTGAGGGGCTGGGGATTTTGCTCAGTGACACAGCATCTGTCTGGTAAGCGTGAGATTGTGAGTTCGATTCCTGGTACCAAAAAAATTAAGAAATAAATAAAAATAAAATGTATCTGAGAATAGTTTGGTTACAGTTAAGCCAGGCTAGCCCTTGGTGGGATTTAGAATTTGAAAACATTGAAGCAGTTTTGTTAGCATGGTTCTACAGTTAAGCTTCAGTCTGAGACAGCCCCCCACTCTGCTCAACCCTAGGAGACGCAGTGCTCGTGTGCAGAGACCGTGCTTAGCAGTGATAGGCGCGGCCCGGAATCAGCTGATTCCCGAGTGACTGCACAGAGAAGGGCACAAGAACACCCTGAGCCAATCATTCTCTTCACATTAAATGTTTAGGGAAACACATCTTTCATGCTACCTACAGACATACTATCACCCTGCAGAAGAACTGCTCTCTCAGTCTGGTGCGACATTATCACTTTAACCTGATTGAAGGTTTTCACCAGTATCAGGTGAGCCCCAGTGAACCCAGCACATGTGGGAGGAGACAAGGTAGGAAGTTACTCCGGGAGGTTAGCTGGCTTGTGAGCCTCCGGGCATTACCTGCGTGCCTGCACTAGCACGCTTTGTGAAGGAGCACTGCAGTAGGTTTCCTGCTGGCGTTTGTACGCTCAGGTGACTGACTTTCAGGATCAGCATGGCTGTGCCCTTTGGCAGTTCATGACAAACCCCAGCTTTCCTGTCTCTAAATCTGATCTTTCATGCCTTACTCCTTGTGTGCCTTCCTTTTTTGCTTTTGTTATTTGGTTGTTTGGGCGTGAAGTTTTTTGTTCTGGTTTGATTTGGTTTTGCTTTTTGGGACGGGATCTCGGCAGCCTAGGCTTAAATTTGTGACCCTCCTGCCTTAGCCTCCCAGCTGCTGGGATTGCAGGCATCCACCACCACTGGCTTGCCTCCCTTCTTGATTGAAGTTTTGTGTAACCCTGGTACCGTTTCCTTGGATGAGCACCTCTACTTCCTGTCTCATTCCCTTCCTGCCTCATCCCATTTCTAGCCAGATTCAGTCAGCTTCCAAGTTTTCAACTCTGTGGTCTGCATGGAACTGCCACAGATGTTTCCTGGCAAGTGACCCCGACTGACCTCACCTCCATGTGTGACTTTCCATTCTCACAGTCCTTCTCAGATTGTGCTACCCTCTACCACTCAGGAGTCATTAAAACTTATTTGGCTTCTTACACTACTCTGCCCTGCACTGCTAGTGGCCACCACTGGGCCAGTTGGAGGTTTGGGCATGCACAGGGACCGAGAATTACGTAAGACTGATTCACCCAGTGGGAAAACTTACTTCAGGCGTGTAATTTAAGATACTGCCGTTCCTGCATCACCTCAGAGACAGGTAATAAAACTTGAAAGAAGGCATTTCAGGGTATGCAGAAGATTTTATGAAGTATGAAGTGGCATGTTTGAGGAGGAAGTTGTCACTGTGCAACCTCAGCTTACACCAGTTCCCCAAACTCCGGCACCATCATACCCCTGGAATTTAAAAGTTTGATAATTTACTTCCCAACCCCAGGAGCACATGCCAGCGTGAGTGAGTGTTATAAGGATACGAGGACTAAGTAAGTGGCGAGTAAATTTTCTAATTTTCAGTGAGTTAAGACTATTATTCTACATTAAGCTTTTTTTTTTTTTTTTTCTGAGACAGGGAGACAGGGTGTTACTATGTGACTCAGGCGGGCCACCTTGGCCTCAAACTCCAGGTGATCTCCCGAACCCTGAAATTAGAACAAATATACTTTTCCTTTTACTTCCTTAGTCCTCATATCCTGCATGATACTCACATCGGCACGTTTCCCGTGGGTTGGGAAGGGAATTACCACACTTGTAAATTCCAGGGGTACGACGGCGCCAGAGTTTGGGCATCCGGTGTAAAGTGAAGCTGCAAGGTTAACAGGCACGTGTCACCACACCCAGCTAGGCCTAGGTTATCTTTTAACAGTCATGTGCTCACGTGAAGTTGGATCTATACAATATTTGGATCCTGGAAATTTTATAATGATGGATCTGTTAAATTATTTTTTACTGGGAAATGAGAAGGTAAGGGTCTTTGCTCACTGGCTCTGTACAACTTTTTTTACTCCGTTAAAGAATATTATCTTTTTTAATGTACTTTAATTATAGAAAAAATTAACATTTCATACACAGCAGATGTATAGAATAATTACATTATTCCATAAATAAGGATGTAGATGTGTGGCAAGAATGTCTTTTATATGAAAAAGCGCTACAGTTAGGCTGGGATGTAGGTCAGTGGTGGAGCACTTACCTAGTACATATGAGGCCCTAGGTTCAATTCCCAGCACCACCAAAACAAAAATCGCTAAACTACCTTCAACAGGAAAAAAATCTGTCAAATTCTCCACAGCTGTGACAAGAATTTTTAGGCTAACTCCAGTTCATATTTTTATAGAGAAATGTCCAGTTCATCTGCTTTAAACTTTAGAACAGAAGCCGTAAAACTCCAAGTGCAGAACTTCTGCCAGTCCACGTAGAGTGGTGGGGGTTGGATTTAGTCTCCCTCCTTAAAAACAAACAAAATCGATAAAGCTGTGTTTTTAAATGTTCTGTATCAGTGAAGGACAGCGATTCTTGCAGAAGGCAAACAGCTGGAGAAGCCCTGTACTTGTCCCCGCTCCTGTCCCTGAGCGTGTCCTGGCCACGGCACAGGGGCCGCAGGCAGAGCCCTGCAGGCTGATCCCCTGAGTTGAGGAGATGAAACTGAGAGTAAGGAAGCCCAGCGTGAGCGAGCTCGCAGGACAGCGCACTAGAGGGAGGGTGCCAGCAAAGCTCCGGTGTGTCCAGTGGGGTCCCCACAAGGCGCTTGAGGACACTGCCCAAGGCTGGGCAGACGCAGTGGGATTCGAAGGGACGGTGCCAGGCACTCACTAAGGCTTCGAGTAGTACCCGTCTTTCACCAGCCAGACGGGGAGGAGGTATAATCAACAGGGCACTTAGCAGAGTGTACAAGAAAGTCGTGCCTTACAAGGAGGGAGTAACAGCTCTAGACTGAGCTCTTTTCTGACTGCTTACCGAGCCGTATGACCAAGACTTGAAAGCATCAATCGCCAGGTAGTGTAAGCACATACCAGAACAAAGCTCAAGAATATTTATAAAACATTAAAAAATCTAATATTCAACAAAACAAAACTTGTTATTTTTGGCATACAACTGAATATTACCAGGCTTGCAAAAAAGTAGGAAAACATCATTGAAAGTGAACAGAATAATCTTATCAATCCAAACTGGCCAGAAAATTGGAATTCGTAGGCCACCACATTAAAATAATTATGACTGTACTCCACATGTTCAAAAAGTAGAAAAACAGAAGCTATCAATGCCAAATGTCTTGATATGAAAACTATGATGTTTGACATGAAAAAGACAGTGGTTTGGATTAACAGCAGATTAGATTTTGCAGAAGGGCTCTTATATTCAAAGACATATCAATAGAAACTATCCAAAATGAAATAGAAGAAAAATTGAATATGAAAATGTCGTTCTTAGCTGGGTGTAGTGGTGTATGCTTGTAATCCTAGCATTGTGGGAGGCTGAGGCAGGCAAATCATAAATTCCAAGCCAGCTTGGTCAATTTAGTGACTTAACAAGACCCTGTCTCAAAATAAAAAGTAAAAAGGGGCTGGGTATATAACTCAGTGCAAAGGTCCTGGGTTCACCTCCAGTCTCACATACACATGCACACACAACTACCTCCACACACAGAGCCATCTGCGAGCTGTAGCACAGCTAATATATGTATAAGTGGAGTCTCAAAGAGAATTTGCTGGGCTAGAAAGATACCTGGAAAAATAAAAGCTAATTTGTTACAAATTTGGTGACAGGTACAAATCTAAGAAACTTAAATATTATAGTAATAGAAGCCAGAGATCCCCTTTTCACTAAATTGAGACAACTTTAAACTTTTACCTCTATTTACCCCTCCAAAGCCCCTTTTTCCAATGAAATTGTTGTTTTCAAATGTGGTTTTTTATAGATAGATAGATAGATAGATAATGAGGGATTTCATAGGATTTTTGCTATCATGTTAGGGCAAAGCAGATTATACCAGATTAAAGGATTATAAATTTTACAAATTGATTTGAATAGGATTTTGTTCTTAATAATGTCTGTAACACCCATATTATAACACTCAGGTTTTTATCTAAGTCTGTCATTGTTTATTTTGGAACTCAATTTGATAATAATAACCATAACCCTTTCTTCATATAGGCATGGCTTTGTATTATCTCTTACTTATTTCTCAATAATGCCTGTAAGAAATACTTATATTTCATCATGCCATTAGAATTATTCATAGCACTATGCAAACATTAGCATGATTAACTGTAAATATCCAGAAAGTAAAAGGAATAACTTATTTTAAAAGTAAAATTAGGGCTGGGGATTTAGCTCAGCGGCAAAAGCGCCTGCCTGGCAAGTGCAAGGTCGTGAATTCGGTTCCCGGTACCAGAGAAAAACCAAAAATAAAAAATAAAAAAAATAAAAGTAAAATTATAACTACATTATTTAAATAAGACCAGAGAAAATAAGTAACTAGTAGAAATTTAAATTCCCACAGAAATACTTAAAAGTAAATGTTAGAAGTACTCAAGAAATTTTCTTAAAAGTAAATGCCAAAGTTACAATAAAAATAGTAAATGAAGCATCTTTGAAAATTTGCCCTTCCATAAAAGCTCACAAAATTTGTTACGACTCTTTCAAAACTCTGGAAATTAACCAATGGCTTGCTAGCTTCATGAAAAATGGCTGACTCTCAGCAGGAAATAGTGAATTTTTGTAGTGTTTTGACTTGTGGGAGCGGTTTACACACTTGCGGGGGTTACCAGGGATGGAACTCAGGACCTGGCACTCGCCAGGCAGACGGTGTGGTGCTGAGCTCTATCCTCAGCCCCTGCAGCATATTTATAGAGTAATGCTGGGTGGCGGAAATGTCCATACGATTATCTTAAGTGGGTGAAATGAAGGTGTTTGATAAAATTCAACAGTCTTTTATTATAAAAAACATTCATCAAAGTAGGAACAGAAGTGAATTTAACCTGATCAAAGAGCATCTACAAAAGTCCACAGCCAACATCATGTTGAGCGGTGAAAGGCTGAATGCTCTCCCATCTGCGTCTACTCAGCACTTCTATTCAGCAGCGTGGCAGAAGCTTTCACTAGGACAGTGAGCCAAAAATAAGATGGAGAAAAGGAAGTAAAGAGCATTTATCTGAAAAGGAAGAAGTGGAATGGTCTTCATTTTTAGATGACATGCTCTTATGCATACATAGAACTCCTAAACAATATCCACACTGTCAGGATTTGTATCTAAATGTCCTCCCAAAGCCTCGTGCACTCATGGGGGGCCTTCGGCAGGTGACTGGATCGCAGGGCTGTGATGCTCAGCAGCAGGTTAGTCTACTGATGAGTCGGGAGCTGTGTGATTTGGGCAGTGCGGCCTGGGTAGAGAAGATAGGTCACCGGGCGCATGGCCTGGGAGGATTTATCTCTCCCTCCCCTTGGTTCCTCTCTGCTTCCTGCCTGCCCTGCCAGGCGCTGCTTCTCTGCCAAGTCCCACTGCCATACCGCCCAGCCTTGAGGCCAGCCGACTGCAGGCTGAAACCTCAGCACACGGAACCAAAAGAAACTTCTCCTCCTTAGCGTGTGGGTGTTGGATATTGTGTCTCAGTGACAAGAAAGTAGCTAAGATATAATCCCAACAAAAACTGTTAAAAGTAATAAGGTCAGCAAGTTACAAAATACAGAATCAGTATTTAAAATCTGTTTTGTTTTGCAGTACTAGGCCTTCACACTGAGCTACATCCCCAGACCTTTTTTTTATTTTTATTTGGAGACAGGTTTTGCTGAATTGCTACATTACCCAGCTGGGTTAGAATTTGAGATCCTATTTCAGCTTCCTAGACTGCAGGGATTACAGGAATAAGCCACAAGGCCTGGCTTTAAAAAATGGGTATTTCTGTATGCTAACAATAAACAATCTGAAAATGAAATTAAGGGGTTAAAAAAAATCCATGATTTTCCGTACTAACATCAAAATGCATAAAATCACCAGGAATAAAGTTGATCGAAGGAGAACTGTATTGAAAGCTATAAAACATTGTTGAAAAAAATTACAGATTTAAATAAGTGGAAAGACGTCCTATGTTCATGGGTTGAAAGATTCAGTATTAAGATGGAAGCACTTCCCAAACTGATCCACAGTTTCAGTGCCAAACATATCAAAGTCCCAGCTCCTTATTTTATAGAAACGTATAAGCTAATCTTAAAATTTATATGAAAATAAAGAAGAGCCAGGATGGCCAAAGGAATATTGAAAAAGGACAAGGTTGGAGGGCTCAAATTTCTTAATTGCAAAACTTATTTGTAGTCTATATTAATCAAGTCAATGTAGTACTGGTCTAAAAATAGAAATGTGGATGAATAGAATGGCATGGGATGGCACAGAGAGTCCACAAATAAACACAATTGATTTTCAACCATGGCAATGAAACCTTCAACTGGTAAAGAATGTTTTCAACTATTGGCGTTGGGTGCGGTTGGATCTCCACATGCAGATGAGTTAATCTGACCCCCACTTCACACCATACGTGAAGATTAACTCCCATGAGCTAACGATATAACATAAGATCTGGAACTATAAAACTCTTAGATGAAAACATAGGTATATATTGCTTTGGGCTTGAATTGGATACTGTTTTCTTGACTATGACATGAAAAACATAGACTACCAAAAAGTCTAAGTTGGATTTCATCAAATTAAAAACTTTTATAAGCTATCAAAGAGTGGGATTTACAATATTTGTAAATCCTGTATCTCACAAGTGTCTAATATCCAAAATATATAAAGTACTCTTATATTTCCACAATAAAAAGACAACCGAGTTTTTAAAATGGACAATGATTTGAACAAACATTTTTCAAAGAAAATATACAAATGCCAATACATACACAAAAACATGCTCAATATTAATTATTTGGAAAATTCAAATCAAAACCAGAATGAGATGCATCTTCACACTCAGGTTGGATTTTTTTTTTAATTAATGAAATGGAACTCTTACATTGCCAGTGGGATTGTAGGTACAGCCATATTGGAAAATAATTTATCCTTTGCCCAAAAATGACATAGTTAACAGGTGAGCTAACAGTTCCATTCCTGGATACATATCCAAGAGAAATGAAAACCTGTTCACAAATATTATGAAATTACTCATATTAGTAGAAACAACTCAAGTGTCCATCAGCTGGTGCACAATTTTTTGTTCCACAAAGGGCAAATCCACAGAGGTAGAACGTAGCTTAGTGGTTGATGGGGTCTGGAGAGATGGGGAATGTTGAGTAAATGCTAATGGGTTTAAAGTTGCCTTTTAGGTGATGAAAATAAAAATCCACTAAATTATATTAATATGATAAATTCTGTGGTAGGTAAATTACCTTTCAATCAAAAAATAAATGCCATCATTGTAAGCAATATATATGCATAGGTGCTCATGGCATTGTTATGTGCTGTACAGATAAACTTGAAAGACTGTGCACAAAGATACACTTAATAACAAGATACATATTTAAGTATAAATAAATGTGTGCTCCTAGAAGGCTACTTTTTTTGTTTGTTTGTTTTTGTCTTTTTGAGACAAGGTCTCATTATGCAGTTCAGGCTGACCTTGAGCTCATTTTGTAGCCCAGGCTGGTCTCAAACTGGCAACAATGCTGCCTCAGCCTCCCGAGTGCTGGGATTACAGGTATGCACCACCACGCCCAGCAAGGCTACTTTCTTAACCCTAATCTTTTTTAAGGTCAGATTTAAAGAAGTAACTACAGTTATGATAGACATTTTGGAGATAGATATTTTGGAAAGGGAAATTGTTCACATTGACTTTCTATTTATTGCTAATAGAACTGCAACTATCTAAAATTTTCTTGGGATTTTGACCAGGTGTATATTCCACTATTGGAGTATATTCCACAGTGTTATTCCACTATTTGAGCCTTTTTTCCCAAAACCATTGTGTGTGTTTTATAAAACATACATAAAAATTTTGTAGGAAAATAGAAATCTGTAAGAAAACAGGTAACTTTATGTATGTAAATAATTAAATTCAATTTTATATATCATTTTTTAGGTCAAGCAAATAAAGTAGCCAAAGAAGCTGCCAACAGATGGACTGGTAGGTATTATGACATTGCTAACATGCAGTAAGGCTTGTTCCCCATTCACGGTGATGTGAAATTCTGATGCCTTGGTGCTAGCTCTGTTCAAGAAAAGATATTTCTGGAAATGTATGCATTGGGTCATGTTTTTGTATATGAAATTTTTCAGTTACTTAGGGTTAGAATTATTTTTTTAATCTTATGATTCATTTTATAAAGGTATAGTTTTATAAAACAAGTAATTGCTTCCAGTTTAACTTTTGTGTAGCTTCTTCCAAGAGAAGTCACGTCGGCTAGTCATTTAACTTTCATATATATCAATGAAACATACAGTTGAAGTTTCTTATGTATTTTCATGTAAAATACACCCTTACGAGTTTAGTGGAACCTACAGAGAAGTTCCTGAGAACACTAAGAGCAGCTAACGCCGGCTGAGGCTGCTTGGAAGGTAACAGCGTGGGTGTTTGTGGCACCATCTCCACAGAAACCCTGCGAGGCAGGCACCCCTCCTCCCCTCGTTTTGAACACCAAGCTAAACCTCACAGTCCAAGGCCACGCACACTAGGCTGTGGACCAGAGTTAAATCCGGTGCCTGGCAGGCACAAGGTCCTGAGTTTGATTCCCCGTACCAAAGGAAAAAAAGATAAAGGGATGAATCCGGTTTTTCTGTTTCCAGAGCCCGAGCTCTTACCCACTGCTCCGTGCCATCTTCTGTGGCCTGCTTCCCTGCAGATGCGTATTAAACCATGTGCTAATGGGAGCGCTTTCAGATCTACCCCAGAGACATTCTGAGAAATGAGAATTAATGAGGCATTGGGTATGTGGCTTAGGGTTAGGAGAAAGTTAATAGATAGTGACTACTGTGATTAATTCTGTTAAAACCTGCCAGAAATTGTACGATGTTTTTTCAGTATTTAATTATAAAATAATGGTAATTGAATTTCTCCGTTCTGGTGAGAGTCTTGTAAAGGCTTCACGTGTGTCAGTCACCCTCGTTATGCTTCTGTGGGAGAATATGGGTGAGCCGGAAGCAGAGATAGAAAGTTTAACGTGACTTTGTGAAGTCAGAGGGATTAGTCCCTGAAAGGACAGGTTCTGTGCTAGATTTTCCTGATACTCTGGCCAGGCCTGTGTTTCACAAAAATCTTAAAAATCATTTTTTCTAGTCTATTTTAGAATTAAACAGATTGGTAAAATCAAATTGCCCCCTCCTTACCATCTTACAGGTTGTAATCTTAATTATTACAGTTAATTTCCCAAACAGTATAATGCTTCAGTAAAGAACAGAGGAGGGTTCCGAAGAGCAAATTTACATTAAAGAAAAGAGAATAATGAAGTCTGTATCTTACATGGTACAAACAAGCACTAAGTGCAGTAACACTGTGCGGGTTTGAGAAATAGAAAGCTTTGAGTGCCACAAGAGTAGCGGGGGGATTTGAAGTTAAAGATAGGACCAAAGTCACGAGGAGATTCCCGCGGACTTCTCAACAAGGCACGTCCGACAGCTGGAATGGGGTGTGTGCGCGCGCGTGTGTGTGTGCAGGGAGCCTGGCTTTGAGAGGAGTCCAAGCGGAGCGCGCGCCTGCCGTCCGACCCCTTGAACTTTGCCTACTTCCTCCTGTCCTCTGCGCTGCGCATAACCTGTGCCTCGCCCTGCGGGAGGCCAAGCCAGCCGTCTGTGAGCTCCTCCGCACGTCAGGCCTCCAGCAGTGCTCTCCTCCCCTCTCCCCAGTTCATCGGTGAACTCCAGGTGTTAAATAAACAATTACAGTTGTGTTCCAGGTCATCCCAAACTCCCCGAGTTATAATACGGTTGGCGGGGCGCCCCACCCCCACCCTGTGTTCTTAGCTGCAGAAGAACCTGGAACTTTTTAAAGCCTGTGGAAGGAAGATATTTTTAGTATAGCAGAAACAGCTGTTACGAACTGTATTTCCACTTGAGCTTACTACTTAGTCTTTCCAGCATAAACACATGTTGTGAAAAATGAAGATAGGAGATAGAGTGGATTACGCCTCTGGAAACCTCCCTGTCTTTAAAACAAATACTAAATTATCAGTATTACTTGTAGCTAAACATTATCGTATAGCTACCAGTTAAAAGTTGGTTTCCTTTTATATAATAGAGGCCTTAAAATGTGTCTAGAATTGAGTATATTTCTTGTTTAATAATTCAGTTTCTCGGGCTGGGGATATAGCTTAGCAGATAAGCACTTGCCTGGCAAGCCTGAGGTCATAAGTTCAATTATCGGTGTAAAAAAAGAAAAAAAAATTCAGTATCTCAGTTTTATAAAATGAAAAATCACCTCAGGATATGAATACAGAAATATGACATTCAGTGTTTTCTGACAGTACCTTTTAAATACAAGTTAGCAAATTACATAAAATCTTAATAGTTACGCTAACGGAGATACTCATTGCTTGTGTTGCGATGCTGGGTGCCGGCCCAGGGCCTGGCTCGTGGGCTGTCCCCTCTGTACCCTGCACAGTATGGCTGGGTTTTTGTAAGCGCACGAGAGGCGTCTTAATGTGTGGGGCGAAGATGCTGAGAGCCGCCTGCACGGCGCATCGCAGGTGATCTTTGAGCGGCCTGCTCCATTCTGTGCTGGTCACGCAGCCATCTAAGTTAGGAGGAGTTCTACCTGTCCTAGGGTTGCTTCTGTGAAAACAAAATCTTTCTGTATCCATTTATGAAAATGTCTGTATAACAAGAAGATTATCTGACAGCAAATGAATTGTCAAGCTTGTGGCTTGATCGTGTTAAACAGGACCTCCAACGGCCCAAAAATATCTGATGAAGCGCCTTCTTTGAATCGGTCCACTAGGCAGTGTTGCCAAGAGGTTGTATTTGTTGGTTCTTTTGTGCATTTTTAAATCTTGGAAGGCTTATAATAAGGTACTTTCTTGTCTTTACGTGAACCAGAAACTCCTTCCGGCAGAGGCTGTTGAATAGCCTCAGCTGGTGCTTCGTTTTCTTCTCCTGACCCAGGTTCGCAGTCTCTTCCCTGCAGTCTTTCAGTGGTGTTACCTGAGTTCTGTCATTTCCTGGAATTCATCGAGCCTGTCCTGAAAGCTATGCACATAATACTTCCTCTCTGTCTAACACACACATCAGGTCAGAATTATTTGGTAATAAAGTAATGATCTGTGTGTGTCTGTGTGTGTGTGTGTGTGTGTCTCTCTTTTTCTCAGCAGTTGGAAGACCTAGGTTCCTTACATTCTGAGACACCTGTAATACACGTAAAGCTTGTCTCCTGTAGCAGTGAGCCTCTGTAAGCGCTGCACTGTGATTGGCAGGAACGTACTGACTGCAGACGCTGGTAAAACTAAACAGAGTCCTGGGGCCTTCATGTTGTTTTAGAATTCTCACTTGTTAGGGAAGTGAAGATTTCTTTGAGATTGTTACAGAGGGCAAAGATTCATTTTAGTATCTTTTGACATCCCATTAGTCTTTAATGGAAAGAAACAATATTTCATTAGCAATATTTATTCTATTTGAGGAGGCAGTATACACTTTGGAAATAAACTTAAGTCCAGAAATGTCATTATTTGGAATTAAACTTCCTTAGGAACAGTACCATTAAAGAATGGCCAAAGCCTGTGTGTTAACTCGCTAATGACACCAGAGCAAAACGCCACAGAGTCCTTTAAACAACAGAAGTGCATTTCCTCCGCGTTCCGAACAGACAGCATTATCCATCCAACCTGGAGTGCAGAGCGAAGGTGTCAGCACGCCTCGGCTGATGTGAGGCCTCTCCCTGGCTTGCCGGGAGCTTTCCTCCTGCGTCCTCTCGTGTCCTTGCTCACTGTGGGTCCCCGGCGTCTCGGCATGCTGGACTTCGCTTTATTGTGAAGATAGCAGTCAGCTTGGATGGGGCCCATTCTAACCATCTCATGTTAAGTTAACCACGTTTTTAAACATCGTATCTAGTGTAGTCACGTGCTGAGGTAGTGGGGCAGGACTTCACACATGAGTAGGGGCACCAGAGGGTGACTTAGGCTGCCCACACTCACACCTTCATTATCACTACAAACCAGGGCTTAACAGTCCTCAGAATACCCTAAGGCAGGAAAACTTCTACCATTATTTTTCCATGTGCATAATACATTTTCATTATAAAAGTTTTATATGGCCAGGCATAGTGGCACATGCTTATAATCCCAGCACTCTGGGAAGCTGAGGCAGGAAGATCACAGTTTGAGTAGTTTAGCAACTTAGAAAGACCCTATCTCATAGTAAAGAATAAAATTTTACAAGTGCTGGGGATATAGCTCAGTGAGAAGATTTTGAGTTTGGTCCCTAGCCCAAAAAAAAAGGTTGTACATAAACATTAAAAAAATGTGTGAATGTGAGGAACTCCACTGTCCTCCCACTCCCTGGTGCTCTGTGAGCATGTTGGAGTTGTCCTGTACCCCGCAGCCTGCACATCATGCCCTTCCCAGTGTGTAGACATTTAGGTGGGTTTGTTTTATTTTCTTCTATTATTGCACTGGGATAAAGATCTTGGTCAAAAACCTTTGTGCACAATGTTTTCTTTCCTCGGGATAAATTCCTTTAAGTAGATCGAATGCTTTTTCAGTGGCAAATACATTTTAATGGCATGATGACACGCCCGCTCCTGTCTTAGTCTTAGGAGGACCCTCTCCCTCCTAATTAGTCCCCGCCCCCAACTGGCTGAGGCTGGAAGCCGGTACTCTGGGTGGAAGGAGAAAAGACTGGAGAGGACATGCCCCTTTGGGAACCAGAGACCCTGACTCCTAGCGTAAGAGTCTGGCCTCGCCCAGAAATACAGAAGAGATGCCATTTACTGCTCCTGTCGTTGTGTTGCCCTTAAGGTAGGTTTCTTTTATCTGTAATTACTGCCATTACTCTTGAAAATAGTGAACTTATTTTAATACAGCTGAAAGTAGTTAAATGAACGGTGAGGATACTTACCTTTGAGATACTTTATGATTGTTTTTAATTCTCAAAAATATTTTTCTGGTTTTTTACAGATAATATATTTGCAATAAAATCTTGGGCCAAAAGAAAATTCGGGCTTGAAGAAAATAAAATTGATAAAAATTTTGGAATTCCAGAAGACTTTGACTACATAGACTGAAATGTTTGATCGGTGGAGAAGGTTCTCGGAGCTTGTAAATATGTAAATTCTAAAATATTGTCTCACTGGCAATGAGTTGTCATTGCGCTGTAACTGTTGGTTGGTTTATTGATTCTAAATAAAGTGTAAACTACAGGTGTTCTTCAGCTTTTTTACCAGAAAAGGGAAAAAGAAAGCAGGCTGATCAGCACGTTCCCGTAGTGGCCCTCGGAGTGGAACACCACCAGAAAAGCCGGCCACCTCGGCCCGTCAGGTTAGAAGCGGTTTTGAGGATCAAAGCCACGATGCGATAACATTTGCAGCTTCAAATATTCAATCCTAAGGGTGCATTGAGGCTCCGTTGCACAAGTACATGTGTGAATGCTTGGAAATAACCTTGAAAACCCTAACAGCTGCCTTAGTCTCTCTGGTGGGAAAGGCGTGTGATTGAGACTCAGTACTCTGCGTTGTATTCGCTAATTTCCAAAAGAAAAAAAACCAGAAAATTGGTGTGCCTCAACTTAGAATTAAATAATTCCTCAGAATTATTGATGTCAGAATGGAGTGATGTCAGAATAATTCCTCAGAATTATTGATGTCAGAATGAAGAATTAATGATGTCAGAATGAAGACTGCTTTCTTTTGAGTTCTGTATGGGAAGGAGCGTGCATATGGCTTTTGTCCTGATTTACGCACTTTTTATAAGATGGTATAGTTGTGTTCATATAGCATATTTCACCAACTATGGAATTCTGGGATTTTTTTAAAGACACCACCTTTAGAAAAAGTAATAGGTTAAAAGCAACATATATCCCATGTATTTGTTACTTTTTCATTCAGCTTAGCCGTTTAAAGTATTTTCAGGCACTCCAAAATAAATTTATAAAGAAAAAACACAAATTAAAATGGTAATGACCTTTACACACATGCCTTCGTTTTTTTTCACACTGTCTAGTTTTGACGTTCTTTTCCATGACTTGAGTGAAAGACTCCATATGTCTGAAATGACCCGAAAGGCATCCAAGCCGTGTGCTAGTGAATCAAGCCTTTGTGCTGCAGGGAGCTGCAGTGGGCCTACTTAATCACTTCCTGGCATGGCAGGCACAGATTGGCCCGTCTCTGTTCCTGGGTCCAGTTTATGCTGCCTTCGGGCAGCAGCTCTTCTCATAGAAGTATCCGATGTAAGAGACAAAGGACCAAAAGTAAAAGGAACCCACCCTAACCCTTTCCTTCAAATACTAATTGTGGGAATTCTGAAATGTCTCAGACCTCGTTTGCTATTTATTAGAAAACATGCTTCTTTATTTAGAAGGAATGTATGATCAAAAAAGAAGCCATGTTGCCAGGCACAGTAGAGCATACACCAGTACTTCCAGCTCCTCTGGAGGCTGAGGCAGGAGGATTGCAAGTTTGAAGCTAGCTTGGACAACTTAGCGAAATGATGTCTCAAAAAGGACTGGGATGTAGCTGGTAGAGTACCGCTGGTTTCTATCTCCAGTACTACAAAAACCTTTTTTCATAGCCCCTAGAATCCTGTTGTGTAAATATTCAGGCAACTTTTGTTTTTTTTAAGTTGGGTCTCTGTGAGCCAGCATGAGAATGTGACAGGGTCTGCACGTGATCCGATCTGGTTGCGGCTCTTTCCTGGGTCAGTAATGTGCCAGGAATGTTTAAAGCTGACTCCCAGGAAAGCAAGGAAGGCAGGTTTACAGTGTGTGCCTATTTGCGGTGTAAACGCTCCCAGCATGCCGAGTGTCACGTTGCGGGTGTGCCGAAAATGCAGATGCGGCAGAGAGGCGCGGCGTTACACCGTTTTCTACAGCGCGGACGCAGTAGACAGAAGTCCTCCCTAGAACACAGGTGGTAATACAACGCTACGATAATTAGGGAACGATGACTTTTAGTCTGTATTACCTTTGTTTTTGATACAACGCCCATCATAGTTTCTAAACAGTCTTTCAGGATGGCTGTTTAATAGGTGTCGCATTGTTAAAACAATCGACTTGTCTACTCCAGCACGTTGTTGCTGGAAGGCGCTGGGGACTGCACCCAGGGCCTTGTGCTTGCTGAGCTTGTACTCTCCCACGGAGCTAATCCCCCAGTCCACAGGCGTTCATCTTTAAGCGTGGCTCTTGAGTTTTGCTCTCTTGACGAAATTAGAGGTACTGACAAAGTGGCCCAGGAGCTTTGGTCCAGCCAACCTCTAGGTAGTCTATAGTCTGTGTTAGTTTTGTTACTGATCCACCGATTTAGGTGGTACAAGTTGGGTAGATCTGGAATCATCTTTCAAGGGAACTAGGACTACATTTAGCTCAATAAGTCATACTATGGTGGATAATGTATCTTCAATGAATTATGAAGTCTGAAAGGTATTTCCACCTTATCAAAGTCCTTCACATGTAATTATTTTTTTAAATCTGAGACAGCTGTCCTAATTTTAAGAGATCCTAATAAAAGACTACAGTATCCTGGTAAGTTTTGCAGTTGTCCAGGACCTGATCAGATCCCTGAAGGGTCCCTTGTAAGGTTGGGCCAGAACCAAAGCACACCACACTGACGACTTGGGCTGAACCTTCCCTGAGGTGTTTGCCCTATCGTTGGGCCAATGGGATTGTAAAGCGCTTGGCCTGTCTCAGAAGTAGGTGCTGCCATCTTGGACTTTACCAGACGTGATTTTCTCAAGCAGTTAGAGAAGAAAATGAGTATAGATGGCCATCCAAAAACAAGAACAGCCCCTTGTAATTCTTGAGCAGAAATCTAACCTGTAAGTCTGATGATACTGCTTTTTGGGAACAGAATTGGATTAAGATATCTTGAAGCTATCCCTGATGTTATGGTATCATTTGTAACAGCAGGTAAATTGTGGCAGGTGGTGTACCCTCTCTCAAAATGGTACATACACTCCTCGGGATGTGCTTCCTGGATACTGTGTGTCAGGACCACCATGACCACCATGAGATTTATATATATGTATCCCTGCCTGATTTCAAAAGTCATTTGGGAGAAATGGGGATGAGACTGTCTGCCTTCATCTACAGTTGAATCTTCAAGTGTAGATGATTTAACCAAAATTGGTAAAACACCCCTTCCCCCGAGGGCCAAATCCAAGGCGTATGCTTTACTGTCTTGGGTGATGTAAAGATAAACCAGGATATGGGCAAACCCTGTACTTAACCTGCAAAGCCAAAATATTTACTATGTGACCCTTTAAAGGTTTGCCCGTGCCTGAGAAGCCAAACCCTGGCATTCCGTGCGCTTGATAGGAGCTGTAAGACATTTTGTTTTGCTCAAACTATTTTCTTTGTAAGCTAGTTGCCAACATATTCAGACTGTAAAATGTCACATTAAAATTGAGATTTTCAGTTTGTTTGGGGAAGTGGCTGGTTTTCCACATGCAGCAGTCAGCTCAGGATGAGTAGCGCTGGCTCTTGGGACCAGAAGCCGGGTCATTCCCTAGAGGAGACCAGCATACAGCTTTCTAGCTTAAGTCACAGCGTTTCCTCCAGGCTGACTGCTTTGAGATCAACCTGTAACTTCAGTTTTTCTACTTCCAGAAAAAAATCTTGATGTCATTTTGTCCTAAATTTATAAATTAGGGAAAAACTCTAGTCTTAAGGATGAAACATCCTATCCAAGAACAAGGGTCATTTTTTCATTTGTGTTTTTCCACCAGTAATTTGTCCTTTCTTCACGTAGATTTGTCACATTTCGTAAATCCGTCCTAATTATGTTGTTGCTGTTCCAAAAGAAATTTTCTCTTCCATTTTATATTCTAGCATTATTTGCGTATTTGAAGGCTATTGATTTTTTTATTTTTTAGATGCAAGCGCTCTACCACTGAGCTACACCGCAGCCTCTATGTATTAATTTTATATCCTACTATCTTGGATCATTTTCTGTTATAACTGAATACCACGGGCTGGGTAGTTTATAAACAATAGAGGTTTGCCCGGCACAGGGCCTCATGCCTGTAATGCCAGCTGCTGGAGAGGCGAAGGCAGGAGGGTTGTGAGTTTTAGGCTAGCCTGCGCAGTGTAGTGAGACTCTGCCTCAAAATACATAATAAAAAGGGCAGGGGATGTCGCTCGGTGGTGTCCTGGGGCAGGGAGAGGCAGAGGGTAGAGGTTTATTTATCTCACGAGTCTGGCAACCGGGAAGCCTCAGAGCACAGCCCAGCACCTGGGTCGCGCTGAGACTGAGCGAGTTTGTTCCGTGCGCGGCTCCGGTCGCTCTTCTCCCAGTCACCAGTGCCGGCAGGGCCACCCTTGCCCACCGTCTCCCTGAGGCCCCCGCCTCTAAACACCTTTCACCAACGAATGTGAGGATTAACTGAACTTGGGGGGACACATTCAGACCACAGTACCTCTAAATTCCCTTCTGCTTCAGGTGGTTTTATAATAAATTCTCTGAGCTTTTCCTGGTGTGCTTCACATTATCTTCAAATAGACACAGTTTGAACGCTTTCTATTTTCCCTCTCGTCCACTTGCGATCTGTAAACCTGCGGAGCAGACTGAGGGCGCCCTTCTCCTGTTTCCCGCCTTAGTAGGAAAGCGGCACTATTTTACGTGCTAAGTAAAGGTCCAGCCTTCATGATGTGTGATCACTAATGTTATTCATCAGATCCTCTGCCCAGCTGTTTCCGTGCGGAATGGTTGTTGACTGTCAGATGCTTTGCTGCATCTCTGGAGGCAATCACAGGGTCTTTCTCGTGGAATCTCTCAAGGAAGAGAACGACATCACATCACCACCCATCGTTCCTGCCGCAAACACACTGCGTTGTAGTGCGCTGTTTTCTCACTGTGAAGACAGAGTCTACTTGCTAATATTTTTAGAATTCTTGCATCAGCATTTGTAAGTGATACTAACCAGTATGTTTTCCTTTATGTGCTGTCTTTACAATTCAGTGCCAATGTTATACTTGCTTCATAAAAATACTTGGCAATTTCCCATCATTTTATGTGCTCTGAAACAGTTTTTATAACATTTTTATAACAACAGTTTTTATAACAACATTTATAACTGAAACTATTTTATCTCTAAAGATACTCAACTCTAAGATTAATAAAACAAAAATTACATCATTCTGTACATACTGGTCAACTGTTTTGTCGTCCATTTAAGACAGTTATTGGAAGTCTTCATATGTCAGTCTGTAGATTTACCTTGTTTCACTTGCTATTTAGAATTTATTCATAAACAGTTATTTAGCCAAGGTGGACAGACATTGGTTTGTTTTTAGTTTCATGTTATTTAAGACAGTGTTTTCAAAGCACATTTCTAAACATATCTATGGGCACATTTGTGGGAGTTCTGAGGGTGAATTCCTTGACGAGAGAGTTCCTATTCACAGAGATGTGACCTAAAAAAGAACACGAGAAATACAAGACACGGCTGAGTTTTATAGAAAAGAAGAGGGCGGGTAATGGCTCTGAGAACTTTTTAAATTGCTTTTGCCGTGGGAAGAACCCGATACTAAGTCATTTTTTATTGAGAAGATGTGTATAAAATGAGCCTGGAATTTATGATCAAAAACAGATTTGTAAGGAATACTGCTGCTAGCTGGAATTTATTAATGAAAAAGTAAATGTGCAATTAATGTGCATGGATTTTTAGGTTAAATACTAGCTTCCAAAAGTTGAAGCTCAAATGCTTTCTGAAAACGCTCTCTAAAATGTACCTACAAATACGGAGCTGGGCTTCTCTGCAGAGAGGGTGAGCTGCTTTGCAAGCCCGAACTTGGAAAGTTTCATGTTTCTCATAACATTTGAAAAGTAACTATGGGAACTTTTAGACTCATTTGAATTGAACAGATGCGTGCTTTTTCCTCTCCACTTGTGGCTGCCCTGCTGTGCTGAAGCAAACCCACCTCTTGCCTGCGTGTGTTTCCTGTGCTGGGTGAGCCCCGGAGACCCACGCCTGAGTGAATTTAACTCACTTGGTAAGTTTCCAGCAGAGAGGATTTGGTTTGATTCTTAGGTCAACTGGAACAAACATTTTGCCTTTAAATACCTTATGAAAACCTGTGAGGATGGAATGAGGCTGTTTGTTTTTCACAGTTTATAAAAACACATTTTTTGGTCACAGTTCTTCCCCTAGTGGGTCTAAAAGTAACTTCTCTGTTGAAACTGTGCCAGCGCTTGAGGTAGTGCGGCTGGCGAGTGGAGAGGCTGCAGAGCCCCGTTACTTCGTGTAACTCTGAGTGTCTGAGAGATTATCTAACTTTTCTCCTATTGGGCGGGATAAGCGGAAGCACTGGTATATGTTCTACTGGAGTGTTCAGTGTCACAATGGGTGTTTTTAGAAGTAAGATCACAATGTTGGGACTAGATGTTGGGACTAGATGTATTTTGAAGATGCAGATGGCCTTCCCCCTACCAGACGGGAGCCTCCGAGGTTGGTCTTTTATCTGTAGGGCCAAAGACCCTCACACAGTATTTGACATAAAAGAATTAGACTTGTGTAATCGCCGGCCTCACGGAGAGTCTCGGTGTTGCTTATCAATGCTTAGACTTCCAGGGAAGTTACTGTTGGCCTCGTTCCAGAAGGGCCGTGGGCAGCTGTTCCTTTTCACTCAGCTTGCCTCTCCATCCCAGCTATTTCAAACATTTGCTACCCGAGCCTCCTTTCTCAGCCACTGTCTTTGATTTTCCCTGGGAGGGGAAAAAAAAAAAAAAAGTTCTAATTTGAGCCTGAATTTGCTACCATTGTTTTCAACCACACTTCCTGTTGAGGCCAAACTCGCAGAGGGGCCGGCACCCAGCTCCCGCCTGGGTGCTCCAGGAGCTCCCTTTGTGGTTCCCTTCCTCCGGGGATCCGTATCTGTCTTCTCCCCTCTGTTGCCCGGTTTTCCGTAGCACATCTCCACGGGGTTTCCCTGGACAGTGTCACCAGAAAGGGACAAATGCCGTCCCTTCCCTCTGTGTCCTTCCAACCTGTGGCCGGCTGAGTGGTTACTCGAGTTCATTCTATGCGTTGTCATTAAATGCTCATTTAACTGCTCATATTTGCCCAGCTTTGCACTCAATGTTGATGACACGAAGGTAAATGACCTCGAATCCTTGCCTCAAGGCCCTCACAAGGCGGTGAGGCGGACCCAGGAACAGATGCTTGTGAAACTTGGAAGACAGCAGGATAGGCTGTGTCCTGGTGTCATGGCAGCAGCAACCTAGGCCTGCGCTGCTTACGGCTTCAACCCAGACTTGGGCTAAGTCCACCTCTGAAAGTGACCATCTCTGTTCGGGACCCCAACGCTTGACATTGGTTAATAAAACCATACTTTTTATTAAGTGATTTCTCTTTTGAGATGGGGCCTTACTACATAGCCCAGGCTAACCTCAAACTTTCCATCCTCCTGCCTCAGCCTCCTGAGTGCCGGATTATAGGCATGCGCCACTGCAGCCAGCTAAGTGTGATGATCTGAAATGGTAAAATACAGACAAAAGAAATGTATATAAAAAGTTATTGTTCAAAATAAGTGGGTCTTATGCTGCTTTTTAATAAGTAAGGGGGTAAGTGGGGAAATAATATATAAATATTTATAATGGCTTGTCTGTTTATAAGAAGAAACTTAAAGGATGCACAATAAAATTACTAACAGTGCAGTGGGGGTGAAAGTTCACCCCTGTAATCTCAGCACTTGGGAAGGCTGAAGAGGGAAGATTGCAAGTTCGGATCCCACCTGAGCAATTTAGCAAGACTGTGTCACAAATTTTAAACAAGGGCTAGGGATGTAGTTCAATATTAAAGCCCTCAGTTTAATCCCCAATACCCCCAGCCAAAAAAAAAAAAAAGTGGTTATTTATGTGAAGGCAAGGGATTTTTTTTTTTTACTATATTATTTGTTCAAGAAATTTAAGTTATAATGAAGATATTCTAGAGGTTTCTGCACTGCCTGGCACCTTTTCCACCTTCCCTTTCTGTACAATATTAAATAGCTCAAGCTGGTCTTGTCTGTTAATTAAAGACCTGGGCATGATAGTATACCTGCTGTAATCTCAGCACTGCTGGAGGCTGAGGCAGGAGGGTCTCAAATTCAAGCTCAGCCCAGGCAATTTAGTGACAGTGAGATACCATCGCAAAACAAAAAGTGTGGGAGGCTGCTGATGTATCTCAATGTAAAAGCCTTGGGTTCGGTTCTCAGTACTGTAGTACCTCAGGCTCACTGGAGCCTGAGGCCCAGCACACCTTGGATAGAAACCACACCTCCGGGGTCCTCTGTGAGGCCTGTGAGACGGGCAGTTCAAGGTGCCCCTGTGTAGACTCATGCTCTGAATCACATGGGTCCCCGTTAAGCTGCATCTGTCTGTCCTGCACCGGCCGCCCTCGGCTGTGTGTGTCCGTGTTGGATGTCTTATGGTGTCCGCTAGACCCCTAGCACCGTCCTTACGTCGGGGGTACAGACACGCTGAGTCCTGCCCGAGTGACCCCTCTGTGTGCTGCGGGGACGGTGCTGACTCGATTCACGCTGTCAAATTGGCAACTGAAAATCAAGCTGTTGGAAATGCTCTCCAAGTCCCCGGAATAAGTGGACTGGGAGGAAAGCAGGGTCGGGTTGGAGTCCTGGCTCTAACTAAATCCATAAATTTAGACGAGTTGCCTAATGTCACTAAGCTTTCGTGTTCCCTTTCTTATAGGTGGATTAAACCGCTGGCCTCACAGACGAGCTCGCTGAGAGCAGCGAGTGAAATGACCCGGGCACAGCAGTTACCGCGGAGCCTGTGCTCTGCACAGTACGAATAGTGTTCCGAGGGGATTCCGGCAGAAGAGAGACCCCTGGAAGCAGAGCAGCGACAGGTTATAGGGTGCACTGCGACGTGGGACCCACCTTGGGGTCCTCACTTGCTGCTGGGGAGCCTCCTTACAAGAAAGCCCAGCTTAGAAGCCGGGAAACATTCTCCTAGAAAACAGCACTGTTATGCATGCTGGGTAGCTTTAGAAAAAGTACTTCTGGGTTAATGTGGGGTTTTGGCCATATCTGGAAATCTAAACCATCACATCTCAAATTGTTTCTATGGGAAACTGCCAAGTTCCTAACAACTGACTTAGAAATAAACTGTTGGAATGCATCTTGCGTGGGGACAGTCCGTAGGTTCACATTCATGACTATCAGTGAGACAGGAAGTAACAGTTATGCTGCCATGACTGAGCGCGCCGCCTATAGACTTCTCCGTGCACAAGGGCTGGAAATTATCTAAAGTAGCAGCCGCACAAAACCGCCAGATTGAAGTGACATCTTGACGGTTATATTCTAGCTATTAGCTTCAGCAACCAGGATATGCTTGTTAGGTGTCCCTTAGGCGTTTTTAGAATTCAGTGTTCTTAAGGAAGCCAGAGCCTTTTGCACTTGCGGTGCTCGCTGTGTGGTTGTATAACCGCCGGGCTGAAGCAGCCGCCCCCACTCACCCAGCTCGGAGACTCTGCCCATGTATGGTAACCGGGCTACGACGGTTCCCGATGCTGAAGTGCGTGAATGCGACCTGCGATACAACCCTAGCTTGAGTTGAACAGCTCAGGGGCGAAGATTAAGAATAGGAGTGAGCCCCTGTGTTCGATCCCCAACTCTGCAAGAAAGGGAAAAAAGAAAAAAAAGAATCTGTGGGACGCTATAGATATATAGCTATCGCTATGTAGATCAATAAAATTGGACTTGACACAGTTGTTCAAAGAAAGAAGAAAAATGTAAATGATTACAAGCTAAGTCTCCCCACACTGTGGGAGACTGAGGTAGGAGGGTCACAGGTTCAAGCCCAGCCTGGGTAATTTAGCAACTTGGAGACCTTTAGAGAGAAACTCTGTCTCAAAATAAAATTTTGAAAAAGGGCTGGGAGGCAGCTCATTGTGAGGGCCCTGGTTCAGTCCCCAGCACGGAGGAAAAAGGAAAAAAAAAAAAAGATCTGAGTACAGTTGACATCCTAACCAAACCCAGTCACTCTCCCTGTTTAAAATTCCTCCTGTAATAAGCAAGCATTTTTTAGGCTACATTATTTCCACTCTGTGGGGTTACCGGGAAGAGCATCAGTGTGTCTTCGCTCTCCTGTCTCTTTTCTTTTTTAGATCTGTGTATGTGGAAAGCGATGTCTGTGGCCTCCTTGCTCTTTAGGTTTGCAACTCAGCGCCCAAGTTACTCCCTTTTTAAGTTAGTCTCTCTAAAAGGAGAAGATAAAAGGCAGAACTTGGGGCTGGGGATTTAGCTCAGCGGCAAAAGCGCCTGCCTGGCATGCGCAAGGTCGTGAGTTCGGTTCCCGGTACCAGAGAAAAACCAAAAAACAAACAAACAAACCAAAAAAAAGGCAGAACTAAGTAAGCGGGAATTCTCCCTCACTGTGTCAAAGCAGCTCTCATAAAGGGTTGATGTCAGCGGTATTTAACGCTTCACGGTAAAGCGTGTGAAGAAACCTCACCCAGAGTGTTTGCCTCGGTTGAAGCCAGGGGTCCCCAACCCTGCCACAGGAACCGGGCTGCAAAGCAGGCCTGAGCAGCAGGTGAGGGAGCGAAGCTGCCTCTGTTCTTACAGCTGCTCCACGTCTCCTGCCTCACTGCCTGAACTCTGCCTCTTGTTGGCTCAGCAGTGGCACCCGATTCTCATAGGAGCATGACCCCTGCAGTGAACTGCCCCGTTGTGGATCTTGTGTTCTCCTTACAAGATTCCAATGTCTGATGTTCGGCAGTGGAGCTGAGGCAGTGATGCTAGCACTGCAGAATATAATTATTATGTATTGCAGACGAACACATTTTTAAAAAAAATTTAAACCTCCCTCTCCTCAAGTCTGTGGAAAAATTGTCTTCCACGAAACCAGTCCCTGGAGCCAAAAAAGTTGTAAGAAGTAGTGGTAAAAGTTTGAGAACCATGGAAATTGAGCAGATAGAATTTTTTTCTATAAAAGAAACTCATGGAACATTATAGAGATCTCCAGTCACTTCTGAAATGCTCACTTTACACCATTCACAAAGATGAACGACAGAAGCAGGAATTGTAGTTACCAATCAGTAATTGCTCTGATAAACTTTTGTGGAAGGTGCTGGAAACCCAGGAGAAAGATATCTGTGCAAGGGCATTTTGAAGTGTTCCGCGGAGAAGCAGATTGATAATCAGGGTTGAGTCTTGCTGGCCAGGGCACAAAATGTCACATATAGCCCATACATTCAATAGCTGTCAACTTAAGATACTACAGTAAAGGTGAAGTTCCTGGCATGGGACCGATGAACATGAGATTCCACGAGGTGGGACCCAGACACCCCCTGGGGTTCCCTAGCTCCTAGGAAGTACGTGTGAGGTGAATGTTGCTACACTGATTCATTCTTTCATCCAGTGCCGTTTATTGGGCACATAATAGGTGCTGGAGTCCTTGGTGATGATCAAGTTCTCATGAAGACTATGGCCTATTCTGGAAGACACTTGTAGTGGATTGACAACTGGTGGTCAACTTATTACCCCCAGCTGAACTGAGTAAGCGTGGTGCTGGGTGTGGGAGGCCCACCCAAGGATTGTTGACAGCAGCATAAGAGGCAGAACTGGAGAAGAAGCAGTGAGAGGCTACCGGGAGCTGAGTGAGGCTGTTGGAGCTGGTAGAAGCTGTAAGGAGCTGTTGGTTGTTTGGAGGAGCTCGTCATGCTGGCTTTCGTGATGAATGTGGCTGTTTTCATCCTCCAAGGAGCTCGGGACCTCGTTGGCACTGAGAATGGCTTTGGTTCACTTTGGGGGAGCTCTGGCTCCTGGCTCCTGGCTCCGGAGGGTAGGATGGTGCACCGCTGATCTCCAGGAGAAGCTTGTCGAGTTGGCTTCCCTGATGGGGCCATCTTGATCATTGGAGGAGCTCGGGACCTCACTGTTGCTGAGGATGGCTGTGGTACTTTTCAGGGGAGCTCTGTTCCTCTGAGCGTCACTTCCTGGCTCCAGCGCAGATCCTTCATCCTGCTGGCACGGACTTCCTAGATTCCACCACTGACCCTGGGGCCTTCGCAGTGCAGACTCATGAAACAGGCCTGTATGAGATATTGTTATGGGCTCTGGGCCTCCAGTTGGATTCATGGGAGGCATTGTTATGAGCTCTAGGTCTTCAGCTGGGCTCATGCAGGATGTTTCCATGAAATCCAGGCCCTCGGTTTGTTTCCTTGGTCTTAGTGTGCAGACAAATTTCCTGCACTCTTTTGTATATCATTCTTTGGGTGACTATTATAAATAATCTTATAAAATATGTGTCCTGTACTATATTGTTCTCCCTTGCAAAATATCCCCCAAGCCAACACAACACTGAACAAAAACCAGAAGCAGCAACTGTAATAGGTGCCAGAATGGGAAATGCAGGATACTGGGAGAAAGTTTAACTGAGGGCTTTTTGGATTGGACTAGGACGGGGGAGTTTCAGGGGGAGAAAATGACATTTCAACTGAAACCTAACTCTTTGTGGAGGAAGAGGGGACATCGTTTGTGAAGATTCCCCATGAAAAACACCTGAAACTAAAAGGACAGAAAGGTCAGGCAGAGCCCCATACATACCCAGGGGAGGGAGTTTCTATGGCAGGACCAGAGAAGTAGCTCCTTCAGAAGTTATAGAACCGGGTGTGGGGGCACACGCCAGTAATCCAGCACTCAGGAGGCTGAGGCAGAAGGATTGCCGTGAGTTTGAGGCCAGGCTGGGCTACATACAGACTTCAAGGCCAGCCTGAACTGCATAATGAGACCCTCGCTCAAAACAAACAAACAATCCAAGAAGTTGTGGGAACTGTCACAGATTTTGGAGTTTTGTGAGCAACAGAAAATCCATGGAGCAGTTTAAGCAAAACATGAAAAGAGTGATTTAAAAAAAATAGTTCTATAGAGTAGTGGCCACTAAACTTTCTAAAGCATGTGCTTTCTCAGTAAGATGTATTGAAGAGCTGGGAATTGAACCCAGGGCTTCAGGCTTGCCAGGCAAGTACTTTCTGCCTGAGCTACACTCAGAGTCCTTCAATAAAACATTTTAAACCCACATGCCAATACAGCTATGTTTGTTATTACATATGTATGCCATGTTAGAAAATACAAAAAATAATTTAAGGCATGAGACACAGAAACTCTAAGCTTTTTTGTGCATACGACAGCTCCTCGTGAGCACCCCGGGGGTGTGGGTCGTGCTTGGGAGGTGTGCTGTTCTGCTCTGGCACTCTCATGAATATTTGAGAAGATCAACTCAAAGGGAAGAGGTTTGCTTTGCTTTTGTTTGCAGCACTGGAGATTGAACCAGGACCTTAGCCTTGGTGTACAGCTCAGCCTTGGGTTTTTTTTATTTTTTGAGATAAATTCTCACTAATCTGCTCAGTCTGAGTAAAGCCTGGGATCTTCCTGCCTCAGTTTCCCAGAGTGCTGGGATTATCGGTGCGTCCCCCCCCACACACCATGTAGAAAGGGTTTACGCTGGCTCCTGATCTGGGAGACTTGGTCCCTGACCTTTGGCTACATTTCTGTCTGGTCTGTGGCGGGCAGCACATCATGGTGGGACTGCACAGCGGACAACCGCTCACCTCACGGCCGCCAGCACATCAAGAGGAAGGAAGCAGGGTCTCCCAGTGCCCTTTGACGGCACAGCCCGGGGGTTCGAGACCTCCCGCCAGGGCTCATCCCCTGGCAAGAGCACCAGAGCCTGAGCACCCAGCCTTTCTCGAGTGGGCCTTGGGAGACACTGAAGACCTAAACCAGGGTAGGAGCTTCCTGATGTGGTGTGTGAGGGACGGCAAGATTGCGGGGGAGTTCCTGAGACGCCCAGGTGAGAAGGGGGAGGACCTTGGGGCAGGGCGAGGAAGGAGGGAAGTGGAAAGATTTCAGGGATCAGCGACGAACGGCGACGGCTTGCTGAGCGGATGGACGGGTGCAGCGGGGGCTGAGCCACGAGGAAGAAATCGATGGTAAGGGTCACTCGGTCCTGGCTTGAGTCATGTCCATGACGGCGCCAACTCAGTGACTCCGCCGAGTAAGAGCCTGCCGCGGAAACTGTGGAATCAAAATAAGCAGCATCTCGCAGTCCTGTCAGCAGTGTTTCGCTATTGTTCATTTCTCACAGGGATCGCCGCTAGCTGTCAAGTTTTTGTTTTCATCTTTTTTTTTTTAATGGTGTCAGGGATGGAACCCAGGGCCTCACACGTGCTAGGCATGCACTCCACCACTGAGCTACACCCCTAGCCCATTTTCATCTTTTATCCTTTCCTGAGTGTTTTAAGGGTTAAGAAATTCCCGGCATCTCCCCGTCCCTCTCTTTCCCCCCTCCCTCCTCCTCCTTCCCTTCCTCCCTGATGCTGAGGATTTTCTGGGTTGTAAAGATTGCAGGAACACTTTTATTACTTGCAGTTGGATGGTGATATATGTATAAAAATCATCACTCTTCCTTTGTCCCCCTGATCCCTTATGGCTCCTAGTAAGTTTTTAGAATCACTCGTCTATTTTTCAGCCTGTAGCACTGAAAGTCATGTCATTTCACAGATTTACACACACACACACACACACACACACACACACACACGGGCGGGGTTACAGTTATTCATGCTGATGCGACAGCAGGCATCTTTTGCACATTCTACACAGCTACCCAGGAATCCCTCCTCAGATGAGCCCTTGGCCCGGTGCTTACCTGTAGGCAAATGTCAGCTACAAATGCTATGTTAAAAATTCCTTTAAAAAGTGCTACCACTTACAGTGATTGTGAACATCCAAAGACGTGGCTTAGGTAGGAATGCACATTAATATCTTTCAAACAATTCTGTTTCGGTGCTTCTGGGGAAGTGACTTCAGAACTAAGTCAATAAAGAAAATGTGAGATGCTGTCACAGCCACTGTCCTGTGCCGGCATTCAGATTGGGCCCCAGGGGTTTTGCGTGTGGGATGGTGGGGTGGAACCAGGTGATTCGAGGTGCACTGGGTGGAAGGGTCCCTCCCTATCCCGCGTTAGATGTTTATAGCTGCTTTTGCTTCACTTTCTTGGTTTTAAAGCTTAGTAAGCGGGTTCCAGATCTGGTCCTGTTCAGGGGTGATAGAGTTTAGGAGGAATATGATCCATAGACTTAGAAATGCCTTGGTACTGTTTCTCCAGAAAGGAATTTTAATGACTCCTGAACAAATTTCAGAGAAATCAATTTGTTTACACACATCGGTTCGCATACACCCTTGTTCACTACTTTGTTGCGCTGAGATTTTTTTAAATCAGAGATCTAGAAATCATTTGTTAAATATCACATTCAGCATTTGTGTTCAAAAAGGGCTACTGAAAATGTTACCTGAAGTCATACTTCTGGTCTTTTGTATCTTACTTTTTTCACCACGACCTTGGGCGCACAGTTTTAGTTCCAACCTTGGAAAGTGGAAATCCCAGCACTTGTTTCCCAAGGCCTGCTCCCCAGAGAGGGCAGCGCGTTCCTGATTTCAAGGTGAGGAGCAGGGCAGTAACAGCCAGAGTCAGATGTCCCTGCCCAAAACATGACGGGAAGAATTCCCCTCCTAGGGAGACGTTCCTCTGCGCCTGCAGGAAGAGGGAAATGCTAAGAGCCACCGGGGGACCCTGCCGTGTCGGCTTGTTAGTCACACTGCTGGGGCGAGGCAAGACCTTAGCAGGAAAGGCTGTGAGGTTCGCCTGGACTTGGGGGCCGGGAGATGGGCGAGGCCCCCACCTCGCAAAGGCGGCCTTAGGACAGCCAACAGCTTCGGGACCTGGTCCTGGTGGGCACCTCTGCAGCAGGGAGCTCTACAAGCAAAGGGCCGGACGCCAGGCCTCACGCTGCATCAGACTCCGAGCTGCAGCACGCGGGAGCTCAAAGAGGGCTGAGCTTCCCGCCCTGCAGCATGGGGCCGGAACTGAAAACAAGTTGGTGTCGAAAATAGTTCTATCGTCTGACAAGTAAAAGCTGTGCGCTGAGATTTATAACTACACACGACGAGCTCTTTCCCCTTTCGCGTGTCCAGGAAATTCAGGGCCACTGAGATGGGCTATTTTTTCTTTCAGGGCTGGGGATTGAACCCAGGGCCCGGTGCGCGATGGGCAGGTGCTTTATGGCTTTATGCCCCTGAGCCTCACGGTTGGATTTTTGGAGGCTCTGGTGAGGCTTTAGGCTCTGAGGCAGTTTACCAGTGGGGCGCTGCATAGTTCCAACTTTCCTGAGACACTGGGGCGGTGGCTGGGACCCGTGGGCGGGCAAAGCCTCGCTGTGTGCGACCAGGGCCACGCAGGACCGTGAAGGCGGCATGAGTAGCAGAGACTTGGGGGAGGGCATAGAGAAGAGGGCAGAGCGGAAGGGGACAGGCTCGCGGGGAGGAAGGGGATTTCTGGGGGGTAGAAAGTGGAAACCGCAGGCACAGAAAGAGGAACTGGCCTGAGATCTGCGTTTCCAGTGCCTGCCCAAGCAGAGCAGGGGGCCGAGGGGAAGCTGAGGCAGGAGAGTCCTGCCTGCCCAGGGCTTGATGCCCGCTCGGGCAGCGCAGGGCCGGCTGCACCGCGGCTGGGGTCCCTGGAGTGAACACAGCCCACTCGCACTCAGGAGAGGACCGAGCTGCCGCCCGCCTGTGACGCCAATACTTGAAAAATAAGGGGGTGAATGACAAGCGGTCGCCTCTCACTGGTGTTTGTGAGTAAGGGGCGAGGGTGGGAAGGCAGAGAGCGGCAGAGCTCAGTCTTCCCAGGAGTCACCTGAGAGAGCCTTTAACCAAATCTTGCTCCAGGCAAAGGGAAAGAATAACTCTGCGTCTCTCCCTGCAGCGCGCCGCTCACAGTCTGCAGGCGCAGCGTGAGAAAGCCGCGGTCCAATTTCCTGCCGCGATGTGAAAGGTTGTCACATGAGCTAACGCGAATTCATGGGTCTTACACTGCTTTGAGAACCAAACGCAGCTTACCGCCGCATACAAAATGCAGGGCGAGCTGGCATGGGAACTGCCTGCCGCCGGACAAGAGCCGAGACTTTTTAAAAAACGTTCTAACTGTGGCAAGATATGCATGACAAAAACGTCGGCTCAAGCCAGTTTTAGTGGCATATTTGGTGACATCAAATACATCCACTTTGTTGTGCATCCCCGCCTGCCATCCAATCTCCAAGACCTTTCCGTCTCCCCAAACTGAAATTCTACGCATTCTGAATTCTGAATTCTACCAGTCACTCCCACCCATCCCTCACCTTCTCTCTCCACGGGTTAACTAAATACCTCTCGTGAGTGTGATTCTAAGGTATTTGCTCTTTTGCAACTGGCTTCACGTAGCACACTGTTCACCCATGCTGTAGCACGTGTCAGAATTTCTCTGAGAGGCCGAAGCAGGAGTACTTCAAACCGAGCCTGGGCAACTTAGCAACTGAGCAGAACCTTATCTCAACATGAAGAGAAAAAGGGGGCACAGGGTGCAGCCCAGTGATAAAGCACTTGCCTGGCATGCACAAGGCCCCGGTCTAGTCCCAAGCATTGTTTGAAAAGTCTGTTTTCAAACAGTTTTCATTTTTCCTGTCAGCAACCTTTTGCTTTTGCAGGACAGCTAAGGCTATTACCAGAATCTTAGAAAAATGCATGGGTTAGTGTGGTTCAAAATTTCCTTAAAATGACAGTAATTAGGAATTGGAAGTATATTAGTTCCAGCTTTTTATGGGTAATGTTTTTGTAGTTAAAATATAGGTAACTGAGGGCTGAGAGTGAAGCTCAGTGACAGAGGCTGGCCTAGCGTAGTTGAGGCCCTCCGTTTCTTCTGTGTGGTGTGTGTGTGTGGTGTGTAACATAAAATTTACCATTTCGACCGTTTTTAGGTGTACAGCTGGGAGGCGGACAGTACATATCGTGGGCATTTAAATATAAGCCACACCCAGCAGATAGTATTTAGGAACCTTCGTTTCTTAAAGTTCTTTCACAAAATTATGAGTAATTTTATTGTCCCCTTTTTAAAAATATTCTAAAATGGAGTGCATCAGCAACTGTGTCTTTGCCTCGTGGGTTCTTTGCCTCTTCCGTGACCTTTTATCCACAAAGTATCGCAGTTACATTGACCCAAAACTTTCCCTCCTTCCGCTGAGCGATTGCAACCTCACGGTCTATTAATAGATACCTTTGTCTACCCTTCAGTCAGGGCGATTCTCACAGCGGTTCTTCCTGAACCCTGCCCAAAGTTATTTTTGTCACGTTAGTTGGAAACCTAGTAGTAGTGTCTGTAAACTCTCCTTAAAAGAAAACAGAACTCGGGGCTGGGGATTTAGCTCAGTGGCAAAGCGCCTGCCTGGCAAGCGCAAGGTCGTGAGTTCAGTTCCCGGTACCGGAGAAAAACCAAAAACAAACAAACAAACAAAAAAAAAAGAAAACAGAACTCACAAGCGTGGACCAGAATGGGTTTCTGGATTAGCAGCACCGGCGTGAGGAGGACGCCGTGAGCTCCCCGAGCAGAGAGCTCCACACTCCCTCCCTGCAGCCCTCTCTCAGCCTCACTCTGCAGCCTTCTTCAAGCATGGTCCAGGTGGAGGCAAACGCAGTACAGTTCAAAGATGGGGACGGTAAACTACATTTTCTGGAGCAGACATGAGGTGTACCTCGTGACAGGCGGCTGATTACCCAGAAAATGTTGCCCAAAATAGGAACGAAGGCCAAAGGGAGGAAAAGGTGCAAGGACCCTCGGAGGAAGGTTCACATCAAGGCCATCTTGGTGTCTGCTGGTACCTGGTCCCTTGCGCAGGCATCTCTGTGGCTCAGCGGCAGCACACAGCGAGGCCTGGGTTCTCTCTCCTGCGCTGTGAAAACAAAACAGAAACCCCATGGGGAACACAGACCCGCAAAAGCTCAGTAGGCTTCACCGAATTAGGAAGCCCGGCCCGCATCGCGCTCATCATCATCGTGTGTGATTATGAAACCTACCGTAGGAGCTGGGGAGACGGCTCAGTGGCATAAGCACCTGCCTGGCAAGAGCAAAGTTCTGAGTTTGATTGCGGGGGTCACCTGCTTCGTGGTCTAGGTGAGCTCCATGGGCTACGTGGCTGTAGGAACACTGCTGCCGTCCTCAGGTTTGAAGGCATAAGTGACATCTTGTGTCTCAAAACGTGAGTCAGAGAGCACAGGGAGGAAATCGGCAAGGTGCTGCGTGTGGGAGAGGAGATAGTGGGGGCGTGGGCGGGGTTTCCAGGAAGACAAGTTGGGGTGATGCGGGCGGAGGGATGGGAACAGAGAGGACAGCAGCATGGCCTAGGATCGGCGCAGAGGGCCTCACGAGCTCTGATAAGAATTGGATTTTATTCCAAGAGTTGAATTTATTCTGTAGGCAGTAGGAACCCACTCCACATGTAAAGGAGGGAAACAGTGAGCTCAAATTTGTGTTTTAGAAGGCACCTACCCATCCCCGAGAGCCTTGGCCTCGCCGCAAGAGGAGGCCCGGGACAAGGCTGGGTGCGTGGTCAGAGCTGTCCGATCGGGTGGGAAGCCCAGAGGGAGCACACTGAGACAGGAGGAGCAGGAGGCCCAGAAGATCGAGACTGCCCTCCCTTCTGTGCCGTTCTGTGTCCTACTCCCTTTTAGAAAAGTTCTTTAAAGAACTTTTAGTTCTAAAGAGTTCTAAAGAACTCTAAAGAACTCACAGCTGGCCCTGTGAGGGGAAACGAGTTTGTTCTGGGAAGCGCTTTAGCGTGGAGTACAATGGGAGAGGAGCTGGACCTGTCCATCCAGGAGTCAGGAGCGCCTCTGGGGGAGCCCACGGGGTTTAAGCCATGCAAGCACTTCCGGGGAGCCAGCTCACGCAGACATGGAGGGTGAGGCAGGGCTTAAGGGTCTGACACAGGCCCTGTCGTGACTGAGTCAAAGTCTTTGTTCATTCAGGCTAGGGTAGCCGCTGGTGAGGGAGCTCGTGGCAAGGAGGATCGCTAAGGGGTTAGCCGCAGAAGAACAAAACTGAACAAAGCTGGGAGTGTTGGCGCACACCTGTCATCCCAGCACTCTGAGAGGCTGAGGCGGGAGGATCAGAGTTCAAGCCCAACAAGGCAATTTAGTAGCTTAGCAAGAACTTGTCTCAAAATTAACAGTAATAATATCTTTTAATAATAATAATAAACGATCTCAAGATATCCCTGGGTTCAATTCCCAGTGCCACAAAAAACAGAGAAAGAAAAGAACTTAATGGACAAGTGGTTGTTGAGGAAGCAATGCACCAGTGAGCTCATGAATAACAGCTGATCATCAGAGGTGGCACATGAGACCCAGCGGGGCGGGGTCAGGCGGGCTGCTCTGAGGATGCAGACCTCAAAGGAAGCGTCAGGAAGATGGAGTTTCTCCAGGTGGAGAGGGAAGGGGCAGTGGGTGACTGCAGCAGGGAGAAAGGGCGGCCACAGGGAGCAAGCGGGATCTGACTCACAGTGACCGGACTGACGGACTGACGGACAGACTGACGAAGTGGGACATTTTAACAAACGGACCGTTCTTTAAAACGAGTTGAAGATTTCATTTTCTTAGCATTTCAGCTGAGGGCAGGTTGACTCTTCTGGTTGCTCAGGCCACAAACTCCGGAGTCATCTGTGTTTCCCCACCTTTGGCTAAGACAACTCGTCTCTGTTGGGCATCTCGTCGACCTCACCTTTGGAACTGTCTGGAATCTACCTCTCAGCCCCTCTGCTGCTAGTGGCGGGACCAAGCTGCTATGACTCCTACCCTCGGTTACCACGCTCGCCTCCGCCCTGTCTCCCGGTTCTGCATCCCCATACCTGAGGCTTCCACACCATCAGGGCAGCCAGAGGCATCTTGAAGGAATCCATGTCGGATGCTGTCACTCTGTTAAAACCCTCTGTGATGCCAGCTATGCTGCAGAACAAAACTCAGAGTACCAACCCCGGCCACAAGGCACTAGCACGCACCCACCCATCCCTGCGGTCTCCCCCTGTGCCCTACCCCTCTGCTATTCCAGCTGCACTGATCTCTCCGGGCACCCTCCCACCTCACAGGTGCCACCTTCTTCCTTGGGCCTGCAGTGTTCTTCCCCCAGGTAGCTTCGAGCTAAGCTCCTGCCAGTCCCCAGCTTTTGTTTTTTAAGACAGAGTTTTGCAAAGTTGCCCAGGATGGCTTCCGACTAATAACTCTTCTGCCTCAGCTTCCCAAGTAGCGGGGATTAGCGGTGTGGGCCATCACACCTGGCAGATGCCATTTCTTCTACGAGCCCTACTTGGCCTCCCTATTTAAAATTGTGTCTGTCCCTGTCTGCCTGTTACAGCAAGACGCTGAGCACAGTATCTGTTGTAACAGAATAAAAAGAAACATCAGAGAACATTTCTCAAGGGAATTTTAGTGCATAACTTATGTCTTGATATTTAAAAATTTACTTCTATAGCTGTACAATTTCAACCAAATTCCAGAGCTGTTCCTAACTGGACTTTTCAAGACATAAAAACACCTATGGTTCTTAAACAGAGTTGAATTATTCTTTTCTATTCCAATCTTCTGTATTGTTCCTCCCACATAGCTATGCCTTTTTAAAAATTATAACGTTAGATGTCTTTTATTTTGATCGGATACATTCCTCCAACATTATTGTTTTCATTCCCTATGAAATCAGCAAGATCAAAGAAATCAACCTAAAAATGTACATTAAAATCTTTCAGTGTCTCCATTTTGCTGAAGACTCAGGGGCCTGGGGAGCCTCAGCATTTTGCCCAAAGCCACTCAGCTGCCTGAGTGGAAGCCAGTCCCGGAAGCCAGGCC
>NW_004955471.1:7797684-7893637 GCF_000276665.1 Chinchilla lanigera
GGGGCGCGGCGGGGCGCGGGGCGGGAGCGGTGCCCTCCGTGCTTTACGAACGCGCTGTTTCTGCTGTCGGTGCAGCGATCGAGCCCCTGCCGAACGTGGTGGAGCTGTGGCAGGCGGAGGAAGGGGAGCTCCTGCTGCCCACTCAGGTGAGGACGGCGGCGGGCGGGCGTGGGCCGGCCGGGCGCTCGGGCCTCTTTGCAAGGCAAATACGCTGTCGGCGGAGCCTGAACACCTGGCAGCGGTGGCCGGCGGCCGCCTCCGCACCATGTGACGGGGCGGGAGCCCGGCCGCCCGGCGCAGGAGGTGGGCGCCCGGCCGCCGGCCGGGACCTCGCTGTGGATCCCCGCCGCTCTCGGTGCGGCTGTGGTGCGGATGGCGGCTGTGGTGCGGATGGCGAGGGGCTGGGAGGTTGGCACAGCAGGAGTATTGATTTGGTCAGTGTTCGTGGTTCATGCTGTTAACGTTAAGTAGTAGCTTTGGGGTGAAGATGTGACTTTAAAGGATTGTAATCTTGGATGTTCTCCAAGCGTCTTTAATTCCTGTCGGAGTACACCCACTTAGGAACTTGAATTTCAGGTTTTCTCCCCCCCGAATGATGATTTTTATGATTGCATCTGGAAAAATAATTACTAACATTTTACTGGGAATCTGTAGCATAGAGGGCTTCCAGCTGCAGTGGCTACATTACTGCAAAGCTTTTGTGTTGATTATAAAGTCGAATTTGTACGAGAAATTTCCTTGACTGCAAAGCGACATTTAAAAATACTGTAGAGGTGGCTGTTTTTCACCAGCAGCAGTAGGGACCCAAAATGCATGGAGGGGTGTTGAATTAGAGGATATTCAGCTTGTGTGTGGTCATGTTTTCAGTGTTCATTACTTCCCGTGTTGGCGGCAGCCTTGAAAACAGGGTGTGTAGTTGTAACTTCACTGGAGAGACTGTGCAGTTTTACATTTCAGCTTTCTCCTATGTGAAGCCTTGGGAGTGCTGGTTTTGAGATGTTTGGAATACTCGTTTGACCAGGAGTAATGAGTAACAGCTTCGAGGCATGGAGGTGATTTTAGAGCAGAAGTTTCCTGGCCCTTTCTTGAAGGCCGGCAGGCTGCCTGAGACCAGCCCTCTCAGAACAAGCCCGGCCTGCAAGTAGTCTTTTCTTCTAAGAGTTTCTCCCCTGATGGATTTTTTCCTGATTGTAAATAATACACGTGTGTTGTCCAAGGTTTGGCAAATAAAGAAAGATAAAAAGAATAAAACTTCTGAGAGAACTGCACTAAGCACTTGGCGTATGGACTTTAAAGTAGTTGTGTTTATGAACATTAGAGTTGTTTGGCAGTCGAACAAGTGACATTTGGGGCCCGAGAAGTCTTTGTTTTGAGGGGCTGACCTGTGCAGTGTAGGATGTGGAACAGCACCCGTGGCTGCTGCCTGGATGCCAGGGGCTCTCCCTGCTTCCTCTTTAACTCCCCTAGGTTTTGTTGGTTTTTTTTTTGTGAGTGGGGATTGTTTGTTTTTTTTGTTGTCGTGAGGCAGGCTTTGCTGTGGCCTCCCACTCTAGGGCAGCCGTTGTCCTCCCGCCTCAGTCTTCCTGGCAGCTGGGACTGTGGGCACGTGCCGCGGTGCTGCACTCCATGCCCCTATTTTAACAGTTGAGAATGTCTCCAGACATTGCCAGGTGTTCCGGAGGGAGCAAAATTGCTCTGGCTAAGAAGGTCTGGCATACATATCTTTGTGTATTTGTATTTCACTCACTTGTAGGCTCCACCACTGCTTAATGTGAGAAACCAACCCAGACTGAAAGCAGAGCAGGTCTTAGACTCTCACTTGTAGCATCAGTTGAAGATGTAGTCAATGTGCCCAGACATGAAAATGTCAAGGTCTGTGATAGAATTACTTGCTGTCTTTCTGCGCTTCACAGTCATTTTGTAAAATGTTTAATTCTAGTTTGATTTTGTTGATGTGTGTAGTTTTTGATTAAAACAGAAATTAAGAGGCTTTTTGGAATTCTCATTATAGAGGCATTTATGAGCTATTTTAATCAAAGTTATAATGAAAATGAAACTGGCATTTGAAATAGTTTTCTAAATACTTGGTCTTTAGGTAGGATCTTTTAGAAGCTATCTTACCCTGCATGTGCCTGGGCAGGCATATGGGGTATATGTGTACAGTATCTCATAGCTGCAGAGAGTTCTGAAGAACATTTCTTTCTTCTTTTGTGATACTTGGGATTCAACACAGGTCATTTACATCCCCAGCTGTTTTTTTTTTTACAATTTTGGGACAGTCTCATCAAGTTGCCCAGGTTGTGCTTGAACTTGCAGTCCTCCTACCTCGGCTTCCCGAAGTGCTGGGATGAGAGGTGTGGGCTCCCACACCTGGGTAGAAGAAAGTTATTTTTAAGGAATTCTTTTCAAAGAGTTTTGCATTTTTTTTTTTTCAGAAATGCTTCCTCATGTGTATCATAAGGACTCCGTTGAAAAGAGAATATTTATAGATCTTATTTAAATATGAGGGTTTTCTGCTCAGTTATGGGTAGGTTGAGTTCCTTCATTCAGGAAGACTAGAAGATGGTGTCAGAACCTGAGTTGTCAGTAATTGGTGAAATAGTATCAGAGGATGTGGCATTCAATAAACATAATACTAAGGTATTTGCCAGCATTAATTATTTATACATTTATTTAGAAAGTTTGCTGTTGATTTTTCTCCCCCTTTTTCTGATGGAGCTCTTAAGTGATTAAGAACTTGAATAACTCATGAATAAAATCGAAGGTGACAATTGAAGACCCTCCTGACCAGGCTTCCTGGATATGAATCCTATGTTCCTTTCTGCCTCTGTCCATTACTTCTTTTGTATATGCACTTATTTTGGTGCTGAGAACAGAAGGCAGGGCCTCACACCTCTCAGCACACATTCTGCCACTGAGCACATACCAGTCCCAGTTTACTTCTTTATCCTCTGTGTTTTCTTCTGGAAAGTAGGGGAAATGATAGTGCTGATTTCACAGGGTTTGAGAGGATGAAGTGTTTGAACTTCCTGAGTACCTGATGTAGGTTACTTAATTTGGTGGTTTCTCAGCTGATCGATAGGGTTGTTCCTTAGGAGACATGCAGCTTTCCTGCTTTGAGGGGACTGCAGATAGCTCAGTATTATGCTTCTATGGTTATATAAAAAGTTACATTATTCCTATTTCGTGAAAAATGTGCTGGAGGCCATGCATACTAGGCAAGTGCTGTACCTTAAAAAATCCCTGTTTGTAGTATTTTATGTTATACAGTTATTGGATGTAATGACATAAAACTGTTTATCAATAGCAGAGGAGGGAAGGGAAATAATGTGATTTTATTCTTAGGTTTACAGGCTTTTCCTCTCCTCCGGGTATACCTTATTTTTTTTTATTTTTTTGGTCTTTTTGAGACAGAGTCTCGTTATCCAGTTCAGGCTGGCCTTTAGCTCACTTTGTGCTCCAGGCTGGTCTCGAACTCGCAACGATCCTCCTGCCTCAGCCTCCCAAGCACTGGGATTACAGGGGTGCACCACCATGCCCAGCTGGGTATACTTTAACACAATAAACCCAGAATGGTGTTGACATAGAAACCAACTATTTTTATTCACTTATTGTCTCGAGGTAATTGCACATATGCAAGATATTGCTTTATGCACCTTCTTCCTTCCCTTTCTGGTTTCCTGTGACCCATTCACAGGGCGATGGCCCTTTGACCTGCTCTGGCCTTTTTTGAGCTTTCGGCAGTCTTACCTTGTCTTCTCCTTTGGTCATTCCTCCGGGACTCACTCTTCTGCCTGACCCTTGGCTGAGTGAACCCGACTTTGTGTTATCTGCTGAATGAAAGAACAGATGTCCCTGCCCTACTGGTGGTTTGGGGAAGTCCTTCCCCACTCTTCACCTGCAGCCACGTTGCCATCCTCTCTCCCCTTTTTATTTCATTGCAGTGAACTTTTGGCCTCGCGAGCGGGGCCAGTGCTCTACCATTGAGCTGCACCTCCAGCCCCGACAGTTCTCCCTCCTTGAGCTGCTTGTAGTGATTTGCATATCTGGGGTTTCTCCCTTTGTCTCGGATGTCCTTGTTGCCTCACCCTGGTTTCCCTTAAGAAGGTCTGTGCTGCTGAGGCCTGAAGGTGAGGTGGTCCTCGCAAAGGCCCCCATGTTCCGCTTCCCCTCAGCATCCAGAGTCAGTCCTTGAGGGCTTTCTAGTGGAGGAGAGGTGGTTGTCAGCGCCCTGCCCTGCTTCTTAGTTTATGGGGTTAGGCAGTTTTGAGGTCGGCAGGCGAAATGTTTTACATATTGATTTCCCAGCAAGGACAATCTAGAGCGCCACCTCTTAATGAGCTCGGACTTGTCTGAGAAGGCTCACTCCTAATGCTCCTGTTAGCAGGTTTGGGAGGTGGAGGTGGGTGCTGACTAGGAGTAGCTGTTATCTGACACAGGACCAGCCTGGGCTGGCCTAGGCTGCCTCAGGGCCCTACTGGCCTGTCTATTCATTCAGCAGACACTGACCATTTGCTTGCCTGTTGAAAAGCCTCTGCCTTTAAAAATGCCATGTTTTGGGCTGAGGGTAGAACTCAGTGGAAGAGCTTGCCTAGTGTGCATGAGGCCCTGAGTTACATACCCAGCAACACAAGAAAAAAAGAATCTTGTTGACCCCCCACTTAGGTCTGAGGGTATAGATAACGGAAATTGGCAGAAAGTGAAACAGGAAATGGTATGCTGAACATCTGGGTTCTTTTTATTATCTCAGGCACTGTGTTGTGTAATAGCATCTTACTCTAGTCAGTGAATCATTGACTAGTGTTTGGAAGTCTTTGTCTTAGAGACTTATTTTTAATGTATTTCTGCCATCAACATAAAAAAAAATCATGGGTTGAATACTACCTTTATGTTGTACAAGTTAACGCATATCTATACACTAAAAACTAGGAAGTATTATGACCTGATTTTACAGCTGAAGAAATTGAGGTGCAGGACAGTTAGATAACTTGCCTAAGGCGACAAGCAGGTGGCACTAGTAGGATTTGAACCCAGGAAATATTTATCTCCAGAGCTGGAGCTTTGTAGGTTCTTGAGTGGGGATCAATACCATGGTGTTGAGTGCTAGGTCTGTAGCATATGGACAGTAATGATTGACATGGAGGAAGATTGGTCTTGCAGTGTTATATGGGTCATAGTAGAGGCAGCGTTCTTGAAGCATGGCAGAAAGTCCTGAATGTCATGGTAATTCAGGCCTGGGAAGTTGATATTCTGGGCTGTTTGCTGACAGAAGGGGTAGAGAAGAAAGGAGGAGCCTGAACTTCTGTTGGAGGCGGAGAGAAGGGAACAATACAGGGTGTCCCCAGGGTTTTCCTGGGGGATAGGTAGTGTAATGGCACCTTCAGCACAAAAGGGGTGGCTTAACTCTGAAGCCATTCAGCAGGGGATGGATCTTGGCAAGCTGGCGTGTGCCCTAGCTCTGTAGGGAGCCCAGCTCGGGCTGATTTACACATCCTGGAGGCGTTTGGAAATAGGTCTGTTGAGTTGTAAAGCAGTCTACCCTATAAGGCTTATGGAATCCCCTCCAATGCTAGTCACTGAAGATGACTGCATGGTTCTGGTCTGGAGGAGAGATGGGCAGGTTACGGAGATCCTTCAGGTGTGCTGGAGTGAGGGATTAGTGTCTTGAGGCTACGACCCTGTGCACAGGAGTCTGGCCTGGGGGACTGGTGGTCACAGAAGAGAGGGCTGGAGAGAGGCCAGGGGAACCAGAAGAGTCCGGATCTACTGCTGAAGCCAGCAGTGGTGAGCTTCCAGAAAGAATAACACATCCGGAGCTTGCTGTCCGGCAGCGCGCAGCACTGTGGAGTTGGCCGGGCCTTTTATTCCTGGTTCACGTGTTTGTGTTTCAGTTGCCCTTCTTACTGCCCTCAGCTGAGTTCCACGTCTTCAGATTTCTGCCCCGTAAGCTTAGCAGATGATTCTGGAGGAGCTTTAGAGTGAGATATTTATGTCATTATCAGGCTTTTTACATTGATGTCAAAACATATCAGGTATTCTTTAAGAGGATTCTGAGCTAAGCAATAGATTTTCTATATTGGAGGATTTTAATTGGCATTAAATGTCATCTTATGTGATTAAATGTAAACATTAAAAACTGCTCTTGAAGAGAAATAATGTCTAATTTTAAGACTGTGTTTAGGTTGTGGTTTTATTGGGAAATTCTTTTTTGTGTTTTATTTGTACCAGGAATTGAACTCATGACCTCACACTGTACCGCTGATCTGTATCCCCAGTATAAGTTGTGGTTTTAAATGGATAGATAGCGGAGCGTGGTGGTGCAGACCTGTAATCTCAGCTCTCGGGAGGCAGAGGCAGGAGGATCTCTGTGAGTTCAGTTCAAGGCCAGCTTGAACTGCATAGTGAGACCTTGTCTTGAAAAACCAAAAAACCAGATAAACAAAAAACCCTCCCCCAAACCAAAAAACCCAAACAGTTGAATATTTATTTATAGTGAATGCTTAAGGGAACCACTTGGCAATTTTTGTTCTTGTCACTATAGTGTCATTCTTTAATGAGAATCTGTGGTCCCAGTCACTCTTGTAGACATTCATTACAAGTTCATTATCCCTTGGAGAGTTGAAGAACTCCTTTTGGTGACTTATGTTTGTTTAAAACAACTGTTAAAGCATGTTCTTTGTCTATAGGGTGATTCTGAAGAGGATGTGGAGGAGTTTTCTCAAGAACAGAGGTAAGGAAATGGGCGCGAAATGCCTGCATGGTAAATGTCTCTGCCATCTTGGAATGCTCTGTGAAGTTCTTGATTATGTCTTTGCTTATATTTGACTCTTACCTCTTTAGTTTTTATTGCCTTCGTCAGTCTGTGTTCTCTAGTAATTAACCTTTGTTTTCAAATGAGGCAGTGCAGAAAGCTTTTGGAAGCAGTTCCTCATTTTCCCCATTTGTTCCCAGACATCTGTTGCGGTTGGGCACTGTGCTGAGTGCCGTACCTGACGCAGAACAAGACCTGCCTTGCATGTGGCACCAGTCATTGCTAGAAACTTGGAGAGCGAAGCGCTGTGGTGGGGAATCATGAAGTATCTGGGTTGCCCGTGGGGCGCTCCTCTGAGGAGGTGACACTCCACCTGAAATGTGGGGGAAACGGGAGCAGCCAGACAGCACGCACAGGGCTAATGTCTTGGTAGGAGGAGAGGCAGGCCCACAGGGAATCTGAAAGCATGTGTTGGAATGTGGGGTAGTGGGATGAGGTGTAGGACCTTGGTGGCCACAGTAAGAAGTTTGGGTTTCATTTTTAAATGTGATGTGAAATTTTTTGTGTGTGTTTTCCTTTGAGACAGGATCTCACTATGTAGCCTACATTGGCCTTGAACTTGAGGCAAGCCACCTGTCTCTGCCTTCTGAGTGCTGGGATTACAGGTGTGCGCCACCAGCTTGGCTGAATGTGGTGTAAATTCTTAATGGATTATAAGCAAAGAACTAACATTAACAATGCAATTCCATATTTAACAAGTATCTTGGTCTCAAGGCAGTCTTTGTGAGTTGTTCACGTGGGAATCTGGTCTCTTGGGCTACCCGAAGATTCTGCAAGGTACCAGAGCATGAGGATAATTTTCAGGGATAACTTTCAAGGACTCGGCATCTGGATCCTCAGATATTCTCCTAAAATTGATCTGCCTGATGCTGTATGTTACCAGTTTTTACCTCTGATTTCACAATCTCACTTCTCCACGCTGTAAAAAAAATCTAGTCCTGCTGTTTACTTCACCTTGGGCAAACAAAAGGGCTGTTTGAAATATTGGTACTGATCAGGAAAAAGTAGTTAACTTTGATAAGAAGACGGATTCATTTGGAACTCTGGAGGTTTTCAGATCTGTCGTTTCAATAAAATTGAAGGAGGATGCAGTCAAATTGGGAGCTTTGATTATTTCTAATGAAAATTCATTGTGTATTTTTTTTTCTTTTTATAAAATACTGAGTAAATATAGGGCCATTGCTAACAAAATTCCTTCTCTTAGCATCTATTTATATGAACAAACTTTTTCTGTGCATATATTTAAAAATGATGGGAAAATTGAATTGAATTGATGTTAATTAAACCTGTCTCATTATAGCAGCAGATGGTCACATGAACCCATGAAAGGGAGAAGACAGGTCTGTGCATCCTGTTAAAAGATGCATTTCCTGTTTTCCTTTTGTTTTGGTCTTAGGGATTGAACCCAGGGCCTTGGGTGTGCTGTGTGCTTGCTCTGTCACTGAGCTGTAGCCCTAGCCTTGATATATTTAGAGAAGTGACTGTGAGTTTTATTAAAAATACCAGTGCTTAGGTATGGCAGAGATTACAGTTTAACATTCTTGTTTTGGATGTATGGGAACAAAAAAGGTGAAAAATGTTGATGGTAATTCAGACTAGAGTGGTGGTTGTGGGGTTGGAGGAAAATGAACACTTTTGAGATGTATTTTTGTGGTAGGATGTGTTTATTATTTGTTGCCTAAGTTGTGGGGTTGTGAGGGGAGCAGAAATCAGAGAGATCTTCTCAGCTTTGACTTGAGCATCTGAGGCAAAGCGACTGACAGGAGAGGGTTAGTAGGAAGGAAATTGGGAGCTCTGTGGGGTTGTCTCTGAGGAGCCTTTGCCTTGGTGCCTTGGTGTGACACATGCAGAGAGAGATGGCAGAGAGGTAATGGGCAATGTGTTTCTGGCCTTGGAGGCTTGACCTGCAGCCCAGCCAGGTCTGGGCATTTGGAGCCCACAGGTGGCCTTGCCGAATGTGCCTTGCTCTTGCTTTGATTAGTATACAGTACTTGCCTTTCTCATTATTGGTGCCCAGGATGGAACCCTGGGCATCATGCATGCTAACTAAGTATGTGATCTGCCTCTGACCTACACCCTCCTGGCACCCTTTCTTCCTTAGAACTAGTTTATTTATGCCAATTTCCCAGCAAACTAAATGTATTAGTAGATTTTAACCTCAACAATTTTTTCTTTTCTGGTACCGCGAATCGAACTCATGACCTTGCACTTGCTAGGCAGGTGCTGTGCCACTGAGCTAAATCCCCAGCCCCCCTCATGATTTTTTTGACACAGCATGATAATTAGAATGAAAGGCATGTGGGGAGTAGTAAGGGAGAATTGTATTTCTTTAGAACAGTGGCTTCCACTTTTTATGGTGACATAGTAATAAATGTTACATCACCTCTGTGTTTATAGACATATCTGTGGATGTATGAATACATATGTGTGTATAGCAGCATAGTCTGTATATTGATAAAAATGGATTGGAGTTTCACAAAGTTGTGTTCACCTTTATTGTCTGTAATGTACTCTTTACATTCTGTTCCATTTTATTTCATTGAAAAATATTAGTTGCTACCTACTTGGTTTGTTTGTTTATATTTTGGTAATAACTGTATTCTTTATTGACCTGTAATTCTCGTACCATACAGCTCACGTATCTAGAGTGCTTAGTTGGATTTTAGTGTATTTACAGCATTGTAAAAATGTCATCCCAATCAACTTTAGAGTGCTTTTGTCCTTTCACCCCCACCTCAAAGAAATGCCTTACCCTGTTGTATCAATCTCTGATCACTTAACCTTCCTGATGACTGGAAAACACTGTAGATCATGGCTTAGAGTAATCAGCCCTGATTTTTATGTTTTCTTTTCTTCTAGTATTTCCTATTATTTCTGAATGGTTGGTTTCTTTCTCTCCCCTTCCCTCTGCCCTTGCCCTCTTCTTCCTCCTCCTTTTCCCCCTCCCCTCTTCTTTCTCTACCTTTGCTAGGGGTTGAACTCAGGACTCTCACATTGAGCTAGATTCCTAGCCATTTTGTTTGTTGGGACAGGGTCTTTGCTAACTTGCCCAGGCTGAACTTGCCTCAGCTTCCCAGAGTGCTGGGATTACAGGCATGTGCCACCATGCCCAGCTTGTCTCTGGTTATTTTCGACTTGACTCTTTGTTTGTTTTGGCTTTTTTGGGTGGAGATCTGTTCTTTATGTGTAAAGACAGGATCTTGACATGGGTTAGATGCTGCTATTAGAAAACTTTCCCTGTGTCCATTTTTTGAAAATGCATATTCTGAAGTTTTACGAATTATCTCTGAAGGTGTAGTGGTCAGTGATTGATAGTTACCTAAGTATTTACTGTTCATTTATCTTCTGCACAATTGAGATTTTTTTTGTTTATTTTTAATTTCCCCCAAACCCATCTAATGTTTTGCTGCTTAAAAAAAAAGAAAAAGAAAAACCTTACTTTAGAATTGATGTAGATTCATATGATTTTTTTTTTTTTGTGCTAAGGGTTGGATATATGGCCCGAGTTACATTCCCAGCCCTTATGTACATTTGCCTCTGCTGAGAAACAGACCTTGGTACATGACAGTGAGCTAAGGCCCACGCCTGATTTGGATTTCACTGGTGTTTTCCTGATGTCCTTTTGGGAGGCAGATCACTAAGTGGAGTTAAGCTTGACCTACACAAATTATAATTCTTCTGTATGGGAGATTTGTCTACTCTATTATTTAGTCAGTCACTTATATCAGTGTGGATTTGTGGGTATTTATTTATACTATGGTTTCTGGGTTTAGCAAAATCCCACAGTTCCTCACTTGTTGATAGGATGTTTTTTGAGACAGGGTCTTGCTGTGTGTGCTCATTGGATTCTGTCCCAGGACCCATCCAGGATGCTATATTACTTTTGTCCTTGCTCCTGAGGCTCCTGGTTATTATTTTGTCAGCTTTTCCTTGTTTTGCATGACCTTGAAAGTTCTGAGGAGTAACTGGTTAGGTATTTTGTAAAATGTCGCATGGTTTGTGTTTGTCTGATATTTTTCTCATGGTTGCGTCAGGGTTATGGGTTTTGGGGATGTAAATCACATAAATTAGTTTCCATTGTCATCACCTTATATCCCAGGTGTCTTATCAGCCTTGTCACTTTGATGCTGACCTTGGTCACCTAGGTGAGGTGCTCTTTGTCAGATTTCTTTACCTCTTTGTACACTGTGCTCTTTGGACTTGTCATTAAGTGGAATTAAGCTGCACCAACACAGATTATTTAGAATTCTCCTGTAGTTGTTATTTGTCTATTCTCTATTCATTCAGTTATTTATATCAGGGTAGATTTATCAGTATTTATTTATACTTTGGATTATAATCCAGTATTAGGTTTGCCCTACTGTTTTCATGCCATTTATCTTTAGTCTTATTTCTTAGTCATTTGTATCTCCTTCCCCCCCCCCCCCCTCCCTTTTTTTTTTTTTTTTCTGGTACCAGGAATCGAACTTACGACCTCGTGCTTGCCAGGCAGGCACTGTGCCGCTGAGCTAAATCCCCAGCCCCTCCTTGGCCCTTTTTAAAACTTGCTTTAATTTTAAGAATTTCCCCCACAGTGCCAGCTTTTGATGGTGGTCAGGTGTACTTGAATTCAGCAAAGCCATTTATCAGTTCAACAAGATTAATACATAGTCTCTCAAGAACTCCAGGAAGCCACTCCTGTCCTAAGGAGGAACTAGAGAAATACAGTGACTGTGGAAGAGTCTCCCTGTTTCCCTCACAGAGATGTGGGTGTGCTGATGTTGGTGAGAACCTAGGTGAGCTGGTGGTGGTGTTTCCCCTCGGACCTGCCCACCCTGGGGCCAGACCCAGACCTTTGCTCGTCCTGGATGCAGGGCTCTACAGCAGTCTGCGTGTTATCTCACACACAGTTTGGGAAAGGTTTTGAGGTAATTGGTCTCATTGAAGATTTTGTTTATATTATCTTGACCTCATCTTATGCAGAGGCTATGTAATTGTATTTGGTTGAAAGCCAGGAAAGCACTATTTGAAAAACTTTCTTCCCTCTTTCCTCCCCATTGCCCCTTTTCTCCTGGGTGTTCTCAGATATCAGCAGTGATCTGTTCCTTTCCTGAGAAAGGGATTGCTGTTGGGGATTCGGTGATGAGGGCAAATGTGAGTTGACTGTAGCTCTTTCTAGCATTGGTGCACTCTGGGACTCTCTTCTGGCTTTCTGGGTGTGCATCTGTCTGATAAGTCTTGTGGGTAATGTTTGTTAGAACACAAACAGTTTAAGGGTTAGCGAAGTGTGAACAGTGTATTATTTCAGCTTTAAAAATGGTCATAGAAATCACAAATACTGACTGTGTAGGTACAGTGTATGTAGAAGGCTTTTGTTGTTGGTTGGTTTGTTTTTGCAGTGCTGGTCTTAAACCCAGGCCTTGTATGTGGTAGGCATGCACTGTACAACAGAATTGCACAGCCTGCCTGCCCCTGTCTGTCTCGAAAGTATACTTTTATCTAATTAGGAACAGGAGCAAAATGTGTTCTGAAACAGTTTAACTGTCAGTTAAAGGCGGACCCTGCGAGGACCCCAAGAGACCCTCCTGACCTTTCAGCAGCATACTGAAAGATAGAATGGCAGACAAGAATGACTTAATCTTGAGGGACACTTCCTTTTGGCAGGGAAGGAGCTTAAGAGTCCCCACAGGGAATGAACAACTTTTCTCTTTCCTTTGTTTTCCTTTAAAAGTTGCAGGTTGTCACCTGTTCATAGGATCTTACACGTTTTTGTATTTATCTGAACATGTCTCCCCAAGGTTCTGTTGTGGACCCTCCTCTTGCGCTCTTGCCTTCCTCTTGCCTAGATCTCTAGGTGATCTCAGTTTCCTGTTCTGTTGGCTTTCCTGCTTTCTTGCGCTTAGGATTGACACCTGTTTTGTTGCTTCTTTACCTGTCTTGAATATTACTTGTACCTTCTGCACAGGGGTCTCGTCTGACCAGTTACCGAGATCCTTCTGTGGCCTTTAGGTGCCTCAAAGTGAATGTGTTGTAAATGGAGCTCCTGGACTCCCTCTTCAGAGCACAGCCATGTTGGTGAGTGGCAGTCACCCCGCTCACTCCTTTCGGAACCTTCCGAGGCCAGGGGTCACGGGCTGTGGCTGCCCATCAGATAGCCACTCTCCGGACTCCACTGTGTAGCCACCTAGCCAGTTTTCCACATTCCCACTCTTGTAAAGTAGTTAAGCCAGTTTGCTTTCCTTTCCTGTCCTTCCTCTTTAAACCAGACTTTCTGAAGCCACATTACCTTCTAGGTACGGTACAGACTCCTCATCAGGGTGCGGAAGTTCTGTTCTAATCCATGCCTGTGTCTGTCTTCTGCCTTCCTCCTCCCTCAGTGCCAGTCCCTTCTTGCTCACCGCTCTCTCTTGCCAAAACACTCTCTGTCCTGGCTGCCTCTCTCCCTCCATGGCGCACAGGCCCAGGGCACTTACTCTACTGTTTGGAAATTGCCTTTCTTAAGATGCCCAAGGCCCATTTTGAGTCTCCTTCAGCTGATTCCCCAGCTTCAGACGTGGTAACTGGTTTGTAGGTGGGGGGCTACTAAGTACAGGGGTGTAAGCTCTTGCCTTTAAATTTAAGTCTTTCAAATGGATCGTTGTATTTCACATGTTCTCCATTCTAAGCTGGCAGACCGTATTTGCCATTGAAACTGCAGCACTAGTATTTGTGTTAGAGTTGGTGGTTCTTGACTGAATTATTGCAGTTGGAGTGTTTCTAAAGAGAGCAGGTATTAGTGCAGCTGCTGTGTAACCGGTGGTACCTTCTGCAGGGTTGTGTGGACCCTGAGAGGTTTGCTTAATGAGTGTATTCAGTTGTGGTCTTTTTGACTGTAACAATGTAAAATGAATTTTCTTTGACTATATATGATCTCATAATCTAGATTTTCTCCTTAATATAATACAGGCCTTAAAACAGGGTTTGTGGTATATATTAAAATTGTTCTCCAGTCACGAAAACCCTTTTTAGAAATTTAGATTGTAAAGTTTTTAGCAATGATTTCAACAGGTTTACCTAATCATTTAGCCTTCAGTTGAAGTAAATTACGAAAAGAATACTACAGGATCAGAACCCTTTCTTTGGAGCTTTTAGTTATCTTAGATGTTAAGTGTCTTTTCACAAACCCTGCCGTGGTTAAGTTTATGTTCGTTTGAATCTTTATACTGAAAAGAATATTTGAACACTCAGTAATTTCATATCAAATAGTTTTTTTAATCCTTTAAGAATTTTGAGGTGTTAGTCTGGTGTACAGATAGGCATGATACTTCATTAAAGTGAGCCCTTCTGGAATCATGCAGAAGGGTTGGCATCTAGAGAAGTTGGATTTTGTACATGTGTGTGGCGAATCCAGTTTCAGCCCCAACCATGATGTTCTTACTTTAGACGGGATTGTTGTTTGATAAGTGGCCTGTTTGAAGACTGAAAGCCACATTCTCATTTCCTGTGCCGTCCTGTGGCTTTGCTGATTATTTATTGCTACATATCATGATATTTGGGCAGAAAATAACCTTATGGAACTAATTTTGTTGGCTGTCGATTCTGTAGGCAGCTCCAACAGTGCAGGAAGACTTGCCAATGGAAATAAAGACTCAAGAGAAGCTTGTTTTGGGGGCAGGGCAAAGTTAGCACTACCAGGGGTGAGACCAGGGTGTTTTGCCATTGGAACTTCACTTAACGTTTCTTCAGGGAAGCCCATAGTTGGACAGCTGGCATCGTAGGCATTTTGGTGAGCCCTTTTCTTTCCCGCCTCTCTTCAGTGTGGGGGTTGAACCCAGGGCCTCACACAGGCTAGGCAGATGCTTTAGTGCTGAGCTAGTGTCCTCAGCCCTTTTCATTAATTTTATTTTGAGGCAGGGTCTTGCTCAGTTGCTCAGGCTGGCCTCAGATTTGTGCTCCTCTTGCCTCTGGCTCCTGAGTGCCTTATTACAAGTGTGCCCCTATGCTGGGCTTGCTTTCCCTTTGTTTTTCTTGTCACAGTGGGTTCCTGAGCAGTGAGGGTACTTTTTAGGTGTCTCACAGGGCGGCAGCGATACTGATTAGTTCTGCAAAGATGTGCTAGGTACATTATGACACCTGGCCTATTACTTAAACTAGTGGCACAGCTTGAAATTTCACTATTCAGAGGAGAAGTGTAATTTCCCAAGATAGTATTATCTGGAGTACGATTGTTAGGACGATGAGGTTTCCTGGGACCTTGTTATTTGTTTTAAATGAATTGTCATCAAATTATTTGTTGTTAGTTTTCCACATGTGAAATATGACTATAAGGTAATACTAACAGCCCCTCCCCCATGTTACAGAGGATGTTGGCGCTTGACAGATAATTGGTAGAGTGTTCAAGTCTGAGGGTTGCCAGTCCAACCAGTTTATAGATGATATATGAAAAAGTCCTATTTTATTATTGTAGTTTTTCTCAATGTTTTGTCCCTCAGTAGTGGGGAGTAGTGAGTCTGCCACAAGTGTGACAGCTCTTAGAAGTTAAAAGAAATTTCCGAATTTGTTGAGAATTTTCAGTCATTTAAAAATTACTCACTGGTGGTTTCTTTTTCTTATTCTTCAGAAGATGGTCACATTTAATTTTGGTGTTGTCTCCACAATACACATAGACTTATTTCTAGTTTGAGAAACATAGATGTACCAACAGACCAGCCTTTTACTTTCTTCTCATCTCTGTTTTTAACCTAACTGGTGTAAGTGTGTGGCTCAGAAAACATGGCTCACAGGTGCAGTGCAGTGTGTCTTTAATCCTAGCTACTCTGGAGGCTGAGGTAGGAAGATCACAAGTTCAAGCCCAGCCTGAACAACTTTGTGAGGAGATATTATTTCAGGATAAAATAAAAAGAGCTGGATGTGTAGCTCAGTAGTGTGGTAGAGCTCTTGCTTGGCGTGCTAAAGGCACTGAGCTGGATCCCCAGTTTTATACCCTGCAAAGAAATGAAACCCCCAGAACAAACACCCATGGTTCTGAATGACATGTGGTTGATGGACAGAATTTTTCTGTAGGAAAGGTGAACATTTTACACCCTGTGAAATGTTCAGATATACTGCTGCATCGAAGGGTCATTCCCAGAGAATGGGTTCAGCGAAAGCAGAGTCATTGTGTATTTCCTCCCAGGTGGACCATTGTGACCTTGTACAATATTGACTTTTAGGGTTGTAGTACTTTATGGATGTTGGTTCCTTTAGCTGTCACTAATTAATTTACAATAGGTGAAGTCCAGTGTGAATTACAAATGAGTCTTCCAGTGAATGCTTGATATAAGTATATGATCTGAATATTTGGTGAAGTAATTCTTCTCGGATCATGTTTGAAGTTTAGCTCTTCAAATGAGGGCATGTTAAACCCACTTAATCCATCTAAATTGGATTACAGTAATTGCCTTGGTACTACACCTTATGTTTTACAAAGCACTTTCACATGCATTATCCTTAAAAAACCACGTGGGTAGTAGTCCCATTATTAGATGAGGAAGTAAGTTCGTAAAGATAAACTATTTATAAAGCTGTGAAGTGACGAAATAAGGAACACAATTCTAGGTATCTTCTCTGTATATGTACTTGTCTACCCTGCTGTTGTATGTACAGAGAAATAGGTTGGAAAACCATTTTACCAGCTAGGTATCCTGACAGTCTGCTCTCTGTCGGAAACCATGTCTAGTGATGGATACATGCAAACAGTTGAATTCTTCACTAAGCCCCTGTATTATGTGGCTCATAGCAAACCATTTGGAAAAAATGAGCATAGCTCTTGCTTATAAGGTAGATTCAGCTGAATTTTCAATAATATTTCACTATATGCTAGATCATTTCTTTAGTTTTATGCTTTTTTTGGAGACAGGATCTCGTTATGCAGATCAAGCTGCCCTTGAGCTCACTTTGTAGCCCAGGCTGGTCTTGAACTCACAAAGATCCTTCTGCCTCAGCCTCCCAGTCCTGGGATTACAGGTGTGTGCTGCCATGCTTGGCTGAGTTTTATGCTATTTTAAAGTGTTACTCTTCCATGAATATTCTACTTTGAAATAATCTAGGAACCTTAAATATGGAATTTTAGTATAATAGTACTTTGTGGAACACATGGCATTGTAATATGTGCTAAGAGGTTGCCTTCAGTTCTTGAATGAGCTGTCCTCTTAGCTTGCATTGCTTCGTGATTATTTTCAGCATCATGTAACAGAAAACCCTGACTCAATCAGCTCAAACAATGAAGAACACATTATGTCACCTGACCAGAAGCTGGGGCAGGGTGGTTCTGGGGTGACTAGCACAGGAGGTTGGCTTCAGCCCTGGCTGGGCTCTTTCTCACCTGTTTGTTTGCTGCCCTTGGTGGAGAGCTGCAGGCCCCATTCAAAAGGGCAGTGTGGAAGAGCTTCCATCTTGTGTCTGTCACAGAATCGCATCTCAGCACACTCCCCTTAACATCACCTCGGTCAAAAGTGGGGCTGGGCTCATTTTGACCTCTTCGTGGCCCCAGGGAGTTGGGGAAGCTGCTGATTGCTCCCCAGAAAGGTTTAATCACGGGGAGTCATAGTTGCTGCCCCCAGCCAGGGCTTTGCCTAGGTGGGAGCTGGAGGGGCAGCATGTGCTGGCTGAGTGAGTCACTGCTGCGAAGTGTGGATCGAGCAGTCTAGGCCAGTGCTGCTCTAAGTGTGGTCCTGGGTCCTGCAGACTCAGCATCACCTGGGAACGTGTTAGACGGGTGAGTTCTCAGGCCCCACCCAGACCTCCTGAGTCAGAAGCTCAAAGGGAGGGACCCAGCGATCCCTGTTAACGAGCCCTCCAGGTGATTCTGACTTGAGAGGTTTGGTCCCTGGTAAGGCATCTGAGGAGTCACATTTCAGAATATACTTCTGTTGGAAGATAAATAATGAGAAGCAGAAAGGTCAAGTGGTAGGGTGGAAATTGGGAGGTGGAAGTTGTTTTCAGTCTTGGCCACCACAGCTGCCCCAGGATTTTAGTAGACCTAGCATGTGTGCATACTGTCTTCGCCTGGTATCAGGTTGGAGCAGCTGGGCCAGTGTTTTAGAGTTTGGTCAAAGTGGTGGGGTGGGGGCCAAGTTCCAAGGTGAGCTGTTGTGTTCACTCTGGGGTCCAGCATGGCCTGGCAGGCCTGGGGAACAGGTGGGCCAGCCCGACCACTGCAGCAGCTTCAGAGGGGAACTGAGGAACTTTCTCCGAGAGAATTCAGTCGTTATAAGGGAAGTGAGGCCGGCAGAAAACCTTGGCCCGATAACAGACAGGCTCAGTTCTTGCGGGGGAGTGGCCACCCACAGCACAGGCCGGTGTGTGTCCTCAGGGCTGTCTCATGGCCCAGCGCCCTGTAGGCACATGGCTGAGGTGGGGTGTGTGTGAGAGAGTGCAGGGCACTGCTGGGGCGTGAAGAGCAGGGAATTACTTCAGTAAAAACTGAAAGAAGTGTTCTAAAAATTCTGTGAGAAACTGGGGTGGGCGGAAGCAGCGCAGGAACTGCCCGCGCCCACACTCAAGGGAACTTCCACATCCCCCGCCCCTCCCACAGGGAGGGCTTGGTGGGCTTGGAGCAGGGCGCGGCTCAGAGGCAGCTGGGAGCAGTGGAGCAGTCATAAAATCGGGACAAGGCCTGCCCTGTGTCCCTCTCAGGGGAGAGGGGACTCCCCAGCTAAACCGCAGGCCGGGGCTTCCCTGTGGCTCTTCTGTGGCGCAGCAGAGCGGGAACATTTGCCAGCTGAGGAGGCTGGATGGAGCGGAGCAAGAGGAAGAGACCCAAGTCCAAGTGTGGTGTATTGGTTTCCTAGGTTCCTAGGCCTGGTGTAGCAAAGTACCACAAACAGTGCTGGAACAGAAATTTATTTTCTCCCAGTCCTGAGGGCAGAAGTCCTAGATCGAGGTGTTGGCAGGACCATGCCCTCGCTGAGACTCGTAAGGGAATCCTTCCTCTCCTCAAGACCCTGCTGTCCTGCTGGCATCCTTGGGGCTTCCCGGAATTCTGGGCCTTTGTCGTCGTGCGCCTGTCTTCACATGACTGTTTTACAAGGATGGCAGTCACACTGAGTCAGGGACCACCCTTCTGCACTACGGTGTCGTTTTAACTAATAGATCTGCAGCTGCCCTGCTTTCCGTACGGTCACATTCTGAGGTGCTGGGGTAAGGACTTCAACACACCATTTTGCTGGGGGTGGGAAGATGACTCTCTCCTTTCCTCTCTCTCCTCTCCTGCTGTACACCCTCCCCTCCTCCTGAACCTGGCCTTTTGATGGATTCCCTCACTAAATTATTTCCTGTGCATCAGTAGGAGCACACCAATGAAAATGAAATCACATTGTGAGCTCTGAGGACAAGGACGTTTTCTTTTGTCATTTTTTTCTTGTGAGAAATAAGTGGGAAAATTTAAGGATATGAAGCTTAGTGAGTAAATAGGCAAAACCGTAAAATCCAGATATGTTCCTTTGAGTAGAATTCAGAAAACTAGAAAGGTAATGGGGGGCTTGATATGATTAAAGTATGTTATATGTGTAGATGAAAATGCCACAGTGAGACTTACTATGCTGCATAATTATTACGCACTAATAAAAAACCAGGAAAATGCAACCACTGGAATGGCTGTCAGGCTGAGTGTGCTGTGGCATGTCTGTAAGTGTCCTAGATGTGTTTTGTTAGCAGTTGAACTTAGCCACTGTGTGTGTGCGGATGGGTCCACAGGCTTAGTCAGATCCCTGTGGGCCAGTCCCTGTTTTGGCAGGAGCATCCTTTTGTTGTTTCCTGGGAGTGCTTGAATCAGAGATGAAATCTCTTTCTGCTTCCATGCATTTTAACTGCAATTACCCAACTGTAGAATAGTGCTGTCTGTAAGGAAGAGCTGCTGTTGTGAATTTAAATACTTACGTGAGTCTGCTTTCAGGTGGATAAATGTCACATCCGAATTGCTTGTTAGTTGGACTTTCATGTAACTTCATTAGCACATTCATGTTTGGGGAAAATCTGGTCTGTGATCCTGAAATTGTCACGGTTGGTGTAGTTTGTGGGTAATTAGGTGCCTCATAGTGACCACTGTAGTCATTAGTGGGTTGGGGTAATTTGAGGTTGAAGTAGAGAGTGAGATGGAGAAAGCACTTGCTCTCTGTTCTTAATCTTCTAATCCATTTAACCTGGGTTGTAAAATTACACTTTATTTTAATTTGAAAGTGTGTTTTAGTAGCTGGCAAGGGGCTTCATTAATTCACCGCATTTGGGTCATAGTCAAGGGAGAAGGGCAGTCCCTAATTTCCTGCTTGGGCAAACTTAAAGATATCATGGGTCCATTGAAGTTTTTTTTGTTTGTTTTGTTTTTTTTGGTTTTTTTCTCCGGTACCGGGAACCAAACTCAGGTCCATTGAAGTTTTGTTGCTCCCCATCTGAAACCAAAATTATAGATTTGAAAATAAGCCTAACACCCAAATGAAAGCAAATAAAAACAAAACCCAGTTCAGAGATGTGTCCTCGATATTGTCCTCGCTGAGTTAAGAAATACACTTGTGGCGTGCGGAATAGGGTTTATGGATGCACAGGTATAGGATAGCCCGGCCTTGGGGTAAATTTAAGGCCTGCGTGTCACTTAAATTTATACGATTTACACTTTATTTCCACTTTTGAAGTGGGGATAAAAGTAAGAATGAGAAAGAATGGGATGTTCTAAGATACCTGAACACCTGTAATGTTGGCTAAAAGGAGAGAAGGTGGAAAAGGTAGACAGTAAATGGAATAGGAAACTGGTAAGAAAGGAGAACAGGAAAAACTGTTTAGGGAATTTTTTTTTTTTGGCCTACACACACCCTGTAGGGGTTTTGATCAGGCAGGTGGTGACTGCAGGTGTTACTCATTTGACAGTGTATCACCAGTCTTCTGTATTATTGTTTCCTCATTGATTCGTAGTTTTTTTGGTTGCTCTGTAATCATTCACGTGGGCAGTAGAAATAATTTTTATTCATGTAAGTCTGTGTAGGGACTTTATTTTTTATTTTTATCTTTTGGTACTGGGAATTGAACTGAGGACCTTGTGATTGCCAGGCAGGCGCTGTGCCACTGAGCTATATCCCTGGCCCTTGCTTGTATTCTTTAGGTGGTTTCACTTTTGCCTGGGCTGGCCTCAGGCAAAACTTGCTTGCCGGAAAGCATCTGAAGCATATTAGTTAAACTGGTAGCTTATAAAACCTCTGTGCTCTTGAGGAATATGTATAGTTTAGGAGAAGGAACTCAGGACTTCAAAGTGTATTTGAGCTGATTTTCTGTTTAAGTTCTTTTTACTTAAATCTTTCCTGGCTTTGCATAATGTGGGAGTATAGAGTGGGAAGTGGAGACCAGAGTGGGTGGGTTGAGGAGTAACGAGTAGGCAAGAGCCACAGGCTAAGGTAAGGTGACATGAAAGGAGGATAGGGAACAGAAGTTAAGAAGCAGGTCAAGGTGTCGGGCAGGGTTTTCTCTGCAGAAACCTGAAGTGGTTGTGAGCAGGGCTGTGAAATAAGGTGGTAAGGGACAGGCAAATGTGGTAGTGAGTACCTAAAGCAGGATATATATTTTTTTTAAGTCTCAAGGTGGGAGGATAGCTCAGTGGCTGAAAAAATGTGTTTGGAGCCAGACTGTCCGGTTTGAACCTGATGTTATATTTACTAGCTGATGACTTTTAGCAAGTTGCTAAGCTTCTCTGTGTCTTAGTTTCCTCTCTTTCTTTTTTTTTTTTTGTGGTACCGGGGATGGAACTCACACCCTTGCGCTTGCCAGGCAGGTGCTTATGCCACTGAGCTATATCCCAGCCCCAGTTTCCTCTCTTTCAAATGTGAGTATTAATAGTACCTTCTCCAGTTTTGTTTTGAGGATTAAATATGTGTAAGGCAGGGTGCCTTGCTAGAGATTGAGAAGATTGTCATTGTTTTAGTTGTGGCTGATATGTAATGACAGCAAGGTACCCTGACTTTCTGGGAGAATCCTTTTTTTAGGCATTATTATGTCTGAGAAGCAGAATTAGAGTGTGTGTGTGTGTGTGTGTGTGTGTGTGTGTGTGTGTACCTGAGTCTTTGTCTGGATTACTAGTTGTGAATCTTAAGCCTTAGTTTTCTCATCTGTAAACTGGGGACAATGGTATCTATCTCACAAGATTGTTGTGTGAGTACTAAAGGGGTCAGTGAATGTAAAAGAAACTCAATAGTAGACTCTGCAGTTGGCAATACATATCATAGTGTGTATATGCTTTACAGAAATTCCATTCTTAAAGTTTTTTAAGGAAATTGTAGGGTGAATTTATAAAGCTGTACTTAAAATGATATCCATCTGTTTGTATTGGAAAAAAATCAGGGACAACTTGAATTCTTTACAGAAGAAAGTCACCTCTGCTGTGTGGAAGAATACCTCCCAGCATGTTCAGGGTTTGCCTTTGGAAATGACGTGTTAATTTCACTATTTTATTTTTGTTATGCCATAAGGTACATTAAAACTCACAGTAAGAGGGGAAACCAACATAGAGGAACAACCATCTTCAACGTCCAGTGCAGCGGTCCCCTTACGCAACCTGCTGTGCACCAGGGAGGGCCCCTGCTCCAGGTCTGGCTTGGCTGGTCTCACTGCAGAATGGGGCACCGTCGTCTGGTGTGCAGCAGTGATGGTGAGCTGAGGAGGCAGAAACTTGGAAAGTCACTTAGCTGCGGGAGCTTGAGATTGTTGTTGTGGAGCTCAGTTGGAGCCCTAAGAGAGTGACGTCAGCGATGGCACTGTAGATACTTGATGTGAACCTGGGAGCAGTGGGCCACCAGCAGATCGTCCACCTGGCCGGTGCAGGGAGATGTACAGGGCTTGGGGACATACAGGAGCTGTGTACCACACAAACAGGAGCTGTTGCAGCTTGTTAGCAAGCATGTGGCTGTGTCTTACGGAGTGGATGTCAGCTCTGGCTGGAAAAGAACTCGAAGACAAATTCCTAGAGTGCCAGCAAGGCCTTTGGATGCCAAGCCTTCGGCAGTCTGAGGTGGTGTAACTGGAAGTCAGGTGATTGGCTTCAGAGAATCTCATTCTGAGTCAGAGCATCCAACTAGATTAGACTATAGACTATATGGGTAAGAATTCATCAGAAAGGTATCAAGTTGTACTTACCCAAGCATAGCTCAGAAGCTTGCCCTAAACTAGTTTTGAAACCCAAAACATTTAAAATACTCTGAACATTTTATTTAAACAGGATTTTATGTGTACAACAGGTAAATATGGGGCTGTCATTGCTTTGGGGTGAAGAGGTCCACTGAGGTGAACAGAGGATTGCCTTCCCTAAGCTGTCTTGATACTGTTTAGCCGGGCGCTGTGCACAGTAGGGCAGGCGACCCCCTGCCACCCACAGGTGGGTGTTAGTCTGAGTTTTGTCCAGGTGGGTCACTGTGACAATGTCGTAGTTACTCCCTTTGATTTTGATAGTGAATGACTGAAGATTGAGTGCTCCTAAAGACATCTGTGCAGGGATTTTTTGAGGACTTTGGGGAACATTTTCCTCACCTTTAAAGGACACTAGTCAAGGTGTGATGCTTCAGCGTTGGCAGGATGCAGAGTGGGAAGATTCTGTACCACAATGACCTCTCAAGCTTTTGAGTCAGCTTTTCCCTGGTGCATCAGACAATGGAAATGCTGTTTACCTTGCCCTGCATTAGGCCTCCTGCTGCTTGAGCTGAAAATATCCTTTGCACTTATATTTTAGGCACCTGGCCCTAGTTCCCTGAGACACCTTGACTCCCTAGCCCAGTGTGAAATGTTTGGCATGGAATTTATGTATATAATTTTATTATGTTAGGTCTTACATTTTATGGGGTTCATATTTTCAGAGACATATTTTTGTAGTCCATATCTCAGAGAAAGTATTTTCTGCATTAGCGTTTGACTCACTTGAGGTTCATTTGTTCATTGATACTGCTTTGTGGTGTGCTAGAAAAAAAGTTGTGTGCAGAACTCGCAGTCCTAAAATTAGAAAGCCATGACAAACATTAGTGCCTGGTTCTTTTTATCACAGATTGTATACGCCTCTATTCCGCTCTATACAGGTTCATCTATATTTGCAAACATGTATCTCAAAGTGAGATATTTCAGAAATTAAAAAAAAAAAATGTAAAGACATGTAATGAACACCCAGGTGTACATTTCCTGAGTTCAGCTTCTTTTTGATGCCCTCCAAGCTTTTGCGGGTAGAGGCTGGTTGCAATCATTATGGAGTTTTTGCCTAAATAGAGACGTGTTCTTTTGCTTTCTTTTGTTTTGTCATGTGTATGGCACAGCTCCTTTTCAGCCTGCCTGCCTGCAGCTGGTCTTGAGGAGGCGTGTAGGAGGAGATGGAGCGGGGTGGAGAACGGGCAGCTTTTGCTGTTGACAAACACTGCTGGCTAGGCCGTGGACACAGGCCTGGGTTTTGAGGAGCCCTGTGCTAGTGCCTTTTCCCTCCAGCCCTGTTATCTGCTCTTGCTCCCCAGAGGCCCAGTAGTGTGTAAGAGCCTTCCCTTGCCAGGCTCATATCCTGAAAGCCTGCTTTGGGCCGGAGATAGAGATTGCGGCTGCAGACCAAGGTGGGCTGAGGCCAGCTTCCCTTGCTCTCCCACTCACTCTGGGCTTGCTGTTTAACGTGAAATCCTGCAACATGTGTTTTAGTGAATTGGTTCATAAGAATGTTTTTTGCAGGGTTCTGGAATAGAGGCTGCCCTTTTTTAGTACAGTGTACATGGTTAATTACACTGAGAGTGCATGTGGGTGTGTGATTTTGGAGGTGGTAGAGAAGGAAGGGGTGTGTACAGTTCTTTGAGGGTCTCTCAGCAGGATATACATATTTTTTCATTTAGTGTTAGTGTAGAATGTGAACAGTGCAGAGGAGATCTTATAGCCTGGTCCCCACAGTCTTCTCACTTGGCCCCCAAGCAAGCCTGAGCTTCCCCTGTGTCAGTCACTTTGAAAGCTAGTGGTTCAGAGCAGGAAATCAAGGAGTCTCCATCTGGAAATTTGTGTAGCCTATTCAGAAGAGAACCCATTCCATACTTTGCAGTTATATCAACTTGGAGCTTTGACCAAGTTTCCTTGGAAAAAAATCCTACTGGAGTGAAGAGAAACCTCACGGCACTGCACAGTGTAGCCAGTTCTGCATTTATAGACTACAAGGCGGGGATTGTAGAATGCTGGAGGTTGCCACTTAGCAGAACTTCAGCATTAATGTTTGTTTTTGTTGTTGTTTTCCTTGAATGTAGTCTTATGTAGTGAACTTTGACAGTTCACATTTTCCAAAACCTCGCTGTCTGGCTAATGCTAGGCATGGCTTATTTTTCTCTTCTGCTAGTGTTTTGGGGTGGGCCAGGCTTGAGCCCACAATTTCAGGGATCAAAGACTACCTACTGCCTGGTGAGCACTGGCTCTGGCAGTGGCCTCTTTGTAGTCACTGAGCTCAGCTTTGGTCTCCAGAGCTCAGGCATGGCCTGGGATGTTCGCTGTGGCTGTGGACCCGCAGCATCCCAAGGTGTGTGATCACTGGCGGTCTTGTCAGGTATCTTTTAACTCTGCCAGGGAAGAAATACTGTACTTCCCTTTACGAGGTGATTTGTATTCGTTGATTATTCGGCTTGGGTTTGAGCGCTCCATGCAAAGGAGCAGTCACTCTTCCGAGACTGGCTCTTTGTGACTGAGCCTTTCTCAGTGCTGAAATGTCTTCTGCTTCTGACCTCATGTTTGCTGCCTGGGATCTTCCACCCTTCACTGTTGTCTGCATCGGAAGCACTGCGGGATAAGTCCACTCTCTGCCTGTTAGGAGACAGTTACCAGATCTCATCCTTTGATTATTTTTTCTTAACAATTAAAAACAAAATTTTTAGGATAAATCATTCCTCACTTTTTTGAGTCCTAATGTTAGCTTGGTCTGAACTTCTTTTTACTTGAAATTTGAGCAGTGGTAGATAAAGAGATTTAGCTAAGATTTAAATAGTGCTGTGTGGTGAATGCATTTTGAGGGGGTTTTATTTGTATTTAGCCTGGGTTTTATTTGTTTTAATGAAATCTAAGACTTCATTAACACTTCAAGAGTCTCTTCCTGCTTGGATAATGTTGACTTTGATAACCAAAAACAAACAGTAACCTTAACCTTCCTCCCTTTCTTCCAGTACTAGGTACTATATTGAACCCAGGGGCATTCTACTACTGACCTATACCCACAGCCCTTTTTATTTTTATTTTGAGACAGGGACTCACTAAGTTGCCTAGACTGGTGTAAAATTTGGAATCTTCTGCCTCAACCTTTTGTGTAGCTGGGATAACAGGCATGTACTGCCATTGCCAGGTCTTTTTTTTCTTTTTATTGCTAAATTCTCTTTTACACTATAGATTTTGATCATTAATTGCCTTTTTAAAAATACTTTTAAGTATTCACATTTGCTCATGTTAAAGTTTCATCTTGTTGATTTGAAACTATTTTAGCCTGTTGAGACCAAAGAAAAGTACACATTCACACATGCACATAGTCTTTTTCTCTCAAGTTGCGAAAATCAATCTGGAATCTAGTCTCCTTTTTCTCCCAGGACCCTATTTAATGACAGGACAGAAATTTAAAAGGGAGGAAAAGCCCATAAGTGAAGAAATGTTTGGGTGAGAAGTTATTGGCTGATAAGAAGTTTCCAAAAAATTCAGGAAGATACAAAATGGATGAGATGGTAACTGATGAAGGAGAGAAGAGTAGAAAGGGAGTGAAAACGTGAGAGGAGAAGCTTGTGGCACATAAGTTACAGAGTGCGGAGGATCGAAAGAGTCCTGTAAAGGATAGCATGGATTTTTTAAAACAAGCATAAAGAGAAGATTCTCAAAGATTTTGAGGTGTATAGGGATGGGGTTTGGCAGGGAATAGGTTGCCAGTAAAGGTACCACATTGCATGTTTAAGTAAATGGGACTAATAATGCCTGTTTCACAGGTTTTTTTTTGCAAATATTAAACTGAAAAATGTGTATAAATACTTAACTATTTTTTCTGGCACATGGTTAGGACCTGCTGGGTGTGTGTACGTAGGTGTTGTAAGTATTACAACTATTGCTTTTCTCATCCCTGCTACTGGTGTGCTGGTGAAGTGTGTCAAGGAGGACTAGGATCAGCTTTGTGAGAAAACCCCCTAGCACAAGCTCTGTAGCAGTTTCCCTCTGGATTGAAGTGGGCAGCCAGGGTGAAGTGACGGCTCCATGAGGATCAAGGCTGTGGCTCCTTCTGTCTCCTAGTCCAAAATGACTGCTCAACCTGTAGGATTATGTTCATTTTTCCCTCCAGGAAGTAGGGAGGAGCTGGAGTAGCATTTACCCTTTTACTCTTTTCCAGGGAGTAGCCCCAGTACGTATATATAGCTCTCATTTTCAGAACTTAGTCATACGGCTGCATCTCAGCTGCAGAACTGGCTGGGAAAGGGTCTGTTCTGCAGCCATGTTTCTAGTTAAGACTTTCCTTCTAAGGAAAAAGGGAAAAGCAGCATTTGGGTTTGGCATCTAGTGTTCTCTTTGTTACAGTGAGACTTCTGGAAGTTTCTGGAATCTAAGATCTGTTCTATTCACAGGTCAACACCAAGGACTACTGACTAACTTACACTTTGGTTGACAGTTGAATTATTATGTGTTTTACAAAATGAATTATTAGGTTAAACCAGACATTAAACCACCAAAGCTTTTAATATGACTGAATATGTATTTAAATATCTTTTACTGAAAAAGTTTAGTTTAACATTACTTACGAAAAGATTTGCAGATAAGGAGAAAATTGAAAATTACTAAGACTATCTTGTAAGGCTGGAAGTAGGCCTATATTATCCTTCTGAATATGACATAATTCATGCAGATGGCTTTGACTATTAGAGGGTGCTTGCAGCATTTGGTGTTCATAACTCCTTGTTATTTGATCTCTCTGCTCTAGAAGTGCTGTAACTTTTGTCACTCCTTGAAAATCTCTGTTTTAGGTTTTTTTTTTTTTTTACATTATCCCTTCTGTTAAGAGAATAACTGGGCAGTCTATGAGCCTGTTCCTGGATGTAAACTTTCTAGAAAGCCAGTTACTGCAAAGTCTTATTTTATTAGGTGATTTTTTTTTCCTCTTTATTCCTGCTCTCTCTTGACTGTGTTTGTTTCTGTTGACTCAAATACTTAAGATTTATTTTTAGTTGCAGAAACTCAGAGATTCCTAGAGGTTAATCTTAAATTCTGTAAACTGTGGATTAAGAAAAACAAACAAAGACATAATTTCAGTTTCTCACACTTAGTGTTTTCTCATTTAGGAAACTTCTCAAGAACCTTAACACTTAGCAGATGTATGTGTGCTTGTTTCCTGTTGCTATAACTTTCTCTCTTAATTCATTTTTTCCCTTATGCATTTTTAGAATGCAGGGGAATTTTCACATTTCAAGAATTGGTTATTCTTTCTTGTTCTTGGACTATATAACATAGCTTTTAAAATTGCAGATAAACTAGGACAAGATTAACCACATTAAGTAGGGTAGAATAGAGCAAGTTTAAGTGGAATAAGATGAACAACAAAATAACAGTCTGTGTGAGGTACTGTCATTTTCAAATTAGTCATTATTTATACTGAATTCTATTTAAAGCAACTAGAATATAACTCCAGAAAACATGTGGGGGTATATTATTGGATAAACCAAAACATCAGTGTTTAAAGAATGCACATACATTAAATTAATGCTTTAATTACATTTTGTGGTTGGAGTCAGTATAAAAAGTTAGGGGCTGTGATCAATAAATCCTACAACTTCCTAGTGGTATGATTTGTAGCAAGTTGGTTAACTTCTGAGTGTGCTTCGCGCCAAGTAGAACGAGGCCAGTGTCTGTTTTGCTAGCCTTATTGCAAGAATTATAACAGCATTTTGGTTATGAGTGTGCTTTGAAAGTGATTGAGGATTATAAAAATATAAGGTTATGTTACATAAAATTCACAGCTGATACTAGAAACAAAGTTTTAGTAAGTAAAAATAGAACAGTTTTGATTTTCCAGTGTATAATGAAGCTTTGCTAATAAATGTATAGTGAATGTTAAATGTATGTACTCTTGTGTTTCATCCTAAGCAAAGGAAAATTGGCATATTAAAAGGGTAATTATGTGACTGATTAGTCTGAGTTATAACTTTTTATAGATGATTTTATTCACAGAACTAGCAAAATAGTACATGTCTCTTTGTTCTTTTTGTACTGGGAATTGAACTCAGGACCTTGCACTTGTCAGACAGGCGCTTGTGCCCTTGAGCTATATCTCCGACCCAGTACATATCTCTTCACTGGGTTTTGAGACCTGTTTCCACAGAAAGGCTTCTTCTACAAACTGGTGAGACAGGGTATATGAGAAGAAGAATCCTTTGCTTCTTCATCTTATTTGCCAGCATGCCATTGTTAAGGAAGGGCGCATTTGCCTGAATCTCAGCTTGTCTCTCCAGAGTGATCAGCCTTACTGAGTAGTAGAGAGATTAGGTTTCCAGGGGGATATGTGAGAGGAGAGGACAGTGTTCTTGAAGTATAGAGTGAGTATTTGGTACCTTGGTGGGAAGATAAAGACAACTTCTGTGTGTTTTATGTCTGTAAATATTGGCAATTTAATACAAGTCTAAACTATAAACTTGTTCTCTAATTATAATATATATGTTTATGTATTTTTAAAAATTTATTTCTAGCTAATACATAGCATAAAATTATACAAACTAGTGGAATACCATGTTATATTTCAATATATATGTACATGTATAGTGTAAATTTAAATCAGGTTAAGCATATTTATGTCCTCCTTTATTATTTGATAGCATATATTTCCTGTATTTATTATGCTATGGCTGACATAACAAAGGATCATGGACTGGATGACCCAGATCAAAGTACAGTATCAGCAGAATTAATTTCTTCTGAGCTCATCTCCTTGGCTTACGGGTGACTGTCCTTTCCTTTTGTCTCCATACTATATCATCTCTGTGCCCAACTTTTTATTTTAATGTTTTTTAATTTTAAGAAATAAAAGAAGGAAAACATTAACAGACAGACATCCATTTACAAAATAGCATAAGGATAATATGAACAAAACAGAGTTACAGACAAAGTTGTAGGAAATTAACCATGGTTGTTGTATTACTTATTGGTAACTTCAAAGTGGTTTCTCAGGAAAACAAATAGAGATACACAAAATTGATCAAACAAGTAATCATTAACTATTCCTTTCTGTAGAGCAATATAAGACAGTAGTACAACTATGCTAACTCTCCTGTATATACATACATACGTAATTTCCCTTTCTTTCCCTTCACTTTTCCCACATCCCAGTCGCCCTTTACTTTTGAGCATTTTCCTTTCATTGCACAATGTCTATCATACCTCCTAGTTTTTCTTCACTCTCAGGTCTTACACTAGTGAGACAATACAGTGCTTACACGTGCAGGTCTGATTTATTTCACTTAGGAGTATGGTCTCTAGGTGTGACCAACCAAATTTTCTCTTTGTATGAGGACTCTCATCATATTGGATTAGGGCCCACCTTGTTAACTTCATATTGATTTAATCACTTAACGATCCTGTATGCTAGCATACTGGAATTTTAAGATATGTACTAGGAGTTAAGTCTTCTATGTAGGAATTTTGGGAGAACAGAGTTTTCAGCCTTGAATAACATAGTGAAAATGAAAAGAAAAACCTAAGTTATGGTTCTCATTATTCAAGTTCTTATTTTCTTTAGGGGTATATTATAAACTCAAGACTGCTAGAATTTTATTTTTCACCTAAAATACCTTACATTATTAAAATGAGTCAGAAAATTTAGCAGAATTAGAAAAAGGAAGGTAACTCGGTGTTTGATTGGAAAGGCATTGGTGAGATAAGCAGGACAGGAATTGAGACAAATTAGAGACCTCACATTCACAGTGAGTAGAGCAAGCCCAGGCTTTACTTGGCAGAGAGATAGGCTGGCCAGTGCAGATAGCTTGAGCATGTGTCTCATAACTATATTGTAGCTGATTTTCTGATAGCATGAATTCTTACCTGTGAAATTAAAATTTTTCCATGAAATAAAAAAGGTCAGGAAGTGTGTGTGAAGTAGAAGATAGGGAAAAGGAAACAACTTGTGCATAATTATATTATGAGGGAGCAAAACAAAACCGTGGTATGGAGCTAATATCTAAGAAAACATTCTGAAAATGAAATTATTTACTTATATGAAGTGTCCACCAGCTGATAATTCACTACAAATTATCAGCTCTAAGATATAGCCTGGTAAAACAATTAGACTTCAAAGACAAAATAATAAAAATTCTCAAGGACCTGACAAAAAATACAGTAATTTATAAAGCTGAAAGAATTTGATCATTGTTACATTTCTCAAAAAGACTTCTGGAGCAAAGCAGCAATGGAGCAGCATATTTGAAAGATACTGGCAGCCAAGGATTTTTATATGTCATAACTCAATGATTAGGTTAAAAAAGTTTATACAAACTTGGTGAATTCTCTATTTTTGAGCCCTTGTTGAGTCTTTTGGAGGATGAGTAGGTCAGTCAGCTTTCTGTTATTGTAGCAAAACCCAGAAATAATCAACTCAAAAAGAGGAAAGGTTGATTTTGGCTCACAGTTTCTGAGGTTTCAATCCATGCCCCTGTTGCTTGGCTCTGTTGTTTCTGGGCCTGTGAGAAGGCAGCACAGCATGGTGAGAGTGCCTGGAGGAGGAAGCCATTCAGCTTGGGACCCAGGAAGCAGAGAGAGGAAGAGACTAGGGTACCAGTGTGCACTTCAGGCACACCCTCAGTGACCTTCCTTTCCCTAGCCCCAGATCCTAAAGGTTCTGCCACCTCCCTGTTTCACCACAGGCTGGTGACCAAGTCTTCAGCACATGGGCCTTGGAAGAACACTTATTTAAACCGTGGTAATGAGCTCAGTCAACAGAAAATGACTGGATAAACTTTAGCAAATGACTGGTAGTGACATTTAATCTAACAGAGCAGAGGGGGAGATAAGATGGGGAGTAAGAACCTTCCCAGTCGCTGTGGTTAGAAGCTCTTGGAGGTTGTTCACTGGTGCGTTGGGAGTTCTTTAGGAGCAAGTTCTGAGGGAGTTTGATGTGCAGGGAATTTTTAAAGGCCTCACAACTGTGGGAGGGGTTAAGCAGGGTTGGGTGGAGGGAGAGAGCTTTGGCGTGTTCATGGCCCATTGGAGCTGCCCAGTGGTGGGCTGAAATGGCCAGGCTTTTCTGCCTCCGCCTTTCCTCTGCACCCCTCTACAGGGGTGTTTGCACTGGTGACTGTCTGGAGAGGAGCCTGACTCTGAAGGAGCTAAGCTGACTGGTAGTGACATTTAATCTGCAAAATTGTGTGTCCACCATACTGTATTTCCTTTAGGAGAAGATGATGGATAATTTAGGAAAACAAATTTTTCCTCATTGATGAAGACTCTTACTACTCTGTACCTGCCAAAAATCTTTTGTGCATCCTTTTTTGCATTTGGATTGTTCTCCCCATTGTAACTGCTAAATTCCTAAAAGAAAACACAAAATATTAGTAAAACATAAGTGCCCATCAAACTCTGTTACCTGCACTCTTGCTGAAAGGGTTCAGACATGTGACTTAAATTCTACCAGTGTGAGCAACACTTTCGTTTTGTAATGAAATGTGTGGAGGAACGGGCAGTGAGCATGGTGTTGGTGATTTCAGGTCAACTTCTGGTCCTGGGTGAGTGATAATTAGATATACTCTTCCCTTACCAGATCAGTTCTACAGTGTGATTCAGCCCATGTGCTAGGCCTGGGCATAACCTAGTACTCAGCTACAGTAAATAACTTTAAAACATGTAGAATGGATTTTGTAGATGGCAGGTAAGAACCATGAACCTATGCGTATTCATAGGCTCTAGGGGAAACAGACTGAAGGCAGGGAGATTAATTAGAAGATGAAAGCCTGGATGAGGATGGAATTAATAAAACAAAAACGGATTTAAAGAAGCTGGGTGTGGTGGCACGTGCGTTTAATCCTAGCACTTCGAGGATGAGGCAGGTGGATCACAAGTTTGAGTGTAGCAGATTACCCCAGTACAGGGTTAAAAAAAAAAAAAGATTGAAAGAGAAAGGAGAAACAGTCACATTAATGATGGATAGAATAGGGAAATAAAAGGGAAAAACAGAGCATTGCTTTTGGAGATTGGATTTATTAGTAATGTAGAAATAGGCGTTAGATATTTCAGTGTATGGAGTAATAGGAAAACATGCATACTTCTCAATTCTCTACGGTTTGTTGTGTTTACTACACACTTAAAATATTTTCATGATTTGAAACAGGGGCTGGGGTGTACTGCTGTGGTTGAATGTTTGCTTAGCACGTGCAAGGCCCTGGGTTCAATAATCCCTAGCACCAAAAATAAAACAAAACAAACCAAACCATACCCAGCTCTAAGGGTTAGGCATGAGGGTGTAGCTCAGTGGTAGAGCACTTACCTACCATGTGCCAGACCTTATGTTCAATCCGTAGCTCAAAAAAGCAGACATTTAAATACATTAGTCTTGGATAAACCTACAGATCAGAACTCTATATTATTCTTCCACAATTAAAAATTAATTTTAATGCTTAGATATTAACTCAATGGTTGTAAACCCTGCCCCATACTGTGGAACCCCTGGGAAGCTTTTAGGAAGCTACAGGTGCTACTGGCCCCACCCTGTAGTAATTCTGTCAGAATGTGGATAACCAGAGTTGAAAAGCATGGCTTTGGGGTTGCTGGTAATTGGATGGCCGCTTTTTTTATGATGCCCTTGTTTTGATCTTGCTAATTGAAATGTGACCTGTCAGGAAAGAGATTTACAGTGTTCATTTTGTAGATGGCCAAGTTTTTATTTTAAAATGATAGCTCATCTCATGAAGTGAAAATGTCTGACAGCACTCATCATTTTTTGTTTGGTTTTATTTTGGTGCTGAAGCTTGAGCTCAGGGCCTTGTGTATGGTGAGCATATGCACTGCCACTGAGCAACTGTAGCCCTGACACTCAGATCTTTGATATTTGACTTCATTTGTGAAAGAATATGTTCATGAAAAATAGCTCAGATTAATATCATATTTAGAGCTGTATTGAGCCTTGAGCAAACGGGTAAAGGAGGCTTTTGTAAATAAGTTTCTCATTTGCTTTCAATAAAATGAAAGCCTTAATTGCATGATTAGGTGATAAGTGATTAAACACTCATGGGTGTGCATCATCCTTTGGTAGAAAAAAAGTCTTTTTCTGTGTACCTGTTCAGACATTTTTAGCACTATACCTCTAAGAAGAGAACAGTAGGACTTCGTGGTGCATCTTAGCTTGTTTCACTAATAATCTGGAGAGAAAATCTCATCTGTGTCAATAAGACATGCATTTTCAATTAAATTTCAACTGCATCTAATAATTTGTAGTTTGTTTGGCCTGTTTTATCTTTAAAATAATAACCACATTTACCTCAACATAGAAATTTTTAATACTGATTTTTATATATAATACTCAAATTGCATACATTTACAGATTTTTAATACAGAGAAGTAGGGTAGATGTTCAGGCACAAAAGTCACGGGGTGTGATACTGTGGAGAAAAAGTGAGTGGAAAGATGAGATCAAGGGGAGAAGGGAAATGAAGAACAATTTCCAGCTCTAAAAGAGTTTATTTTTTTTATATGGATGTTGGGTGTGGGAAATGGTTATAACATTTCAGCCAGAACTGGATCCATTTAATAAACGTAATGGTTTGATTTAAAACTTAATATTTACAACATGTCAGAAATTACGTTCTTTGCAACCATTTAAAATTATCATGTGGGAATTTGAATGTTAACTTTAAAATGTACAAAGGAGCACATAGTTTTTCCAAGTCTTTTTTGGGGTTGTGCAAAGAAAAATGTTAAGAACCCTGGGCAAAGTCTTTTATGGGGACAAGAGAAGGAAGATGGATATGTACTTTTTTCTGTTAGCCAGAGTACCCAAAATGATGATCTGATTGGATGTAAGCCATACCAAATATTTTAATAAAAAGGATATCAAATTTCAACATGATGTCCAACATGATGTCCTTAGACTTTTTTTTTTTTTTTCCTCCGGTACCGGGAACCGAACTCACGACCTTGCACTTGCCAGGCAGGCGCTTTGCCGCTGAGCTAAATCCCCAGCCCCTTTAGACTTTTTCTAAGATCACTTTTACAAGCACATTCTTCATTTGGGGCTTTCTCCAAGCATTCCGAAAGTATAGCTGACTTTTCCCTTTGTCTGTTGTCATCCTTCTCTCTCTTTCCTCTCCTCCTCTTTCTCCTCTCTTCCTCTTCCTCCCTCCCACCTCTTCCGTGGTTTTTTTCTTTACTTTTTTTTTATTTTGTGGTACTGGGGTTTGAATATATGCCTTTATACTCAGCCACATCCCTAACCTTTTTCAGAATTTTGAGACAGGTCTTGCGAAGTTGCCCATGTTGTGCTCAAACTCTCTGATTTTCCTGCCTCAGCCTTCCAGAGTACTGGGATTACAGGTGTGCACCACCATGCCTCGTTCGTCTTCCTTTTCAAAGCATTATTTTTAGATGTTCAGCATTGTCAGAGGTGTTAATGTTTTAATTTACTAGTTTATAATGCTCAAGTATACCTTTGTCTTTTGCTGATTGTCTTTTTTTGTCTGATGGTTTTCGTTATGAAGGAGACTAGAAAGATTGGCATGGCCTGAGAAAGGAAGTGGAGTCTGGGGTAGGTAGGATCAGTAGGGATTGGGCTATTCTGGCTCTGTAGCTAGCAAGCTGTACAGTGTACAATTACTTTGCAGAATATCATATGGGCTTAAGTGAAAATAAGTCAGTGTTTGTCAAAATTGTTGTCTTTGCTAGAGCATATTTACATATTTCCTAGAGAAAGGTGTGAGGCCTGACTGGATGATACGTTTATTTCTGTTGGCCCAGGGTCTCACCAAATAGGATTGGCATCCTCTTCTGTGATATTAGTTTCTTGATTTTCAGTTTTGAAAAGATGTAACTAAAACATGTTTACCAATTGAGTAAACTAAAGATTGAAACAGGGTGGAGGGGTTTTATTTTGTTTTTCCCATTTCTTAAGCAGGCTAAGTGTTGGGGAAGCAGTGTGGATACTCTTCTTGTCTCTTCTCCCAGCTATACTTTGAGGATAGGGAGGGTTATAAAAACTGTTACAACATGAAAATACTTAATAGTAAATGTAACACTTTTAAAATTGGTGTCTTTTCAAACTTGTCTTCCTGTCTAGGTCTTGTTTCTGTCCTCTCATTTCCTGTCTAGTCGGCTCATGTCTCTGTGTTACCAATTGAAGAAGGGAAAATAGGCAAGGATAATGGGTTCGATGCTTCAGAAGAGGGTCATTTATATCTCAGAACATTAAGTGATGTTCTTGTGAAAATTTATGTGGCTCTTTAGTATTTTAAGAAAAAATTACTTCCCTTTTATCCTGTGTCATGTCATGCAAGCTTATGGTCACATCAAGAATTAACACTAAAGGGCAACCCACTCCAGACCCCTTCTGTGTCTTTCAGAAGCTTTCTTTCCCCCAATAAGCATTTTCTGCTCTTAGCCTTCGTTGTTCCTAGAATTCATTCTTCTGTCTTAGAGAACGCAAGCTCGGTGTGTTGGACATCAAGCAGACAAACAGGTGAACTTTGAGTAAAGCAGATTACCTCCATAGTGTTCAGTGGTCCTCACCCACCCAACTGGTTGAAAGCCTACAGAGAAAGAAGACATCTCTCCAGCAAGCAGGAATTCCACAGCAATGTCTGGACTCAGACTGTCACTCTTCCTTGAGACTCGAGCTTGGATTTGGGACTTACGCCACCAAAGTCAGGTATTTTGCCCCAGTGATGAGAAAGTGATTAGGACACTGGCCATCTGCCCACTAGAAAGAGCCCTTAGCAGGAACCCTGTGCTGACCATTTTGATGTTGGACTTCCAGCCTCCAGAACCATCTGTGGTTTAAGCATCACCTGTGTGGGATTTGTTATGACAGCCTGAGCTGAGACAGCTATTAACTCTTTCAGACACTGCTTCATTACTCATAAGTACCAAGGCCAGGGCCTGGAATAGAGAAGCCATCATTGCACATCTGTGGAGTAAGGAACAGGATGAGTGAGGATATCACTTTCTAAATCAAACATTTTAGCAATTCTCTGACTTCAAACTGCTGCATCACTGGATGTGGCAGGGTGTTCAGCAGTCACTCCTAGAAGATGAAAGAAGTGTTCTGGGACAGACTTTCTAGGACTTGGTCCTGGCCGGGCTGCCTGGGGACATCTTGATATCACTGAAGAGAAGCTCCTCATTCTGCTGCCAGTGGACCCTAGCTTTTTGATGGCTTCTGGAAACCCAGGGAAACAGTGCGCTCAGCTGAGGTCTCAGGATGGTGGGGGGCATTGCATCGACCTCTGCTGAGCGTGGACTTCCTTGGCTTCTGAGGAAAACACCTCAACAAACTCCCCAGCTTAGCTTCCACTTGGTTGACTTAAATGCCATTAATTTTGGAGGTCACATAGCTTAGTAATACATTTAGTCTCCCACCACCTTCGCTGTAGGTAATACCTGTACCCTGTGAATTATGAGGACAGTGGTTGCCTAGATACTTTTCTGGGACTCGAAGGCTGCTTTTGCTGCAAACACTCTGTCCTGGGGCCTGCAGACATCTGATGGGTGACTGGAATGGTATGAAACTCCTGGCATTTTTGTCTTCATATTATGTTTGTCTCTATGGCCACCTTAACCTTTGTTTCAGAGTTTGCTCAGCTTTGCACATAGATGTGTTGATCCTTTGAGAAATGTTTTATTTAAAACTATAACTCAGGGTTAACTTGGCCTGTCTTTCTACTTCAAGGCTGCTGACACCTACCAGACACCATGACTGGAAACCAGACCAGGAAAGGAACGAAAGAGGTGGTATTGTAGACAGCTAAGTTAGGTGGAAATATTGTAGGCAGTCAGACAGGACTTGGCTCTTGAGGGGAGTCAGTGCAGAAGACAGGAACGCATTGGGATCCAATGGAAACTGGCTGGAGAGGCCAATATGAAAAAGATTAAAGTCATAATGGCTAGGTTTGCATACTTCCCTAAAGGATAAACAGAATCTTGGGATTATTTATGTTACCCTTTTGAGATTTCCCGTGATCTCATTATGGGTGGCCCATCCTCTCCCACCCAATAAGACTGAGATTGAAACCCCTAAGACTAAGACTCTTAAGAGTGAGACTAAAGACAAGGCTATAGATTATGGACCAAGGATAATGTCATCTGTATACCCTTGCTACCCTTAGATCAATATTACCTAAGCAGCTACACTTGTAATTTTGTGTGTGTGTGTGTGCGCGCGCGCGCGTGTGTGCGCACGCCCCCCGTCCCCCCCCCGCCCTTTTTTCTTCTTTGTACTGGGAATCAAACTCAGGTCCTTATTCTTGCCAGGCAGGTGCTGTGCTGCTGAGCTATATCCCCGGCCTGTGTGTGCCTTTTTGAGACACGGTTTTCTTATACAGTTCAGGCTGGCCTTGAACTCACTTTGTAGCTCACACTGGCATCAAATTCACAGCAATCCTGCCTCAGCCGCCCAAGGGCTGGCATTACAAGTAAGTGACACCATGCCCGGCCTTACACTTATAATCTTATTGGTTGATCATAATTTTAACCTACGTACCCACCTCGTGATTTTGCTCTGTAAAACTTCTCTGAGAAGTGGGCTCGTTGGCAACCCATTTGGGACCCCTGTCTCTCAGGAGCTATTCCTAGCCCCTATTCTACTCCTCATTCCTAGTCCTTATTCCTTTTCTCCAATAAATTTTCATATTCTTAACAAAAACCAAAAAAGAATTAACACTAACAATTCTCAACACTTGACTCATTCTTTGTTCCTGTAGAGACTTAGGGCATTATTGGGATTATAACAAAATTTACTACATATGTAACACTTACTTGTTTAGTTGGGGTTTTTTCCAGTGGTGGAAGTCAAACTCAAGGCCTTATGCTTGCTAGGCAAGTGCCTGCTCCTGAGCTCCACCTCCAGCCCTCATCCCCTCCCTCTAGACAACTTTTGTGGATTTTAAGCAGGTACTTTTGAGTAGTTTTTAAAAATTTTTTTAATCCATCCATGTTTGCTGTTTATAATGATCACATTGACTGCGGGGAATTGGTGCCTGTACATAACACATCTTGATTCTTTTTACTTCCCCTTACCTTTCCTTTGAGCAGTTTTCAAGCAACTGATTTTCTCTCAAGGTACTATACAGGATAGGCATTAGGATCATAAGCCTTGAATTCGGGCTCAGCCTCTTGCTTTGGGTGATCTTGACCAAATAAATATTTGTAAGCTTTGATTTCCTCCTTTGTAAAATTGGACTAGTGGCCCCTTTTCTGGAGAGTTGCTGAGAAGGTTTAAAAGTGTAAAGCACCTAAACCATGTCGTGTGAAATCTGTGCATTGGCAAGCACTGCCTAGTAGAACTGAGACTACCGAAAGTTTTTTGCCACGTTACTCTTGAATCTTAATTGCTTCTCACTTTGCATTTGTCTCAATCAGAGAGAATTGCTTTTTCGGTGAAGAGAAATGAGTCAGAAATGTGTGGCGATGTAAGATAGAATGACGTTTGGGTTTTCAAAATGGAAATCGCTTTTTTACTATAAAGGTTTACAATTGTAATAGCTAATTACTGAGTCCCTGCTTTGTCTCAGATACTCTTTAAACACCTGTACAAGTGGTATCCCATTTAATCATTCCAATAAAACTAGGAGCTAAGTAGCATTAAGGAGGGGACCGTTGCTATTCTGTTTTATAATAATAGGACACCAAGTTTAGTACTCACTCAAACATGCCCAGGTATTAAGTGCAATGTTTTCTTTTTAAGAACTTTTTAAAGAAAATATTATAAAATACAAGAAAAATGAAGCCACTATAAACTACAGAGATAAAGGCTGGTTTTTAAAAAGTCTTTACTTAGATATAATTTATAGTGTACACAAACCTGTATTCACATTAATTCACTGTTTTGAGGTATATGTCATTCAGTGGTTTGGTTAATTGACTGGAGGTGCTGGGGATAGAACCCAGGCCCTCCTGGGCTAGGCAAGTATGTCACCATTGAGCTACTTCTCTGGCCCTAGTGTTGCTGTGTATATTCACAGTTATGCAACCATCACCACTGTCTAATTTCAGAAAATTTTTATCACGCCATAGAAATAAACCCACATGCATTAGCAGTTACTTTCCACTCCCTCACTACAGTCCCTAGCACCCACTAATCTGTATTGTCTCTGTATTTTCCTGTCTTAAATGTCTTGCATGGGTAGACTCATACAATATGTGGCCCCTTGTGACATTTTTTCATTTAGCTTAATATTTTCAGGGTTTACCCATGTTCTGGCATATGTCAATATTTCATTCCTTTCTCTTGCCAAATAATATTCCATTTTATGGATATACTGCATTACATTTATCTGTTCATCAGTTGATACACATATGAATTGTTACCAGTTTTGGGCCTATTACAAATAATGCTGCTGAGAGCATTTATATACAGATTTTTGTGTGGGCATTTTCACTTTTATTGGGTATATGTGTAAGAATGGGATTGCTGGTTCACATATAACTCTAACATTTTAAGGAATTGCTCAACTGTTTTCCATAGTGGTTGTACAACTTTACTTTCCTACTAGCAGAGTACAAGAGTTCTGACTTTCTGCAGCCTCACCAGTACTTGCTGACTTGTGATTATAGCCACATTAGTGAGTATGAAGCGGTATCTCATTGTGGTTTTGGTTTGTATTTGTTTAATGATTAATCATGCTGAGCCTCTTTGTGTGCTTACTGGCTATTTGTGTATATATTCTTTTGAGCAATGTACATTGAACTCTTATGCCCATTTTTTAAGTTGGTTAATGGTTGGTTTTTATGGTTAAGTTGTATTCTGTATGTATCCTGTCAAGAGCTTTTTTGTATTAATACACTATATATTATTTTTACTCTATGTGTATAGTTAGTGCTGGGGATCTAACCCAGAGCCTTGTCATGCTGAGTATGCCCTCCGCTTATTGAGCTATACCCTCAGCTGCTACTGTATCTTTTAAAAAGGGGATTATATGACACATTTGATTTTGTAACTTGATTTTTCAATTTAATGTATTATGAGCATCTTTCCATGTTTATATCTAATTATAATCGCTTAAATGACTGCCTTTGTAGTGTGTTAAATGTTTCATAATTTAAAATCTAATTCTTTGTATATGAGATTCCTTTGAGAAGGGAGAAAGAAACCCCATTATACTGCATGTATATTTGGAATGCTTATGCAGTTACATTTTTGGGATACATCACTGGAACTGTAATTGCTAGATCAAAAAGCAGGCATATTTTAAAGCCTTTGAAAAATATTCTGGAAACCCCCCCCCCTCACCCCCACTATTCCAGTTTATTCTCACACGCCAGTGTCATGAGGGTCTCTGTTTCCCCACAGACTTCCAGCACAGGGTATCAGTATTTTTGTTCATCTTTTAAATTTAATTAAAGAGGTGTGGATTAGTAGTATATGCTTCTGGTTTTATTTTTTATTTTTTACTTTGTTATGTGCTGCTGTTGATTTGCATTTATTTGCTAAAATGAAATTGGTTGAAGTCTTACTTGTTTCCACCATTGGACTTGTGTTCTGTGCCAGGAAGTTACTTCCGGTATGGGGAGTTTGCTTCTTGTGCTTCCTCCCTATCTCTGCCCAGCGGTCTCTTACCCTGGGAGGCTGTTTCTGCCCCTTCCCCCAGCTGCACAGACACAAGCATCTCTTATCCTCACATAGGAGGTTTCCTAGAAATGTTTTTACATGGTTGTATTAATTTTTCAAGTAGTAATGTCTATTAATGTAATAGCAATGTATATTTTTCTCTTAAAGTACTCTCCCCACCCTGCACCCCAGTTTTAAGCTCCTCAGAGCCTATGCCTGCCCCATCTGGAACTTACTAGGTAATCAATACATTATTCAAATTGAATGGACCTCAGTACTACATTTAGTGTTCATTCATGTTTAACATTTAGACCAGGAATTTTTTTTCATGTGAGCCTTGGTTTCTAGTAGGCTCATAAAAAAATACAGTAGCAGTGAAGGAAATACTCTTTGAAGGTTTTTTAAAAATAGTTATGATTAATCTTGTATGCAGTGTGTGCTAATGCCATCCTATGTTTTCCAGCTCTATTACTCGGGAGTCAGAATATCTTCTTTGCTCCATTCCTGATTTTTTGATTTTGATTGATCTCTTTTAAAACCTTTACACTGAGTCTTTTGGATTTTTTTTTTTTATGGCTTAAAAATTTGCCCAGCTTGAGTGTTGGGCCTTCAAGGTGATTTGTTTACTAGTTTTCTGTTTCCTTACTTACTATCTGTGTGTATTTTATAATGGAGTGAAAAAGATTCAGTTAACTTGAACAGAAAGTTTTTGACTTGCTTTTAGTGAGAGCAGAGACCTGGAGAGCGGGGGTGGATATGCAGGGCTTTAATTTGACTCCACTCAACTTGATGCCCAAATTGAGGTCAAGGTTAGCAGGTGTTTGTATTCTCACACATTCCTCAGAGCCGTGATGCTAGGCGCTGGGACTGAACACATCAAAAGACCTCCTCACTTTCTTTAACTGTTTGGGTAGCACTGTGGGATGCTGCCAAGTATTTCAAAAGCCAGTGTGTTTTGGTATGGTAGAAAGCCATGGCAGCCAAGGGTAAGGGGTAACACACACTGAAGATTCAAAGAGAAGATAGAACCAGAAGAAATCAAGCCTGTGAAAAAACCAAGCAGGCATCATTAGGTGAGAAACTGTTCATGGACTAGGAAAGCTTGTAAACATACTGGATACAGTATTAGTATTGTCTTGGTTCTAAATCATCCTGGAGAGCTAGTGTATGTAATAAATGGAACATACTTGATAGCGCTTGGTGGGGGTGTAGAAGGTGAGCCTCTAGCTTATATGTGAAAAAGAAACATCAGGTGAGTTATTGAGACACTCTCTGTTGATTAAAATTGTGCGTGGCAGTTACAAAAAATAATGAAACGCTTTTACATATGTTGGTGTATGCTTACTGTAAAAATCAGAAGCCTGACTCTCTGCATAGACCCTTTTTTCAGCGTGCTAGGATATATCAAAATGTCTTTTGATCTTTCTCACTGAATATGGCATTCTAGGGGACACGTTCAAAATTCTTAGCAGTTACCTGAGAGCTGCCTGCTCTTCATTCTGTGTTCCTGTCAGTGAGGCATTGGTATGAAATCTAACTGCTGGGGCCATGAGAGACTGGGAGACATTTCGTCTGACTTACTTGCTGTCTTTGCCTGCAACACTTCTTTCTAACTTTTGCAAGGAGGGCGGAGACTACAGGGACTACAAGTAAAGTTCATGTTAGATCAGTGATATCAGCACACAGCCTTGGGGAAAATAAGAGGTCACCAAGAGTATAGTAAACATTAGCTGTTCTGGAGGGAAAGTTCTCTGGGATTTCAACAGCAGTTGTTCTGATGTTGTATGTAAATGCTACTTTTCTTGGTTGCATGCCCGAGGCCAAACTTCTGGTGAAAGCTGCTGGAAATGATTTACTGGGATAGCATACTTAGTTGTGATGTTGAAGATTTTGTGCTGAAATCCAAATGGATAGGTCTTTTACTTTCTCTTCTTGCCACATATATACAGGTTTTTCTTTGGATGACATCAGTATAGAAGAGGAGCTAGGATAGGAAGCATTTTAAATTGTTACAGAAGGAGTTTCCCCTTTTTTACTGATTAGCCAACACATTTACAATGTGGAGAATAACTGAACAATTTTAAACATTAATGTCTCTTTTTGGTGGTACTGGGGATTGACTCTAGGACTGTAAGCATGCTAAGCATGCTGAGCTGCGTCCCCAGCCCTAAACTTTTAACACTTGAGTTTACATAGAAAGGAAACAACAGGCAAATCCAGTTTTAAAGCACATAGATGCCTTTAGTATGTGTAAATTAGGCCCATTGGTTCAGAGGCAGGGGTGAAAGAAAAATGAACCCTGTAGGCAGCAGGGCTTTCGTAAAGCAGCAGAATTGAGGGACTTAGAGGAAGAGGTTTACAGTGCATTTCTGGGAAAAAAACCTATTGCACATGTTATACACATGAATTTTTTTTAAGAACTACCATATCAAGTGCCTGTTATGGGCAAGAAAAGGGCGTCGATGCCTTGGACAGATAACGATGTTTGACAGTCCAAGACCTTGGGAATGTTACACATTTATACACATGAACACATAACTGCAGCATGAAGCCTGCTTATACCTCAGTAAATGCCAGCCCACAAACAGTTGCTGAGGGGAAGAACTCGCCAGAAAGTGGCCTGTGAGCCTGCAGCAAGGAGTTCTGTGTCCTGAGGCAGCTGGACTGACTTCTTCATCCCTGCTAACTTCCGGGTGTAGGTAGTCTCTGAAGGCTTTGAATAAATATAGTCCACATTTCTTAGTGCCAATTTTACTTAATTTGGGGGATTTGCTTTAGATTCACTTTTCCATTAAAATTCAAAAGTTAGCACTTTCAATTTGCATACATCATAAAAATAGACAACTAGCATTTAAATACTTTCCTCAACAACAAACTAAGAAGGCGCTCTTGCAGTTAATTCTCCCGTCAGGAGAGTTTAGGGGGAAATACGGAAAAGTGCTGATGAGAAATGAATGCAGGTTGGCACCCAGCTCTGCAGCTTCCTTCTCCTCGGGACAGTGTGAGTTCATGTCAGTGAGGCAAGCCTGTGAAAAAACAAGCAGGCATCATTAGGTGAGAAACTGAGTTCAGTGAGGAGCAGTTCCATTTAGGCACAGAGGCAAATGGACATGCCAGGGACTCATGACAGAAATGCATGAAAAATTAAATGTGAAGAATTAGAACAGCACTTAAGTAATTTGTGCCTAGAATTAATTAATGAGGAGGACTAGGGGACTGTTTTGGTGGGTGGTTGTAGCTTCTGATTTTTCATTTGGGATACCAGGATCCAGCTGTTAAAATAGTGCCCTGGATTTATAGAGCAGGTATGCAGGGTGTCTGTGTTGAAGAAATGAGTGAGTGGGTGGGTTTGTAGTTCACCATAAGAAGCCAGTCCTTTATGCATACATTCTGGTGGGGAGGTGGTCACAGGGAGTCCACATTGAGAAATAGCGGTACTCACAAATTGGCCACGCAAGCCACTTCGCAGCTCTGTAATCTTGGGTCTCATTTCCTCATGTATAGAATAAGGACAGTTCTTTCTGTAGCTTCTGAGGACCGAGATAATGTGTATCAGGTGAATGCATGGGAGCATGATGATTGTACTGGGGATACTGGTGTTTATGTCATTGGGAAGGAGGGTGGTAACTATTTTTCCAGGAAGCTTTCTGAGCCTTGGCCTTCCAGGACTTGTCAGTACATGTGTTCACTTTAAATGTTTTCTTTAGAAGTTAGGTAACCCACTCCCCATCTCTTTATGGTGCTGGAGTTGAACCCAGGGCCTTAAGCATGGTGGGCAAATACACTGAGCTACACCCCAGACCCTAGACAGAGTCTGTTGTAATTGCTAGAACCATTGCGCACTGCTGGAGAGAAGTATATGTAGTGTTAAATACAGCTGGGCTCTGGTTTATATGAAATTCATTCCTCAAGACTGTTCATTTTATTTAGTTTTTGAAATTGTGATAGAATACACAGAACATAAATTGATCATTTTTAAGGGTACCTTTCAGTGGCATAAGTACATTGACATTTTTAAGCAGCCATTACTACCATCTGTCTCCAGAAATCTTTTTTTGTCTGCAAAACTGAAACTTTGTGCCCATTAAACAGTAATTTCCCATTCTTCTCAATCCCCTGGCCCAGCCTGTGAAAGCCACCATTCTCCTTTCTACCCCTATGAATTTGGAAGAGTACCTTATGAGTAGAATCATACAGTGTTTATCCTTTTAGGATTGGTGTATTTCTTTTCTTTTTTGTGGGGAGGATTGGTGTATTTCACTTGGCATAGTGTCTTAAAGGTTTACACATGTTATGTGTGTTTTGTTGTTGTTAAAAAAGACTTCTATTATAGAAGAAACATGTTTTATAGTTTTCCAGCAGTACAGAAAATAAGATTCCATAACTTGCCTGTCCAACAGAACTCTTTCTTTGGTGTGTGTATTTCTGCTGAGACGGCACATTAGACCAGGAAGGTGCAGAGTGAAATCTCACATATTCTGGGACCTCTGGTTTCTCTGGGCACAAGGAAGGTATGGTTGAATACAGGCTTGACGGGAGAGAGCTGAAGCTTGTGTGTGTCAGGCTGTGGTGAAGGCCCGGGGAAGATGGGGGAACAGTGGAGTGGGAACCCTCAACTGCCTTTTGCTAAATGGGATGTTCTCACCTTTGAAGCTTGCCTTGTGGGTTTTGAGTTCCTGTTTTGTGCCCTTTTAATTTCAGCTTTGTAAGTTCATAAGTTCGTAGTAAGTAGATGTGTGCCAACTTTCACGATGCACTGTGCGCTAGGAGACCGCAAGAATGTCCTCTTTCCTCCAGGCAGGTGCATTGGGGGAAGCTGTCTGCCTTGGGAAAGGAAGAGACAGGCCGAGGGTGGAAATAGGGGAAATGCATTGGCAGGAGGCCAGGAGCAACCTTCGCCCCAAGACTGCCCCGCCCAGGAGGGCCTTCCGGGAATCCTGTACCTCGGAAGGTCCTGCCACTTCTGCTTTAGCCCTCGAGTCTCGCCCATTCTTGCTTCTCATTTGCCTCTGTCGAGTACTGTGGAGTTCTCTGAAAACCGAGAGCCTTGTACTTTTTAGTTTTGTATTCCAGGCTGCATGTCCTGGCCCTAGACGGTCTTCAGTAGATGATACGGCACTCCTGTGTCCCATCCATGCCATGGTCCATTTCATTTCTCCCTTGCCCCCATGCTCACCCCACTGCTGTCCACCACACAAAGACCACTTCTGCTCCTGCGTGTACCTGGGTCCTGTCCTGACTTCACTGCGGCTGGATGAGGCAGAGGGGGCCTTGTGGACTCCAAGTGGGCTGCCAGGGCTGGGTTCTGCCAGGCCCACTCACTATGTGGATGGTGTGTAGACTTGATAGGATTTAAGGACTGAGTACGGTTTGTGGCTTAGTTCATTAAACCATTATGTAATAGTCGTGTGGTACTGTTTCGTAGTTCTTTAAAAAAAAATAGTTAAAAGGCCAGAGAATTACCTTTATTTTTAACTTTTGTGCCCTTAGCATTTTATGTCAAAATAAGACCCGAAATACAGTTTCCTGTGAATATGATTCTCAAGTGCTGTGTCAGCCATTGGCAAACCATGTTACTCTAAACGCCAGAATTATGTTGCTTTTAAGCTGGAAGTTTTGTGAAACAGGACTTTGATAATATCTGGCTCTACTGCTATCTGTTGAATGGAATTCCTTCTGTAAGATATTCTGAGTTTGCCAGAAGCTACAAAAGAGGGGTGATAATCTCAGTAACAACATGGAGGTAAGGGAGAAATATTTTTTTAAAAATTGCAGGACAGTAGCATTACATTGGGTAGGAGGAAAGTCAGTCCATTATGTAAGTCTAATGGTCAGGTTTAGGGTAAAAGAGAAAGGGAAGTCTTTGAGGAAGAGGAATTGAGGTTTTAGCCTATGCAAAGACTGACATTTAGTTTGTTGGCTTCTGTTGTGAAGGGTATGCTCATGTGAAGCATTCAGAAAGGAGGTTGTGTGCTTCTAATTGACTCTAGATTTTATAGTTGAATTTTTATGCAATCATGAATTATATTATTATTGATGGGATTATAGAGAAATCTACAGGCAGCTAGTATTAATAGAAAATTAAAGACCTTGGCTGTAACTCAGTGGTAGAGCATTTGGATAGCATGTGTGAGGTCCTTGGTGCCAATGTCTTCCCCTCCCCCAGCATAACATTTCACATTAGGGGTACTCCAGAGCAGAAGGCGTGGCTCTTACCCCAGATTCTAGCCCAGCAGAGGAGGACTTAATCAGGAAAGAAAATGTGTTGTGGTTGACTGTCAGCGCTGCCCTTACTTCATGACATAGTTTTCTTCTTACAGAATTCATGTTTGTTGCAGGAAGATTAGATAATTCAGAAAAGATTAACGATAATAGAAGGAAGGACTCTGTTCTCTGAGAACTGACTGACCGTCACATCTCATTTTAGGTTTGCTGTCTGTTTCACGTTTCACTTCTGCTTGCCCTTTTCAGTCTCTCCTGAGAAAGTCCATGGGGGAAGTTTGCCTGTGGCTGCTGCAGGTTCCCCTGTTCAGAGCTTCTGTGTTTTAGCAGTTTCCTTCCAGTGCATGTGTGCTTGGAAAGGATTCTGAGGGACCTGCTTTGGTCATTTGCTGGTCCCTGTGGCCAGGGAGGAGGTGAGGCACTCTCCAGGAGGAAGGGCAGGAGCCAAGTGCTAGGTGTGGGGTGGGTCCACAAGCTAGGGCCACCCTGGGTTGGCAACACTCATCCCCTCCCACAATGTTTTGTGTGTGTGCCAGCTTTTTGTTACTCTAATAAATACCTGAGATAAATGGACTTAAAAAGAAAAGGTTTATTTTGGCTCAAAGTTTCAGATATTTCTGTTCATGACTGGCCTCATTGAGTTGGGCCTGTGGCAGCCTATCATCACAAGACCATGGCAGAGCATACACCTGTTTTATGACTGAGAAGCAAAAGAGAGAAGGAAAAGACCGTGGCAGAGCATACACCTGTTTTATGACTGAGAAGCAGAAGCATCCAGAGACTTAATGTCTTGCTGATGACTGGACAACCTCCTGACGGGTTCACCACCTCCTAGCAGCACCAAGCTGGGGCCACAGACCTGGGGACACATTCAGGGACCTTTGGAGGACATTTCAGACCCAAACTGTAGCACTTGGTAAACTTAAAAAGGCCCTAGAGAAAGATGACAGCTAGTAACAAGCAGTGTTAAGACCGACATTGTTTGCAGTTAAATGTGTTATGTGGGAGGATTTTATTTTTATTGACTTTGTCTTATTTTGGAGATGCATTGTATGATAACATGTATAGGTGTTGTCTGTTTTAAGGGCCTTTTTCCTAAAGGAGAGCTTGTCTGTCATTGGTTGGCTTGGTGGGGTCTTGGCTATGCCTGACCATGGGCAGGGGCTCCTATGGGTTTTCATTTCATGACTTGGAGGAATGTTAATGCCATTTCTATGATAAAATACCAGTATTACAGATTGAAGCTGACTTTATCACTTTCTGTTATTTAGAGAAGTTTTAGTTGCAGCATAGATTTTGTGCAACATTGTCACTGCTGTTATTTCCTGGTGCCTCTGGTTGGGCTGTCACCCTTCAGTGATAATGCAGTTCCTGTGGAAAGGTGTGATTGGTTTTATGTGTGGTCTTTGTGAATGTGCTAGGAAGCAGGGGCTGTCTCTGATAATCAGAGAATGGCTGCTGCTTTTAGGACCACATGACTGTGGATTGCGAAGCACATATAATGATGCTAAGTGTGATAACAACATACCATTCAAGTGTCTTACAGGCACCCTGTGCCTATAGACTAATATGACTTGACACTGAATGATTATTCTGTCTCTCAGGTGTTGTAAAAACAATACAAACATATGTAGGCATGTATTTGAACATTTAAAGCTTGGAGTAATGATTCTACTGCTTCTCTAGAGTGAGTACTTGTTTTTTTCATCACAGACTTTTAAATTTCTTTGTAAGTCCTTTTTCCACTTAGTTTTTAAAATTTCTTTGGGCTACTGTATAAGTCCAATAGCTCTCTTCATTTGTTAATTGGTTTCCAACTCGGGTCCTCTCTGGGCCAGTGTCCTTCAAATGTAGAGGTGCACTTGAACCATCCAGGGTGCTTGTTAAACAGGAGAGTCTGAGTTAGAGGTTTGGGTGTGGACCCGAGAGTCTGTATTGCTCACAGACACTTGGGAGGTGCCAGTTCCTGCTGGTAGGCCATATTTGGGTAGTGAGGGTGCAGAGCATGTGAAGGCTAACCCTCATTCTACAGGTCCTCTTGTCTGTGGGCATCTTCTGCCACTCACTACTATTTCCCTAGCCCTGACTCCAGATATTCAGCATGTTTCCTGAGTACTTCCTACTGCAGGGACCTTTATTGGATACAGGATGCAAGGATGAGGGCTCTTCAGGCTGCTTTCAGGAAGCTTCTAGACAGCTCGTCATATTGTGAGGTGTGCTGCGATAGAAGTTGGTGTAAAGTGCTGCAGGAAAGAGGAGGGAGAAGTTGTTTTGGCAGAAGTTCTGGTAATTAAAGTTTCACACAGAGTCTGGTTTATTGAGAGCAGGTTCTGGGCTCTTTAGAGAAGGCCTATGTTGAGTGTGTTGTTGATTCTTTTGTCTGGGACAGTGCCCGAGATACAGTAATGTTTAATAAATTTTGGATGAATGAAGTTATTTATCCCTCATAGATTAAAGGTCCTTCTTCAGGCCAAAGATCTTTATCACTCGCACTTCTGACATAAAGTTCACAGGTAGAATTTTCCATTATTTTAGACAGGTGGTTGAGACTTCCTTGAGTTTTGATCCTGTGAGAGTTACAGATGTACTGCCTGCTTTTCCCACAGTCTGGTCTGAAGTTCCCTGCCATACTGAAAGATGATTCTCGCTGTGGCCGTGATCTGCATCCGGCCTGTGAGGCAGAGAGGGAGCTGTATAGCTACATACTGATTTCTGTGAGGCAGAGAGGGAGCTGTATAGCTACATACTGATTTCTAAACTTAGAGTTAATATTGTAGCCTCAGTTTACTTCTAGATTTTGGTGTTAGATCGTAAAAAACAGGTTACAGCTTGCAGTTTTGAGGGGTTATTTAACTGTAAAGATGGAAACAGCGATAAGGGAAAACCCAACGTATGAAAACAGACTAGAGAGCCAGGACTATGAGTTCCTAGCGTTTGGCATTGGTAGATTTGTGTGGGTTGCAAAACATGTATTTGATGTACCTTTCCCGGTGACTGGAGAAATCAATGTGGCATGTTTTAAAATACTGAAAAAAAAATACTGGATTTAAAATAGTGTGTGCAGTCTGGGTGCAGTAATGCAGATAAACCATTCCCCTGTAGAAATGTGGAGCGTTTAAAAACAGCAGAAATACTTGTGAATAAAGTAAGAGAAACTGTAAGTTTAAAAAACAGCTAAAGGAGAAAAATATTTTCAAATAGAAGGAGGAAGTCACTTTCTCACTACCATTTTCTCTTATGTACCACCTCCTTTTCTTCAGTGGTCCTGCCTCTTAGAGCTTCTCTGCCTACGCCTGTCTCCTGCTGTTTGTATGAAGAGTTGCTGCAAGAGGAGCAAAGCCGTTACATTGCACCTCTTAGTTTTAGAGTCCCCGAGGCTAGTGGAAATAGAATGTGGGAGAAAGGGGTTGGATTGGGGGAGTCATCTGCTACTTGAATGTGTGGGCTGGAAAAGATAGACTTTGCAAGTCAAGAAACCTCAGCCGGCAGTGGTGTCGTACCTGACCATGTATACTGTAGGTTACACCAGCTTTTTGTGTCTCTCTGTGGGCAGCTTTTGTTGTAGTTTTTGCATTAACCAGTGGGGTAAGGGAGTCTGTTCCACTGTCCAGCAGACTCCTAAGATGTTCAGCATTTCCCTCTTCCATGATCACTGATGATTTTTGGGGTATTTTGTGCTTAAATGTTTTCTTGATACTTAAGAAAAATGACATTTGACCTAGTGTCTATAAACTTGCACTTTTTATCTGTAGAAGATGGAAAAGTTCTGTTCCATATAGAGCCAGTTGGAGTAATAAAAAAATGAGATTACTTTGAATTTCCTCTTTAAATTGTATGCAACATGCTTTGCATGTGATAGGTGAGGTGGAATCCTTTTACAAAAGGAAGCAAAATTTCCACTGAAATTGGCAGGCCTCTGTGGGTGTACCTCTTTTACCTTTAACATAATTTGCAGAGAATTTTACCCAATAGTGTATGTTTCCATTTATTGAGAGTGAATATGTAAAGTTGGGAAACCTGTTTGGACTCCTTACTTAGAAGCGCAGACTGCTGCTTCTGTGGAAGGGACTGAAATGAAAGAGAAGAAATCAATAGGGAGGGAAAACTGAATCTGGGTGGGGGAGAGGAAGGGATCTTAATGCAAGCAGAAATACAGCGCGGATCTGGGAGGAAAAGTAGTTTGCTCACAGGAGAACATAAATTTAGGAATAAAGAACACTTGTTACATCTTCTATAGCTGTATACTGTATTCTGTGGCCTGAATCCCTGTGGTGGGAATGATTTGCTTTGCTTTAAAGACCTTTTATTCCCCACCCCTTGTAGGAAACCTGTGGGAGATTTTCCATGTGTGTATTAAGTAAGATCTGATTGCAGAAATAGACTCTGGGCTGTTTCACAAGGTGTTACCATATGTTCTCTTCAGGAGCCTTCACCTGTGCTTTTAAGGAGAGAACAACTGTTACGTCTAAGCAGTTTGTAGTTCACGTAAAATTCTTCATCTCTCCTGTTCTTTTTTCTTAGGTGTCTGGCTATTCCTGGAGAATGCAAACTCCTTGTGTTCATGAGCTGTGTTTTATTTTATAGTTTTATTTATTCGCTCAACAAGGAAATACTTTGTGAAAAATGCTGGCTGAATTTGGCAGATCTTGAGAATGTGATTATTAGAATTTCCCATTGTAGAGGGAGTGTCAGTGTATCTTTAAAAAATTAATCCTGGAGTTCACTTCAGATGTTGTTAATTTGGTGAATGAGGGAATTGAAGGGAAAGAAGCTGTTTGTTGACTAAGTCAGGACCCTAAAATATCTAGATAGGTTACATTATGAGCTGAATTGAAAAAGAAATTAAAAAGATATTTACAGATACAGTCTTTGAATGTGAGTTAACAGTTTCCCCCCAGGAAGGGGAAATACAGAGAAAGCCCGGAGGAAGTAATGTGGGTCAGAGAGACTAGGGGTTGAGACTGCAAGAATGTCACAGGGACCTGTGTTAGAGTTGAGGGTGGGCTGGTATGCTGGACTTGGTTCTGATGACCCCTTTAAAAGGTATTTAGAGGTGTAGCCTGAGAAGCACATTTAACTCATGCAAAGTCAACCTCTGGCACATAGCAGAAAGTGAGTGGTCTTCCCACCCGTTGACTTAGTGGATATCTGATGTAGAACCAAAGGTGGTGGCAGAGGCAGCACTCAGGTTTTGGGGTCAGAGATAAGTCAGTAATTCTGGCATGGCTGCCTGCAGTGCTGCACCTCCCTCACTTGACATAGGCACCCACACTCCTCATGGATCAGTTCCCTGTGGTTCTGGGAATCTGTTTGAGAGGCCCAGTGTAGAGCATCCTCCCTGGAACCTGGTGATTTATAAGCACCTGATTTCCTGTATTAAATCTTTCTGCTTAAAATAGCTAGCTTGTTTCCCAAAATCTGGAGAATTTGAAAGTGGGAATTAGCTGCACTGGAAGTGGAAGTGTCATAGCAGTATCCTGGGATGAGTGACGGATGGGTGGGTGACTGATCTCTGGTTTCCAAATGCACGTATGCTGACTCCAGCCCCCTAGTGGGCACACATGCAGTGGGACTCATGTGGGAAGCTGCTCCTCTAAGGCATTTCGAGGCTCTTTCCCATAGATTTTGATTTGGGAAGAAGTAGTAGAGCCATGGAATTCATATTTTTAAAAGGCTTTCTCTATTGCTGAGCGATGGCTAAGTTGGATTCCAGGAGACTAAATTATTTCTTAACTCTGTGAAATGGGATTCTTGAGGATTCTTTTTTAGATGGGAAGGATGTTTGAGTTACGCATATTTTCAAAGATTCCACTACAACAGGGGCTTTACCTTTTCTTGGATTTAAAGGGATTAATTCTGTAACCACTGTAAACAAATGGCAGGATTTCTAGTGTGGAGTGTACAGGATTTCCCTCTTTTGTTATTGCTAGAGGAAGAACATTTGCACAGTGTTACTGAACACAGAATAAAAATTAGGTTGTTTGCAATGAGAATGGGAAATTTAGCCACTTTATTAGATACCATTTTATTGTGTTAATGCTATTACAATGTAGAAAGTGCTGTTAGTATATTTTCTTACCTCTGTTTATAATTAAATGAAAAAGACAGTAAATATTATTTAAAATATGGACATTCTTTCTCAGAAGAGAGATCTTAGGATCATTTGGAGAACTGGTGAATCCAGACTAATTTAGTAGTGTTTGGAGTCCACTCATCTTACTGGTTTGGGATTGAAGGGCCACATCTTGGTGCAACTTCTTGTTCTACTCTTCTTTGATTTCTGCCACCTCCCTCCAACTCCTGACTTGATCTCTGCCCTTCCTTCCATCATCTCATGCTGGCTTTTAAAGGTGCATGCTAACAGGATGAAGAATGTCGCTGCTGTTTTTCTTATCCGATAGTGCCTGCTTGCTTGAAATTGATTAACCCTGGATGATCAGAGTCCTTGTAGCAGCAGGGATTTTTGTCAGGTGGGTCTCCATTGAGGGGCTGGGCTGCTCTCTGCAGCTGCCGGGCAGCTTGAGATCAGGCTGGCTGATTTTGTACGGGGATAATAGGCATGAATTAACTGTAGCTTACAAAGTGCTGCATAATGATGGGAAATGCAGGCAGTGCTAATCAATGTGTCTGCACATGGCGCTTTTATTATGTGCAAGGGGTGTTCTCTACAAGGGGTGTGTGCACACAGGAAGGGTGGAGTTTGTGGGGCTTGGATGGGTACAGAAAGATAGATGCTTCTGCAAAAATGGCCTCCTCTTTCATTTCCCATGTGAGGTCCTGACAGAATGATTGAATTTGGAGGCTGGCAAGTGTATTTACTTGCTATTCTTTTACTTAAAGCTTTATTGAGACAGAATTTACATGACATAACAGTATTTTTCAGTATGTTTTTAGGGTTGTGCACCTACAACTATAATCTAATTTTAGAACATTTTTTTTCCTCCTGAAAGAAGCTGTTGGTTCAAAAATGTGCTTTTTTTTGTGGTGGTGCTAGGGATTGAACCCAGAGTCCTCTCATATAAAGCAAGTGCTCTTCAGCTGAGCTATATCGCTAGTTCCGTTTGTACCTTTAAAGAGACACTTTTTTCTTTTTAATGCAGGTCATCTTAGGCCTTTTAAAAACTCATTCTATTTTCTTAGAAAACATTTGTTTTCATGAGTGGTCATAAAATGTAATTTAATGTTCCAATGATCACCTGTTTCCCTGACTTTTAGACCCATCCTCCTGAATTTTACTGTAATGACTAGGTTTGTCTATCTACGACCAGTTGGGATGTTCTAGCTCTATGTGACAGATGGCACTGGTGCCCTGGAAGTAGCGGGGATGTTGCTTTTAAGCACGCATGGATTCCGGGATTGCTCCCTAACCCTCAGCTCTTGTCTTTCCATGCTGGTCACACTGAGCCCTGTTACAGCTGGGGGCACTGGGCGTGGGAGTGAGGTGCAGGTCTGCAGCAGAGATGAGGCTGGGGATGGTGTGCTGCGTTCCTTCAGCTGCGCTGGGCCTTCTAAATGCTATAGGTTTTGTTTTTTTCCTTCATTCTAGGATTAAAAGTCTGTTCATTCAAGCAGTGGGACCAGAAAGACGCTTTTAGGCACACAGCAATAAAGGGTGTTGCAGACTCAGGTGGGAGGTCAGGGTTTTAGCCAGGTCCAGGTTCTAGGTGCTGCTTTCTGAAAGATCTTCCCCAAGCCAGCGTTCTGGATCTGCCTGATCTTGTACTTTCTATGGTAAGGTCTTCCTGAACTTTTCAATGCCCTGAGCCAGTGCCTTTTTTGCCTCAGTAGGATTCTATATCTTTAGTATTTTTAAATTCCTTACTTACCTCAACATCTTACTGACAATGACAGCATTTGTCTGGACTGCAAATTTGAATATTCTTAGCATGATTAGATCGGATATTTTAAAAAAGTTGGATAAGAAATGTAACTTACCCTTCTTATCATCTTGTTTGGTGAAACGGTATCATTTATAATTTTTTGTTTTTATTTTTTATTCTCTTTAATGGTTTGATTAATCTTGCATTCTTACATCTGGTAATCTGACCAATTTCGATGAAGATAAAAATATGTAATATAACAACCATTGTTAATCCGCATCATTTTGTTCTGAAACCCTGTATCATTCTTCTTGTTTTTGCTGTTTTGTTTTTGTTTGTGTTGTTGGTGTTTTGCTGTTGTTCTTTTTTTGAAAATTATCTTTAAAATAAAAAAAAGGAATGTAACTTACCTGACATTGGCTTAAAAAACGTTTTTGATGTTGACAGGCACACAGTATAGAATGGAAAAAGTTTAAAGAAAGAAAAACAGGGTTAGGATTATGGAGTGAAGGCTGGATGTGAACTGGATGGAGGCACATTGGTAGGGAGAGATTTTGTAAAGGCTGAGGTGATGAGGGAGCTTGCCAAGAGGCTGGCTGGGTGGAGAGCCCTGCAGGCCAGTGGTGACGGCGATGGTGACTGCGCAGGTGAGAATTTAGGGGACTTAGGGATGCCAGAGAGTTCACTGAGCTGCTGGCAGACCCCTGTGGCTGCAGCAGAATGAACAGCAGTGATGGGAAGGGAATTGAAAGTGAGGTGACTGAGGAAGCACTGCCTGGAGTTCATGGGAGGCCTTTGAGAGGGAGAGCCACACAGGATTTTGAGTCGAGCAGTAACTAACTGGATCTGAGTTTGGTTTTAAAAGGCTGCGTTGTCCCTTTTGAGCCCAACCTGCAGGGAGAGTTGTCAGCTTCTGCAGCTTGTAACAAGGATCAAGAGCTCTGCTAGTGCCTGGACTGGGCTCTGCCTGTGGGCGTGGTGCAGTTTTGGCTGTTTCAAGAGCGGATTTCCCATGGGTTGGCTGTGGAGTGTGAGACAGAGATCAATCGAGGATGACTGTGAGGCTTGAAGGTCTGAGAGGAGATGGCTGTACCTGCTGAGTTTCAGGTGCTTCTAGCACTGGTGACGTGATGGGGCACTGCAGAGCTGGGTTTGGGAAGAGGGTGGGGTTAGAGGTGGGCTTTTAGGGTGATGTTTAAAGCTTTGTTAAGACAAGATCCCATCAGCAGGTGAGTGGTTGTAGGTGGGCCAGAGCCGCAGGCCGTGGGCGGGAGCCTAGGGTGTCAGCCTTGAGCTGGGAGGACCAGGAGCCGAAGAGGCGGAGGAACCGAGAAGAGACCAGGGGTTAGGCAAAGGGTAGCAAAATAACGTGACTGTTTGGGAATTGAAACTTTCGTTTGCTTTTAGAAAATTTATAAGTGTGGAAATGTGCTGTTTGAATCCATAAAAAGCAATAATTATAGGCTAATCCTCTTGCGGTTTTTTTTTTAAACACACCACCTTGAGTATTTTTAATATTCTGAGAAACTGAAGCACTTAGCTTTTGGGGAAAGGGAAATATTATTAATACTCCACTCATCCTAATATTGCTGTGAATATTTTGGTTAACTGCCTCCTCACTTTCCTCCATATATTTTTTTAGTTGTAGTCAGGTTCTGCGCAACAGTTGTTGTTTTTGTTTCCTTTTATTCACTTGTCATGGCAGCATTTTTTTCCTTGTTCCTGTCATAACCTTCAGCTTAGATGGAGAGATCTCCTTTCGAAATTGGTGGTTATTAGTGGCAGGATTGAATGAGCAAACCTGGATGCTGCTGGCTGGGCTTTGCTTTCGACAGCTGCCTTTGCGTGTCTGCACAGGGTGCATGCTGTGCTTTGTCCAGGGAGGGAAAGTGCTGCCAGGAGAGGGGAAGTCGAGGAGGTGGGCGGAAAAGAGACCTAGGAGCCAGGGGGGCAGCCCTGCAGTGGGCAGGGGGCAGAGGGAGTAGGGGCCTGTGCAGAGGGACCTGGCTCCTGGGTTTGTGAACTACAGAGGCCATGCTTTCTTTTGCAGAGTCTTCTGCAATTACACTTCACTGCCTCAAGGGTTTGAAAGAAAAATTACAATTTCAAAGGAAAACTCTTGGTGCACGATTTGCATATGAGTAGCATCTGTATAATTAAGAACAATTAAATTCCCTGGGTGAATTGAAAGGGAGGCCCCTGCTACTGTTGCAGGTCCCTGTGGAATGTAGTCTGTAGCTGTCTATTCCCTGAAATGCAGTTGGCAGCCACCTCCCCGGACTGCACCTCTAGTAAATGACACTGGAACGGACCCTTGTTAGCCTCGCCTGATTTGCTTCTGTGGTGTCCGTGGAAATCCGAGTATGAATCTCACCTACTTTGCTCTTCTGTTGACCTTAGAATGGACACTTCTTGCTTCCCTACCCCGTGTAGGGTGAACATTTAGCTAGGCACTTGGCCATGCATCTCACAAACGTGTTTCATTTAATCATCCCAGTGGATTTAGTGGCCTTTAATTTTACAATGGAAGCTGAGATTCTGGTCCTAAGAACAGTAGATGATCCCTTGTCCCCATCTCTCTGCTTCACCCCCCCTTGGGATTTGGACCCTGATTTGGACTGGAGCCTTTAGTCTCAGGAATTAGCTAAGTTCTTTCTTTCCTGGTGGTGGTGTACCCATAGATTTCTCTCTCAAGACTGCCTAGGAAACGAGGTGCATTTTCTCTGGTTGTTGCTCTTCTGGTTTTATAAGAGCTCAGCAGTGAGCCACAGCATTGAACAACCTGAAGGAGGAACACAACTCTTCTCCCTTCTAAATTTCCTGCCGGGCATATCAAAGGAGGTAATGTTTACATGTAATTGAGGAAGTTTCAAACAATGTTTAAGCGGTAGAATGGCCAGGCACTGTGGTGCACACCTGTAATCCCTGTACTCTGGAGGCTGAGGCAGGAGGATCACCATGAGTTTGAGGCCATCCTGGGCTACATAGTGAGTTCAAGGCCAGCCTGAACTACATAGTGAGACCCTTTGTCAGCAAACAAACAAATAGAGCAATTTTCACCCCTTTCCTTTGCTGAACTGTAAAGCGTTCCAGGAATTCTTTGGGAACTCTGCTCCTTGCAGACCTCCTTTCTGTAGGCACCTGGTCTCAGGCCCAAGGTGTGTTTGTGGTGGTGGGGGTGGTAGAGAGGCCAGGGAGTCCTAGAGGCTGCCCTAAAATGCTTAGGCTTCCATCCCACTTGTTGGAATTTGGGTCCTGGCAGTGCCCAGGTGCAAGGGAGCCTCAGAAATGTGCCCAGTTAAGAATCCTATGATGTGGAAGCAAAGATGGGATGTTGGGAGCCAAAGAGCACTGTCATCCCAGAGCCCTGGGATGTACTCTGGGACATATATCCCAAGAGAACATTGCTTTGCCAAGACACACTTCCAAGTCTTTCCCCTAGCGCCTCTGACTTGTGTTATGATGGAGTATTTTCTGGGCACATTCCAGACTGGTTTCTCCAGTGCCCATATTATTCAGGTTTCACATGAGAAAAATCAGCTTTTAAACCATTCTTACAGTGGGGTTATAGCATAGAAGAAGTGATCTTGGCAGGAGTAAGTTGTAGTCTGTGGCCATATATATGATATATGCTAGTTATTCAGTGGACAGCTGTGAAGCCCCATTAAGAAGCCTTCTGCTATCTGTCAGTCATCTGCTATCCATTGGAGCCGGGGCTTGAACCCATGGCCTTGCATGGTAATGATGTGCTGTACCATTGAGCCACTCCTCTCAGCATTCCTTTTTAAAAATTATATCCTGAGGGTAAAATATTTTTTTGTTGTTGTTTTGTTGTCTTTTAAAGGGATATTTGAATTATTTGAACTTTTGGAATACTATCATGTTGTCCAGGACTTCGGAGAACAGGAATGGACCCCTGCAGAGTGAAATACTAATAATACATGTTAGTTTTATAGAGTACTGTAAGCCCCTAGGCCTCTTCATTCATTGTGGTCAGGAAGGCTGTGAAGCTGGATCTTCAAGGAACAGTTAAAAAGCTTAGAAAATTTTAATTAGGTTTTTGGGATAGTGTTGCTAATGTTCTTTGTATTTACCTGAACAGCATTTAGATATTTTCGCTCATATAGGGATTTTTACAAAATCAGTTCAGTGTATTTCAGTGACAGTATTCTGGGACATAGAATTATATAGGATTATTTTTTTCATCTTGCCAGGAAACTATAAGAAATGACGTTATGTACTTCAGTTTTTATCATGTCAACCTTTTTGTAATTTGTATGACATGCCTTAATTTGAGTTTTTCCCTTTACTTACAGCACTTTCCTCCACCTTTCCATGAAGACAACATGTCCAGCTGTGTACATCCTACTCAAAGGCCACTTCTTTCAAAATGCTTTTCCTAACTTGCCCCATGCTGGATGGTATTTTCCTTCTGTAACTCTTCTAAATAGGGCTGTATCCTACTTTGTAATGCGTGGTACACATTATGAATGTAAAGCATATACACATGATCTTGTATGGCCATGAAAGTTAGGCAGCCTGTCTTACTTGTTTTGAGATTCTTGAGTCGTCCTGTCTTGGCCATGCAAGTAATATCTTTATGCAGGAATGTAGAAAAAGGGAACATCAGTGGGACCTGGCATTCTTCCTTTTATAATAGGAATAAGCTGTTGAATTGTGTAAAGGACTTTTGATGGGTTTTTAAAAATGGCTAGCTCACTGTTTTCTGATACTGTAACAAATACCCGAATGTCTTAGTTACTTTTCTCTCCTTGCTGAGACAAAATACCCAACACCCAAAATTAAGGAAGGAAAGGTTTATTTAGCTTACAGTTTGTGGAGGTTTCAGTCTATACTTGGCTGGCCCCAAGGCAGAGAGGCACATGGCAGAGGGCAAACATTCCTGGCGGCAGAAAATAGCAAAAGCAACAAGAGCAAAAGGGAGGAGCAGTGGCAAGCAGCTTCTTTCTCTCCCTTACATTGTATGCAAACTACGCTCCCCAGGGCGGGTGTAGCACTCACACCCATAATCCCAGCGTTGGATCATGGATCAATCACAAATTCTAGAAGGCCACCCCATGACTTTGAGGATTTTGGGGGACATGCAGACACAAACTGTAACACGGAGCTAATCAGCATATAAAGAAAACAGGTTTATTTTAGCTTACAGCATTGGAAGTTTCAGTTCATGATTGGTTAGAGTCTTTGTTTTGGGGTCTGTGGCAAGGCAGCGCGTCATGCTGGCAGGATGTAGCAGAGACAGTTCACTTCCTGGCCAGGGCACAGAAGGCAGAGAGGAAGAGGAGGGGCCAGGATTTTAATTTCCTCTTCAGGTGCGTGCCCTAGGAACCCAACTTCCCCACTAGGCCCCACCTCTTAAAAATTCTACCACTTCCTGTTAGTACCACAGGCTGACAACCAGGGCTTTAACACATGGGCCTTCCAGGGGAACATTTACCCCAAGTCGGAGCAGTCACCTTCAGGGAACTGATACCCAAATTTGTACGAACTCTTTGAGAGTCAAGGTTGGTTTCCTAAGTATAAGTACAACATTTTAAGGTGCATTGTTGACTTATGATCAAGGAGGAAAAGTTCTTCCCTGTCCTTCATAATGCTGTTACTGTCCATGTGAATTTCCATGCTGGCCTCCTCTTTAATGCCACAGATACCTAATAGTAAATTGCTTTTCACACTCACTTGCTGTCCTAGAGTTAAAAGGCAAAATGGATTTTGTATTTTGCACATTTTAAAATCAAGCGTAATCATATAAACTTACAATAGAATGATTTTATCTAGAGTGTAGGAACCATGTCAAGTCCTCAAAACACAGAGAAGAAGCTGTAAGGAAGAGTTGGAGTGTGAGTTACGGAAGTAAGCTTAATTGCTGGCCTGGTCTTTTATAGGATTTTGCAGTCATTTAAACACTTGACTAAAGGAGTTCTTCATAGCTTGTAGAATGTGGTATGATTAAATGTGTAAATATAATAATACGTTTTAAGGTTCTTTGAATTGCAGATGTAGTGCCTTTTGATTGTAGGGTCCTGATAGTGGGAATGGAAGGGACAGGTTTAAGTGATGTGAAAGTAGAAGATCCCAGGGGAGCCCCCAGTATCAGTTTCCTGCAGTTAGGAACGCACTGGAGGCAGGGCATCCATAGGCCTCTAGGTAGGCATGTAGGCGGATCACACACTGAAATGGGGTGCAGTAAGGGAACCCACGGTGGTGGTGGGAGGGGTTGTACAAGGTGTTGAACACCATCTATAATTGCACCCGCAGGCTGCCCATCAATTGGAGGTTGTCTTGCACAGATGGAAACATAAATCTGGAGCTCAGTGGAGGGATCTAGGCAACAGATACACAGGCTTGGGACATGGATCAGTCAAACCACAGAAACCAACTCTGGCAGATTCTTGCGGAAAGGAATTCTGGGCAGCTGATAGATCTCCAGGAAGACTTTAAGAACTCGTCTCAGGAAGCAAACAAGCTGAAAAGGGGTTAGTCAGCATTAGAACCAGTACCAATGATGCTGTGGAAGAGACTGCTTCCACAGCACTGGGACGCTGCTGCTCTGCTGCTTGCCCAGTTGCTCACCCAGCGCTGGTGTCTCCATGACGACTTGCCCAGTCCCCTGCTGCCCTCCCTCCATCCCTCACACCATCAGCACCAGATGCCGTGCCTCAGGAGGGTCAGTCTGGCCAAGTCTTGGCCATGTGCTGGCACCTGAGCTGCAGGTAGGGGTAGTGAAGCTCGTAACTGACCTCTTCTAAACCCAAAAAGAGTACAGTGGAAAATCGATAGCTGGAGTTAGGAAGATGCTGAACAACCACAGAAATGTAAAATGTCTCTATAGGAAGTGTCAAATTGTCAGACATAGTGAAGCTAATAGCTGTGATTGGCCAGAAAGAGAAGGGAATTGAAGAAGAGTCTAGGAAATGGTAGCATGATGGACAGGAACATAGGAAGAGAAGCTTGGGAGGGAGGATAAAAAGGAGCAGCCTTTGAGGAAGGAAGACCGTGAGAGAGGTGTCCTAGAAACACTGGGAACGTTGTCTTGGGGTGGTCTATTCCTTAGCTTTTTTCAGGCATAAGAGAGAGGAGCCAGTGGGGAGACTAATGCAGCTGTGCACTTGATTCACAGGTTGCAGTTGATTACCTCAGTAGGAGCAGGGTTGGTCGTGAGAGATGGGGTATCCATCACAGAGTGAGCTGGGGGGTTCTGAATGTGAGTTCACATCCCATTCATGCACTGCACAGTTAAGAGGCTCCTCCCGTAGGAAAGCGGGATGGTACCTTAGCTTTCCACTACTGTAAGAAATACATCAGATCATCAACTTACAAGAGAAAAAGGTCTATTTTGGGTGAATTTTAGAGGTTCCTGTCCAAGATCAGATAGGTCCATTGCTTTTAGGTCACTGAGAAGTGCCAGAGAGCAATGGAGGGGAGTGCACAGTGGAACAAATTCCACCGCATGGCCACAACATGGTAAAAGGAAGAGGAGGTACCAGGTTTCCACAGTACTTCAGGGCATGCCCCTATGACCTAAGGCCCTCCCCCTAGATCCTGCCTCTTAAAAGTTCATCCACCTCCCAGTAGTGCCAAGATGGGTACCAAGACTTTATTTAGTTCATGGGCCTTTGGAAGAAATACCAGATTCAAATTTAGCAGGTTATAATCATATCCACATGAAGTCCTTAAGATGACGCATGATAAAGTGGCAGGCACAGCGCATAGTATACCGTAAGTGCTCAGCAAATACACCAGCTGTGGAGGAACATGTCAGGACCATCCCCAGACTGGGAGCTTTTTATATCTGTGCAGGGATTTACTTGAGATCCAGCTGCATAATGCAAGAGTACAAAATGCTTGAGGATAGTAGCAGCTGAGTCCTAGAAATACCTGTGTCTTACTCAGAGGAACGTGGTAGATACCAAATATTCCATGGGAGGTACTTTTTAGAAGTCTGAGTCCAAAAGGACTGGTTTGTGAATTCCCTCCGTTTGTGGAGATCACAGGCCTCTTTACAGTAGTGTTCTGGCACTGTGTCCTCTTACGACTGATGAGAATAGCCCAGTAAGTAGCTCATTAGTATAACAGGTCCTTCTTCCAACAATTAAATCTAGACAAGAAGGGCTGGGGATTTAGCTCAGTGGCACAGTGCCTGCCTGGCAAGTGCAAGTCATGAGTTCGATTCCTGGTACCAGAAGAAAAACAACAAAAACAAAAACAAAAAAAATCTAGACAAGAGCATTGTCTTGGTGTGTTCCGTTCATTAGCTTCTTTCAAGCAGAGTGGGTTTGTGGAATTGTTCCTTCATTTGTTCTATGCAACCTTTTTGTCTGCACTCAGTGGCCAGAGCCACAGACTTGGACTTAAGGAATTTTTTCCTTAAATCTTGGAACCTCGTGTTGGTCTCTCCAGGTGTTGGAAGTGTTTTAATGTGAAGGGCAGCCAGCTGGTACATGTTGGAGTATTGAGAGAGATGGGCCAAAATGGTCTGTTGAGAAACTGGGAAAGCAGACAGTTCTGCCCTCCCTGTAGGCAGGCACCGTGGCATCTCAGGTCCCTGTTTTAGGGCAAAGCTGTTTTTTGCTTGTTGGGAAAGACTGTGCCCTCTTCTAAAACATGGTGCAGCTTCAGAAAGTAGTTATACTTTCAGGAGTAAAGTCAGCCCAGGCCCACGACGTGGAGGCTTGTCTGTTGGATTGCAGTTGAACATCTGTGGGCCTTGCCTTCACACCCTTTCATAGTCCATCAGGGCCTTCCTGTGAGCTGCTGTGTGGTCTCAGGGCTGCCTGTGCCATGCTGTTGCCTTGTTTCCTCCCCAGTGACTTTTCTGTGCTCCCTTGGTGTCTGCATTTGTGGCCCAAGCTTTTCCCAACTTTTGCATCTTCACTTAGGCCGTGGGTTCTGTTGCATGGGGCCAGCATTCATGTTCATAGGTGGTAGCTGCTCATCGAAGCCCATCTCGCACAGCGCTGTTCTTTGAAAGCTTTGTTGAAGCTGGGATGTTAATGAGTGGTAGAGTACTTGCTTAGCATGCTTGAGGCCCTGTATTCAAGAAAATCCGTAGGTCCACCCGAAGAAAAATATTTGCTGGGTCTTTCAGGGAGGTTTCCCTGCCTTTCTCTCTCTCTTTTTTTTTTTTTTTGGTTTTTCTCGGGTACTGGGAACTGAACTCACGACCTTGCGCTTGCCAGGCAGGCGCTTTTGCCGCTGAGCTAAATCCCCAGCCCCCTCCCTGCCTTTCTCTCTTAACTCTGCTGAGCTTCAAGTATTACTTGTAGCATAGGAGCCTAGTCCCTGTTATAGTTCATGACCAAGGGCATGTTTCTTCCTGGTCCCCTTCCCCTGTGCAACCAGGCCCTCCTTAGTTGCCAAAGGCTGTGAGGTTACCCAGGAGTCGCTGGCCCGCCATTCACTCTGGAGAGGTGGAGCATTGCCTTGGAAATGACACAGTCTGGTGAGATGAGATGATTTATGTCACCTGAACAGCCAGAACAGTTAGTGGTAGTTAACTCATTTCTATATCTAAGATACAGGACTGATTTTTTTTTAAAGGGTTGTATCATGTCATGTCTGATGTCAGCATGGATTAAATTTTCCTAGGAATAGGGAATCTGCTTTTTTAAGGATGTTAGTCATCCATTGCGATTTGCTCATTATATGGATGAGGGAATTGAAGCCCTGTGTCATGTGGGAGCTTCTGTCACAATGGCTACCTGACCCAGCTTTTTTCATTTTCAGTGAAATTTCTTTCCTTTTAGTACTAGCCACTTTTTCAAACCGTGTCTTTATAGGTATGAGAGAGGGAAAGAAAAATATGGTCAAAGTTTAAGAAAGAAAAAAAAAGGTCAGGTAATCTTAGGCAAAGGTAATTTTTTTAAAACAAATTATGCGTGGAATTCCTTTTCCACCTGTCCTGATCCTGCGAGGGTTCACTTCACTGTGGAAGGTGGGTATCTTTAAAACTAAGGGGCGAGGGGTACCGCATGGGGGAGAATAGTGCATGTGCTTAGCATGCACCAGGCACGCATGCAGTCACCAGCACACCCCAGCTAAGGACCATGGCATGGATGTAGTCTCCTGCACACCTCGAATAAGGACCAAGAGAGTGTGGAACAGGGTCCACACAAACAAGAGCTCATATCTGCACCCCTAGGGTTACTATTGCTTGTACTTCTTATCCCTGTGACTCTCTTGTTAGAGAAGCAAAACAACTACTCCTGCATTTTTCTTTTAATAAAGAGCTTTTCCTTATAATTACCTTGCTGACAAAGGGTGGAAATTAAAAATGTGACATAGATTTATCAAAAGTTTTTTTTACAAGGTACATAGGTGTCTTTTTATGTCACATATAGGGACTCCTAAGAGTGAAAGAGGCCAGGACATACATGAATCTTCCATATTAATAAGGGTGAAACAGGAAAAGGTTAATGCTGACTTTTGAAAGAAAGGGAAAGGAAATTTCATCATTTATTGCTATAGCTCTTGAAACTTACTTCTTTGAAGCTGTTGGCTTAGAAATGAAAATTTTGGTATTTCAAACACAGTGTAACTTCTTAGCTAGCATGATATTTGAGGAGTTTTTGATGTCTATAGTTTACTGAATTTTGACCCTTTGCTGCACCCTGTCAGAAAAGTCACTTATTTTTCCTCAGCCTTCACACCGTAATAGTCAACACAGATAACCTCTGTGACAGCAGACGACTTTGGTGTCCCCAACAGCAAGCAAGCAGACACCCGCTGGGTGTCTTCTGATGCATTTCAGTCCGACACCATCTCCTTGGAGGTGGCGTACACCCCACAAGTTGAGAACTCAGTCTCCAGACCCAACTTGCCCTACCTCATCTCTGTAGATGTCAGCTGCAAGTCCCTGCTTGTTTTGACTGGACTTTTGGCCCACTGGCTGTCAAGTGGGGCTCCTACAACCTTCCAGGTTCCATGAAGTTGCTGGAGCACCTCACAGAACTCAGGGAAACAGTTATAGTTCACAGTTCATTATTAACTACGCCCAAATCTTACAACGGAGGACACAAACAAAAAGATGCATAAGGGCAGAGGTCTATAGGAAGAGGCACGGAGCCACCTCTGTACAGCCTCTGTATTTTCAGCTGTCTACAAGCTCCCTGATATTCTTTTGGGTTTGTTTGGAAGCTTCATTGCATAGCTGTGACTGCTAATAGCTCACAGCCTGTGTGGGGAAACTCAGTTGTCCTATCTGTTCAGTTTCTTGGGTCTCTGTATAGCACTCCTTCCAGGAGCAGCAACCTCTCTGGAGTAAGAAGAGTCTTATGACCTGCTGTAGGCAAGGGTAGGGTAGAGAAGTTCCTTATGGCCTGCTTTAAGACAAAAAGGCAGGGAAAGTTAGTTTCTGTTGCCCACCTTAGGGAATCTTGTCTCTGGGGCTTGCCTTGGGGAGGTTATTAGCCAGAAACTATGGATGAAAACCAACACTTCTTCCATCATTTTGGTCACTTTTGAAGCCATTCTAGAAGTACTCTTTTGTGAGTGCCTTTAGTTGCTGTCTTGTGGCTACCATATTGTCTTCAATAGACTGAAAACATTTACCTTTCGAGGTCATTTTGACTTTGGGGAGAGCCAGACATCGCATGATATCATATCCAGTGAGTAAAGTGGATGAGGACACACTGTAATGTTTTTAGTCTGGGATGGCACTCAGCAGCAGCATTCACATGTTTTTATCACACCTTAGAGACATGAAAGAAGACTGTGAGGACTGCCTCAGAAAGTGGCAAGCACGACAGGATGAGTATGTTCAAAGCAAGGGGAAGTGTTTGGGGAGATTAATGGCAGTGCGTCTTTAATAAATTTTAAAAATTTAAACACTGTATTTTGATCATCTCTTGTATCATAGTATTGCACAGCCCCCTCAGTCTTTGCAGCTAGTTGAGAGTGTGTAAGTGTCTGAGTACTTCCCAGGGAAGACCTCTATATCTAAAATGTCTACTGAAACTGTTCTTTTTTGTACCAGGAATTGAACTCAGTGAAACTACTTTTTAAAACTAATTTAGTGAGATTAAACCTTCTTGTAACTTGATATATTTTCCAAATTGTAAAGTCAGGTGAGCTGAAATCTTACCAGTGAGGAAAGACATCTATTTTATGATTAGGAAAAAAAATGCCATGATTTTGCCTTTTCTATTTGGAATCAAAATAGAGTTTTCTTTGAAGTTAGAAAGATTCAGGCTGTTTCTGTTGTATTGCTTTAGGTGGAGCCCCTTGTGCTGATTTTTGTTGGGTATAAAACTCGCTGATTGTGGGATTTAAAAATCTGTTATTTCCAATATGCAATGTATTAACCATTGTTACCCTCCTATTAACTTGTTTTGAAATTCTATTTTTTTTCTCTTTAAAATTAAAGAAAAATCTGTTAAGTCATGAGATGGATCAGCTGTGTTCCATTTCTTCTGCTCAGTGACAGTTACTACCACCCCACTTGCAGCTTCTAAATCTATTGATCAGCTTGGGCTCTAAGCTCAGTTGGCTTCTCCATCTGTCCTCATCACTTCTCTAACCAGATGAGTGTCGTCCTGTTTGTAATGTGACCTGATAGTTATTGCACATAACTATGCCAGTTATGATGCAAAAGTATTATTATCCACACCACATCTGTAAGGCAGATACTTTTGTCTTTTCAGTTTTATTAATCAAAAGGCTACTTTAAGAGAGGTAAATCTGTTGACCTACTCAGGATTGGAGAGCAGTAGCTGTGGGCCTGGAAGCCAGGTTTGTCCGGCCTCTGCCGCTCAAGCCGTCACCCAGCAAGCTGGGCTACATTGGTTCCTTGGGTAGGTCATACGATGCCTGAGCTTTGATACAGTGTTCATGTTTCCAAGCTGGACAGATCTGGGTTGGAACTTTGGCTGTGCTTCTTAGGGGCTCTGTGACCTTGGGTGAATGACTTAAATCCTTCTGACATCATCTGTCTACTGGGAAGTTGTGTGTAAAATCCAGTGGCAATTTCATTGTTCAGTGCACAGGACGGGAAAGAGCTGTCATTAATTACTTTGCTAACTATCTATAGAGTAGCCTGACTTCATAAAGATCATTGTTGGTATGTGCAGTGGCCTGTTTTTCTTTTTCACTGGAAACACTGAGCTCTGGCAAACTTGGTCTGACATTCGGTGCTTCTGGTAGACCTCTGTCACCTCCTGCAGGTCTTCACATCTTTCCTGGAGGCGGCACATCTTTCCTGGGTGTGTTAGTGGCTTCCTTTGCAAGCACATTGAGGTATTAGTGTAGAGTTTGGGGTTTGAAGAAGTCCAGTAAATAATATGGTCCAAATGTGTGGAGGGGTGGGCAGTAGTTACGCAGATAGAGACTGAGGTGTCCCCTTGTTATTAACACAGCTGCTGCTGCTGGAGATAGGATAAAGGAGACCCAGAGAGCCGACACCAAGAAAGGAAGGACTTTCAGAACAAAGATAGAGGAGCTTAGGTAGAAAAGAAGAAAGTGGAAGGGAGAAGCTAAAATTCTGAACCCATTCTTTGCTGTCTCTTGGGAGCTTGGACAGGGACTCACTGAAGGACACAGGCACGGAGTTCTTGCTGACCTGCAGGCTGAACTCGGTTTGCTACAGCTGGGTTGGCTTGGTTGAGGGCTGCTGGTGACAGCAGCAAATGGCAGGATTCTGTCTCAAAAGCTTGTTCAAATCTTTGAAAACGAAGGGTGGTACCTTTACGAGCCTCTCCAGTTAAACACTTCTGGATTATGTGACTATTGAAATACAGCTGGCAGCTGATAGTTCGTATCTTTATGTGTTTGTTTATGTATTTTTGTATCTTTATTATACTTTTACATGTCTTTATTTTTTGGTATTTTTTTGATGTAATGATTTGTGTTCATTCTGAAGAAAAATCATAATGATTGACAACTGCTGATTGTGTCACTTGTCATGTGAGAGTTTATGTAATTGTTATTTTAAAAAATACAAACTGGTAGAGGTTTCATCCTTCAGGAGCTTTCTGTCCACACCATATGGGTCTTTCCTTGTTCTAAGGAGTGTTACACAATTTAGAGGTTGATGTTTCTTTTCAAACCTACTTCATATGTATACTTTTTTCTTGGTTTGGGGTTTATAAAAATAGCCATATTATCTGAATTCATTTAGAAATAAAGACCATAAAGCTTAAATTCATTGCTATTTCTGCTGAATGTGGACAAAATCTTTGATACGAAGTTATATTATCTGCAATCTAAGAATATCTTAAATTTTTGCAACTCTTGAATTATACTAGACTTCTAATAATTCAGTGTTACTTAAAATCTAGTTTAAATTCATCTGTAGGGGAATAAAATTACATCTCATATATTGATAGCCACTGACCTAAGTATATTGCCTTAGCTCAGTACCTGGTTATTAAAACTGCAGCAAAAATTAATCTGTCTTCTTTTTTTTTAGCTTCTCAGACAAACATTTTAGTGGAAAAGGCTTACATTTTCAGCCATCAGTTCTAGATTTTGGAATACAGTAAGTATCTTTCCTTTATAATTAAAAAAACCTCATTTTATTTATGTTGTATACTTTCAGCATATCTTTTTCCCTCCTTGGATTTTTTTGAGATGAGATCTCCCTGTGTAGCCCAAGCTGGCCTTGAACCTGCAGAGAACCTCCTGCTTCGGGCTCCTGAGTGCTGAGATCATAGGCACATGCTGTCATACCCAGCTCAGCATATCTTCTGTATGACATATATAGTGTATATTACACATATAGACACGTTGTTAAATTTTATTAATATTAAACCCGTGACTTATTAAAAGAAGTATTTGCATGGAAGAGGAGTGTATAAAAGTTGTTTCACCTCTTTAATTTTTTTTAAGTGGGGAGCAGTGTCAAGGATTGAACCAGGGTCCTGTGCTTGCTAGGCAAGCACTCTACCACTGAGCTGTCTCTCCAGTTTCCCTTTTTTAGTTCTTAATAATTATACCCGTAGTATTTTATAGTGATTGTAATTTAATTAGAAGATGATGTTAAGGCTTCATTTTTCTGAAACAGAAACAACTCAAGTCATTTCATAATGAAAAACTCTAAATGCTGATGGTTTCTGAATTCCCAAAGCTGGACTCAAGTGCTGGTTTGCTTTTCTTTTTTGGGATTTCTTCAGGACTCAGGGTTGCACAGTACTGTAGGTACCAGGATTAAGACTGGGAACTGAAATGAAGTAGGGGAGGACACAGCTTTAATCCTGACAGTACTGAACACTAGGAACCAGAAGTGAAGGACACGGGGTCTGAGGCCCAGGTGTGGAGAAATGAAGGAAGGAGGGTGAGGAGCTGTGGAGTGGAAGCAGTTTAAGGACTCCTGTGTATGGCACAGTGTGAAATGTGCAAGTGTTAAGCTCCCTCGATGCAGAATGCAGCAGCATTGAGCACAGTCCAAATTGGCACTTTGAGAGGCAGGAACAACAGTGTTTGAGGAGTCAGAGCTCTGCTTGTGCCAGGAGCATTGGCCCATTTGTCCATCTCTGCAAGGTCAGGATGAGCTTTTTAAAGAATTATTTTATTACTACATGTATTTATATTCCATGTGGGGAGTTGGTACATTCTGAGTTAAAAACAGTTATGTGGGTGAAATAACTTGATGCCGAGGGCACTGGAGTAGTGGTTCTTGTGTCTCCATTATGCTGCTTTTTATCCATCTTGGCTCCTGGTCCTCCAGAGGTTTGAGCTGCAGTGGAGGGAAATGGATGTGCAACTTGAAATGCCTTGTTGTGCTTTCAAGGAGATTTTGCAAGAATTTGAGGAGGTAAAGTGGTGAAAGGATTTTGCTGACTATATGACATTTGGGATGCCTTTGAAAAAGGTAACTATAAGCAGAATTTAACCTTACTGATTTCAAATTCCAAGAGAGTACTTTGCTTTTATGCAAAGTCTTACAGAAAAAGGAGGGCTACTTTAAAAAGCATATATGAATATTAGAGATCAGTAGATGTAATTAAAGAGGTGGTGGTAAGTATAGCTAGATTAGAACAATTCCATTTCGTAGGGTTCTGGATATGTAATATATTTGAGTGTTCAGTAGCATAAGAATTCTATAAACAGTTTGCATGAGTATATGTATATATTAGCAACATGTACTTTGGCCATATGCATTTTTTGCAGGTCTGGATAGCTAGAATGTTGTTGAGAAAATGTTTAGTCTTTGATTTGAATTTCCTTTAGTTTTGTTTATATAGTGCAAAGTATAATTGTCTTTTGTCATTTGAGTCTTACGTTAATCCTGGATGACATTATTTCTGAGAGAGAGAGAGGGAGTGTGTGTGTGTGTGTGTGTGTATTACTTTCACATACTTCCATTTGAACATGTGCCACAAATGTGTCTGTAATTTTGTTACTGAGAAGTGATATAATTTGCCCAAGGTCATTTCATTAGAGGTGGAGGAATAAATCTGATTTCTAAGCCAGTACTGTGCTGTTTTTCATATTAGTGATATGTAGGCTGTGATTGTGGGACAGCCTCAGTAAGAACAAACTTTAGTCTAAATCCAAACACATTTAGAATTAGCCAGGTTTTACTTTATATCATATATCAGATGGCATAATTTATGGTCATCAGAATAAAATTTTAGCCTGAAGGTTCTCTTGATTTCTTTGCTGCACTGGCTCAGCTTTTGTTTACTTCAGTGTTGACCTTGGGCAAACCCCATCCCGGTTGAGAGATTTAGTTTCCCTCTAGGACACAGAATCAAGGTCATGCTACTCATTTTCCTTCTGCCTGCTTCGTGAGACTCATTTTAAGGGTTAATATTTCTGCTGGTCCAAGATTAAAAGTGCTAATCGTTCATAAGAGATTTTAGTCATTCTTTTGTAGTATTAAGTTAATAGCATATCTTCCAGTTGTCACTAGTGAAGGAAATTCATATCCTCATAACACTTTTAAAAATAGAACTTAAAAAAATAGGATTAAAAATAGCACAGTGGTAGCTAGGCTTCAGCCAGTGTTCTCTGTTGAGGCGCTAGTGGATATATTCACTGAGCTCTAGCATTGCTGCTGTGCAGCCTTATTTTCTGTTTCTCTGGTAGACATCTGTGTTCTTTGAAGCTAGAAGTCTTGTATTTTAGTTATGTGAATTACATCCAAAGCTTTGAGGATAAGTACTAATAACTTCGCTGATTGATTCATATTAGCTGCCTAAAACCTAAAAGAAGGTCTTATTTAATTGCAGGAAGAAAGGCAGATCTGAGCCCAATAATGAGATAGGACTTTTTGAGGTGACTATGTTTATGGTAGTATAAAATTTTAGAAGAAAAAATACTGAAGAACTATAAAGAGAATCAAGGTTTTTATCCTACCAAGGTGTTTTTGTTTATAACTGGAATTAAATATTTATGTTTTACAGTGGCAATTTGGATATTTAAAAGTTTACATTAATACTAGTACTTAAAAATAAGTGAAAGCTAGAAGAAAAATTCCAAGGATTTGATGGTAGTAATACACTATTTTGGAAATCCCATTGCATATAAGAGAAACAACATGATTAAATTTTTCCTTCAGCATACATTTTTGATATTGGAGAAACTGAAATCAAACCAGAGAAACATAAGCCTAATGAACATGAATTTTTACTTAAATTGGGGTATTTCTGGTCCCTGCTAATAAGAGGCATAGATCTGAGTCTTTGCCTTTGAGGGTATTAAAACTAGAGGAGTGACTGCAGTGAGATTTTGACTGGGTCTGTGTTATAACATGAGCCAGAGTGAATTTGGTGTTGGCCAGTAGAATTAAATGACTAGAGTGAATTTTGTAATAAGGTCCAGGTAGGCAGATGGGAGCCCAGTTCCTAGTCTCTTGCAGCCCCTCTGACAGCGCATCCTTCTGACAGCTGATTGTGGGACGAGGTAGAGTATGCTGCTATAAAACAATGGTCTCAAGGCCTTGTTCGATGAGTGTGTTTGCTCTGCAGTGGATGCTACTGGGAGGTCATGGAAAGTTTTGAAGTTATGTAAAATCCTTTCATGCATGCATGTTTGTGGAGGGACAAGCTGCCTTCCTTCTAGTGGGTTTTCTGAAAGGCTCCTGATTTTGGTGGATAAGAACTGCTGCTACACAGTGCTGCCCGGCTTCCGTTTTTCTCAAGAATGGCTGAAAGCAACAATGAATTTTCCTTTTGTAAAACCTAGTCAAGTCTCTTTGTAAGTTGAAAATGCAACCCTTACAAACGTCTCTTTAAAATTTATTGCTTAGAAAACAAACTCTAGGAAAATAAGAGTTTTTCTATGAATACAGTTTCTTATCTAAACATATTTTCATTTGAATGAGAGACCCTAGACAGAGAATGCCAGTACGTGCCAAAATGTGCTTTTTAAAACAACCATTTAATGGCTTACATGGCTTGAATTCTTCCAGCATAGAAACCAGTGGAGTATTACTGTGGGTTGGCGGCATAAATCATAAAAAAAAAGTTTTGTTTTTGTGTTTTTTTACTATTGTAGATTAAATATTTTACCAGTAGGACTTGGTAAGTTTTTGTTTTTTTTAATTTTTTAATGGATATCAATAGATTTCTGGATTTAAAATGTGTGGTTTGGGGATTTAGCTCAGTGTAGAACTTATGTGAGGCTCTGGGTTCAATCCCCAGTGCCAAAAATCTAAAAATAAAAGCACGTGCATGTGTGTGCATGTGTGTGCACACGTGCACATGCCTGTAGTGATACTGATAACCACAGTGTGTTACTTTTTCTCTTTTCCCTTCTAGGCTCCTGGGACATCCCGCAGCAGAGATTCTTTATGCTCACAACCCTAGTAGGGATAGTGAAGTTGTGGTGAACTCAGTGTTTACAGCTGCTAGACATTTTCATGTGCCTCCTGTTCACTGCAGGGTGAGTGCTGATGGACTCCTGGAAACGGTGCTGTGGCAGGCTGCCAGCTTCTCATGCTTCCTTTGGCCTCAAGTTTGAACTTTGTGCTGTCTTCCCTTTTTCTCCTACCCAGACTTCTCCTCCTATGTGTTTGCTTTAGCATGTATTTTTTCAGTTGTTCCTTTTTAGAAGTTTGGTGTCTCTGGATATCCACCTGGGGAAAAAAACTTTAAAGACTTTAGGTAGCAATGTCTGTATATTCAGTATGTCTTTTATTGTAAAGTGTTTTTTTTTTTTGGTACAGGGAATCGAACTCAGGACCTTGTGCTTGCTAGGCAGTCGCTTGTGCCACTGAGCTATATCCCCAGCCCTATGATAAAGTTTATGTTTGTCTTACTACAGATGCTGAGACATTTAGTAACTAACCCAACTTTACAGTGAGAACTCTCTCACCTCTCTGGTCTACTAAGAAAGTTAGGACTTCTTTCTAAACACAAGACTAAACAGTGGTAAATGGTTCCTTCCAAAGCCAGCTTGCTCCCTAATGGAGACCAAAACCTTAGCCTGCTTTTTCAGTAGTCTTTGGCTGTAAACAAGTTCATGATGGGGCCATACTTCATATGTCTTGCTGCTGGACGGCTTGAACCACTATGGTACATGCACAACTGTCTTATTAGGCAGCTTTTTATTGATTTTATTAGTAAAAAGAATGATAAAAGTGATTAGATTAGATTGTACTACTAGTGGTACAATCCATATGATGGGATGGCCATGTATGCACTGCTGGTAGTTCAAGCCAGTGGGCGCGTGTTAATGAAAGTCTTAATTGCTGGTAAGCTTTACTGTACTTACCTTGCTTACTGTGCCTGAAATTACGAATTTTTACAAAACACTAGGACAAAGGAAATGTTGAAGGGGGAAGCCCAGTATTTGGCTTATGATGGTCTGAACAGGTAAACATGATCTCTGATTTTCCTCACACTTCAGTATTTAAGTAGAGAGACAACTGTGTTAGATAAAGACATGGAACATGTGGATGTGGAAGAAGAGGGAAAGGAAGGAGATGAGACTCTTGATTCCACACTGAAGTGAGATGACTTGGCAACTGCTCTGCTCTAAGTCATTGCTATGCCCTTAGATTGGTGGGTGTTGGTCATTTGGCCGATGCTGAGGGATTTGTGATACTTACACATTAGGCTGAAGATTACGCAGCTATCTGATAACAGAAATTGTCAGAAAGAAAGTCTGAAGCAGACAGTTTCTCGAAGGAGGCCATTCCAAATAGCTAATTAGGTACCTTTCTTTCAGGTAATTCCAGCAATGGGGAAAACTTCCTTTAGAATTATTTTCTTACCTACTGAAGAAGGAAGCATTGAAAGTTCTTTATTTATTAATACTTCTTCATATGGAATCCTTTCCTATCATGTAAGTAACTTTCCTTTTGCCACACAATTTGGTTGTGCTCAAGAGTCCATTCCCAGAGGCTCACTGTTCTTGCCATTGTTCGCCAGGAAGGGAGTGTGAAGAATCTTGTTGGTGTTCACAAACTAGTTGGGTCTCTCCCTTAAATGTGGTACTGTGACATCTTTAAAAGCATGTGTCATCGGGTAATTTCAGAGCCAAGATCAGTTGCCTTTGTGGTTAATTCTTACCAGGTTCCATAAAACATGAGGTCCCACATCAGAAGAGTTGTCCATTTGTAAAGAAGGTTTGGTAATAGAGAAGATGACTCAGCTGAAATACAGCATTCATCCTGCTCTTTTGTCGAGAGAGATGAATGCCAGCTGGGCTGACACTGTTGTAGTGACCATGCCGATTTCCCTTGGAGAGGTAGTCGAGCAGCTTGGTGGGTGTGCTGTAGCATTCTGACGGAGGGGCACTCCTTCTCTCTTCCTGCAGGTGTCTGGAGTTGGCACTCGCAGGATCTCTACAGAAGGCTCTGCAGAGCAGCTGCCAGATGCTTATTTTCTGCTTCCGCAAGTCCAGAGCATTCAGCTTTCACAAACACAGGTCATTTTCATAGATTTGCTTTGATCAAACTTTGTCACCCTCTCCATTTATAGATCTTTGGCAGGGTATGTACAGCTCTTTTTTATATAGTCAGAACGGAGGCTTTACTATTTTCTGATTTTTGAAAAATCCTAAAATCTAGAAATATGTTTGTAAAGTATCAGTGGAATCCACATACTTTTTTTGTTTTTGGAGTTCTGGGGATCAAACCCAGGCCTTGCTCACAGTGGGCAAGTGTTCTACCACTGAGCTACACTGCAGGCCTACAAAATTCTTCTGAAGGGCTGTGTACACCCAGTGCTGCTGTTCTATAGTTCACTTAGGCCTATTGTTGATCGTTTGGATGTTTGTAGTTTTTCATTTTTATTACCGTTAAGCCATGTGCCTGTTTTATAAGTTTCTTTAGAGAGGAGCAATTCTGTAGTTGCAGACTATGAACCGTTTTATAGCACTTGTTAAATCTGGCTGGTTTGCTTTTCAGGAAGAGAGAATCACTGAGGGCACTGGGAATGTGCGCCTCTAAGGGTGTTGCACTGTCTTTTCCCTTTCTTGTTTCCCTAGTTATGCCTGGGTGTAGCTTAGTGGGAAGAAACATTTTGATGCACTGGAAGTATAATGATAAGTTAAAATTCTTTTAAAACACATTTCATTAATAGCTTCTCAGGGGGGCCACTTTTCCCTTTGTTTATATTTCCTTGTAAGTGGATAACTTCTTAGGAACGAAGAAAAACCTTTTGAATCAATATATTACAAACTTCACCTGTTTCTTTTTGAATATTGCTTAGAATCTGTGGTCAGTAATACCAGGGCTCTTGTTCATTTGCAATTTTATTGAGCATCTGCTATGTGCCAGGTTTTAGTAGCTTATGTTCCAGTGCAAGAGACAGACAAAATTAGTGACCTGTAACATAGTGTCTGGGAGCTTTGTTAACAACAGATACATGATTCTTAAGGATTTTTAATGATACATGAATTTTAATAAGATTGAATAGTACCTTCTCCTAGGAGTTTTGTTTTTTTGGTTTTCTGAGACAGGGTTTCAATATGTAGTTCAGGCTGGCCTTGAGCTCACTTTGTAGCCCAGGCTGGCCTTGGACTTGTAGCAGTCATCCTGCCTCAGCTTCCTGAGTGCTGGGATTACAGGTGTGCGCCACCATGCCCGACTTGTTTTGAGACAGAATCTCACATCAGTAGACTCAGGTTGGAGCTGAACTCACCATGGTCATCCTTCTGTTTGAACCTTCCAAGTGCTGGGGTTATAGGTGTACACCACCATGCTTGATTCTTCCCAGAATTTTAAGGATGATTTCTTCATTTCTTTTTTTTTTATTTTTATTTTTATTTCTTTGAGATGGGCTCTCATTATTTGTCAAAGCAGGCCTTTAACTCCTGGGCTCAAGCAGACCTGCTGCCTTACCCTCCAAGTAAGAGGGGTAGCAGGTGCACAAGGAAAATTCCTTTTAAGTACATATGGGGGTTTGGTTTAAGTACTAAAGCAGTGAGAATGTATTAAGAGGTCTTAAGCAGGCGACTGATGTGCTCTCATTTGTGTTTCTGGAAAAGGATTGGAGAGGACTAGAGGAGTAAGTTTAATTAATGTTGCAAGGGTTTCAGCAAATAAACATTTTTAGCCCCAGTTTAGTGCTGTTCTTCAGCAGATAAGGACGGTTGAAAATGGAGAAGTTTCTCTGGTGATGGAAATAGGGTCTCTGACTGCACTGTGGCCTCCTAGCGGTGATCTGAGCACTGAAGTAGAAGTGGGTCCCTCATTCAAGCGTTTGTGGAAGGAAGGGGGAGAGGAAGCTGACCCTGCAGTTCCCAGTGCTGAAGCAGCTTTCTCCCAGCCACTCTGCCTGGCAGAGCCTGTCTGTGCCCTGCGATGCCCACTGTTGTTCCCCAGTGCGCTACTCAAATGTTCTTGTCCCTCTCCAAAAACAAGACATAGGACCATAGGATCTCTGCTTGAAACCTCTCCAGGCCGGCCACCCACTCTGGAGGAGCTACTCTTCCGATTCCTTGTAAAACTCTCCCAACCTCAAACAGACAACCCCTCAAGGCATTTTCAGAAGTCTTGGAATTTAAAACCAGTCCTTGTCGTGGCTGTGAGGCCTTTTGTGGCCTGCTTGCATATACACACCTGCGCTTAATGCCGGCCTGCCCCGCCCCAGGGCTTGAACTCAGGACCTGTGCTGCTGGGCAGGAGCACACACGGTACCACTGAGCCCCTGGCTGCGCTCTCCAGTTGTGTTGTGCCCCATGGTCTCTTGCCTCAGTCTTACGTCACACTAGCCTTCTTACGTGTGATTTTTTTCCCCCTACCTTGGATGCTTTGCATCTTCAGTTGGCTTAGTGTCACCTCCCCTTTGCTCTAATTCGCCCCACTTCATCTTTCCTTGTTGTTCATCTGGTACTTGAATTCCTCAAGGACTCCCATCCCCTTCCATTGTGGTTGAGGGCCTTTGTTGGACGGTGGTTAGAACTACACTCCTTCCCCTTGGAACACTGCCCTTCAGTGGACATCATGGGCTCACACTTGATTGTTACTGGGGGGTGTCACTCCATGGAACTGATGCTCCATGAAGGCAGGGGCCACCTGGCGGATGTGCTTCCTGCGGTGCTCCTGCCTTGCTCAACATGAGGCGGCAGCAGCCCTGCGGCTCTCCTCGCAGACGCAGGTTTCTGCTGCTCTCTCCCTTCAGCTTGCCTTGCTGGTGACTTTGCTTTGCTTGATCTTCATTTCTGCATTAGAGGTTGAATATACCTATTCCCAAAATCTGCAATCCAAAATGTTTCCAAATCTGAAAATTTTTGTGGCTGACACGATGCCACAGAGTGGAGTATTCTGTACCAGACCTCATGCAGTGAGTCACAGTCAGAACACAAGCACATTAATAATACTCTGAAATCACTTTCAGGCTGTGTCAGTAAGAAGCGTAGAAAGCATAAGTGAATTCCATATTTATTTTTGGGTCCAAATTCCGAGTTATCTCAATATGTTTATGTTGATACTCCAAAATCTGAGAAAAGGCCAGGTCCAGAATATTTCTGGTCCTAAGCATTTAGGGTAAAGGAAATTCAACCTGTATCAAGCTCAGTTCATATTGAGGTATGATCTACATACCATAAAATCCACTCATTTGAAAAGCTATAGTTCAAGCTGTGCTAATTCTGTAGTTCCAGAGCTCTGGGAGGCTGAGGCAGAAAGATCACAAATTCAAACCCAGCCTAGGCAACTTTGCAATTAGGGAGACCATGACTCAAAATTTTAAAAAAAGGGGGGCTGGGGCTGTAGCTCACGGTAAAGGCCCCTGGGCTCAACCTCCAGTCCCAAAACAAAATCCCAGACAAACAAACTGCAATCCAGTGGTTTTTAGTGTATCCATGGAGTTGTGCAACTCTCACTGTGGTCTAATTTTAGAACATTCTCATTGCATCAGTCCAGTCCCTAGCGACCACTAATTTATTTTCTGTCTTTGTGGATTTGTCTATTTTGGGCATTTCATATAAAGAATATGTGTGGTCTTTTGTGATTGGCATCTTTCCTTTAACATATTTTCAAATTTTACCCGTGTTTTTCGTTCTTTTTTATTGCCAAGCAATTTGCCGTTGTGTGGACCTGCCTGGTTTTGTTTAAACCGACATTTGAGTGTCTGTTTTTTGGCTGTAATGAATAATGTAAGTTTGTGTAGGTGTATTTTTTCTGTTAGTGTGTACCTAGGAGTCAGGGCTGTTCATTTTTAGGACCTGTCAAACTGTTTTTAAAGTGCTTACATCTGTTTATAGTCCCACAGCTTTGCCAACACTTGTAGTCTTCTGGGACGTGGAACATTTGGAACCTTCAGGTTCAGCTGCATGGACAGGAACTTACATTCATGCAGAGGAGTGAGCACTGATGGAGGGTCAGGGGATGTATTCGGCTTCTCAGATGTGGAGATGTCATTGACCCGCCTCACACTTCCTGAAGATTGTTTCTGGAGGCCACAATGAGAAATATGTAATCATGTAATCAGAACATGTTGGCTCTCTTAAGCTTGCAGCTTGCTATAAATTACCTCCTGTGGATATTCTGTTGTAGCAGTTGGTTTTTCCTTAAGCTGTTAAAAGATACAGAAAGCTGTGACAAAAATCAGATTTAAATATGCTTTAAGAACATCACAGGTGTTTTTTCCAAGAGTTGCAAACTGCAGAAAAACTAATTTGCAAACTGCTTGCCTGAGGTCAGAAAACCAGTTTCTTACCTAAGTGGCTCTGATTCAAGCATGGCTTCTTGTTGGAGGTGTAAAACAGGCCTCTGCAAAGCTCCCCTTGTAGAACTTAAACAGACTCAGTGCAGCTTTAGGAGCTGGACGGGGCGGCACACACCAGTAATCCTAGTACTGGGGGCGAGGGGCAGGAGCATCGTTGCTAGCTCGAGACTAGCCTGGGCTATAAAGAGAGCTCAAGACCAGCCTGAACTGCATAGCAAGACCCTATTGCAGAAAGACCAAAAAAATCCCAGGAAACAAGTAGTGCTACTTTATCACTGCATCCCAAAGTGGGCATTGTCCCATTTTGTCCTCCTTTTCTCAAAGAGCGTGAGTGTAGGGAAATGGGCAAACACAGCAAATCCATTTTATTTGATATTTTTATAGGGGGAAACCTGTTGATATTTGACATATCATATAGATTGTGACTAGTTCTCCATTTAATGTTAAAGTCTGTTTTTTGGAATAACAACAAAAAAAAATAGTTCATCTTAGAAAAGCCAGCAAATAAGGCTTTTCTTTTCTGTATTATGGGCTCATTTTGGTCCTTTTTATTTGTATATATTACCCTTTCATATCTGATCTTTGCATTTATTTTCCTGCTCAGTTTAATTTGATTAGATGGCTTAGTTAACTTCTCCTGCTGAAAAGAATATATGTATATATCAATGGTCTTTGGTCTAATTTCTTTCTGGCCCCATTTTAAAAACTAGGCATCACTGAGTTCAGTGGAGAGGAGGGTACACATTTGCATTCCCTTCGCTGCAGATGTGCATCTGCTGTTGGGAAGAGAGTAGGTCTGAATGTTTGCCCCCGCATATGTTGAAATCTAAACCCAGTGCAGTGGTCTTAAGAAGTCGGGTCCTAGGGAAAGGGTCAGGACATGAGGATAGAGTCCTCATGAATAGGTAGGTTTAATGCCTTAAATAAAAGGTTCGAAGGAGCTTATTTGCCCCATCTGCCATGTGACACAGAGAAGGAGCTGCTTAGGAGGAACAGGCCTTCACCACTCTCCAGAGCCCGTGCCACCTTGAGCTTGGACTCTTGCACTGAAAATACTGAGGTTCTGTTGTTTATAAATTCCCCGGCCCAAGTTAGTCTTAGCAGCTCACAGTGTTAAGATAGGAGGGAAACATGAAAAGTTGGATTGCTTCCCGAAGAGAAAATTCTTGGCAGATGAAAAGTCACCATTCCCGCAGGTCTGACTGGAACTTGGAGGATTCTCTGCTCTTGCTGCATCTCATCATCCTTTGTCACTTAGGTTGCTGTGCCAGTTGTTCTTTCTCTAAGCCACTCCACGTTTCACTCTGTTGTTCTTGATTCCTCCTCCTCCTCCACCTCCTCCTCCTCCTCCTCCTCCTCCTTCTTCTTCTTTCTTCTTTCTTCTTTCTTCTTTCTTCTTTCTTCTTTCTCCTCCTTCCTCCTCCTTCTCCTCCTTCTCCTCCTTCTCCTTCTTCTTCTTCTTCTTCCTCCTCCTTTTTTAAGGAGGAACAGTTCATTTTGGCTCACTTAGATACCTTCTGAAACATAGGTAGTTGTTATTTTCCTGGTCACTGGTTTGGCCGGGTCCCCTCTGCTTACAGAAGCAAGTCCAACTCCTTAATCTTGCATGCAGTCATGTTTGTCACTAGGGTCTAACTTCTTTCTCCAGCCTCAAAGCTCCTACCTCTTTCATGTTTGTTTGTTTTTTAAAACCTCTTTCTTCTGAGCCCTCCCCTTGCAAACTTCCCATCCTTCCCAGAATGTGCCAGCCCTTTATACTAGCTCACCCTCATAAGCTTGTACCTCATTCTGATTACCCTTCTAATTCCACACCTCAGGACCCCATCCAAACGTCAGCTCCTCTGGAACTTCTGGGTTCCAAGGTGGGCTGTTTTCTGGTCTCATGGCACTAGGTCCATGCCCTGCTGTGATACTGGTACCTGGTGATATCTCCTCCTCTGTTCTTCAAGGATGTCTAGGACAGGACCTGCTGCTTTTTTAATTTTTACAACCTTTATGTCAACTTGGAGCTTAGTACATTGAAGGCCCCCAGAGTTTTAAATAGATAGATGAGTCAGTGGAAACCTGAACTGAGATCCCCCAAATAGCCTATCTACTAGATTTGTAGTTTCAAATCAACCTGTTTTTGACCTTCAGCAGATTTACTACCAAGGCAAGTGGTATTACTCTTATTTTAGAAATTGTAGAATGGACTTAGAGTTTAAGTTACTTGGAGGAGGTCAAGAGCAGAGCCAAGTTTGGCAACGGCACCATGATGTCTTAAATTTTCCCCAAATGTAGTAAATGTGATTCTCATATCCATTAATTTAATCATTCATGATGCAGGAAAGATAAGTGCAAATAAAATGTTATTTGGAGTATTTTTTTTATTATTATTATTTTAAAAATAAAAGAAAAATACTAACAGACATCATTTTACAAAATAGCAAAAGGATCAGTACAGACAGTACAGAGTTACAAACAGAGTGGTAGGGAATTAACAATGCTTGTGGTATTACATACTGATATCTTCAAAGTGGTTTCTCATGAAAACACATATAGACATGCAAAGCTGATCAACCAAGGACTCATTGACAGTTTCTTTCAGCAAGGAAATACAAGACAGTAGAACAGCCATGTTAACTATCCTGCATATACATACATACAAACTTTCTCCTTCTTTCCCTTCTCTTTTCCCATATCCCAGGTACCCTTTACCTTTGAGTGCTTTCTTATCAATTCACAATGTCTATCATATCTTCTTTGGAGTATTTTTATTGTAGCATAAAAGCAGAGATGGTTTAAAGGCCTAACAGTAGAAAAGAATTTAGTAAATCTGCATTATCAACATAGCAGAATATTTATTAGTTTTTCCAGATTATAATTCTGATGCTTGTGGAAATATCTGACTAGTGGATAGTACATCAGCTAGATTGTTTTCTATAATTTTATCTATAAATAAATGGTAGGACAGAGCACGTAAGTGTAGTTGTACCGGACACATGAGAAGGCAGAAATCTATTTTTTAATGTTGTCTTTAGTGCTTTGTTGGATCCAAAGAGGAGTTTTCTATAATATATTTGGGAAAAACAAAATTTTGAAATTGGTATTGTCTCAGAATCTAACATTATATAGGGTCACTAGTCATAGCTTGCCTGAGATTTAAATCATTAATACCTTTGAAATCATTAAAATATAATTATAAAACAATGTGGGAGATGTAGAGCACTTTTACATTAGAGGAACACCCATGACACATAAAGTGATTGTGTGTGTGTTCGTGAACATGGTATATTATTAAATAGTTTAAAATAGAGATTATCTCCTCAGAATATTTCGTGATTATAACAAAGTACAAGATTGTAAGAAAACACGGGAACCCTGAAGACATGAAAATTAGGGGAGGGTGGAAAAAAGAAATTAGATTTAATCAGTGCATGCTATATGAACTCTGCTAATATGTACAATGCATATATATTAATAATAAACTGTATGACCAGCCACACTTGGCAAAGGTTGCCATAACTAATATTTTGTTGTCTTCTTTCAGTAGTTTTTGTAATTAATGTGTATGGGTGAATGATTTTTTTTCCCAACTATGCTATCATGTTGCTGGATGTGTAAAGGAGAGATTATCTCTGAATATTCTGTGTGATATCGAATACATTTCAGACCAGGACTTCCTAACCTTTTAAAATGGACATGGCCTTTGCTTGTGGTGTGTGATGTCAGACCCTTCTGCCTGCCAGGGACAGGTGTTGGGCAGGGATCTGCCTGGAGCCTGCCAGGCTTGGGAGAGGGAGCCAGAGGTGTTATCTGCAGCTTCCCTTCTTAGGGGCTGATCTCTGTCAGTTAAATGTGGATAGAAGCTCTGGCATCAGTGTAGAGAGGAGGACCATACCCAGAGCTCCTTCAGTCAGTGTGACGGGGAGCTGGGGAAGGGGTGGCTGTTTCCCTAACAAATACCCACCGAGGACCTGGACCTGGATGTGGACAGCTGAGAACAGAGAAAGGTTCATGGCCGTGATAGCTGTCCTGTTTTCCACATGCTTACATAATTAGTTTATTAAGTCTGATAGCTGAGAATTCCTACTAATACATATGTTATCATAATGTATTTAATGATTTTTCTTTGCAGGATAGAAGAAGTCATTGATTTTTTTTTTACATGAAAATGATGAACTGTAAACTATAAAAAATTAGTATATATCAGATGTATATAGACTGTTACTTTTCTCCTCTCAGTCTGCCTCTGAATATATTTTTTTTTTATTAAAAAAAGAGATTGCCGAAGTGTACAAAAAGCTTTTCTTATTATTTCTTCAAGTGAAAATGATTCTATGGAATGGGATGCAGGGGAAGGGGATAAAAATATTTTTAGGCTATCGATATAAGGTGTATATAAAGCTTAAATAGATTTCATGTTTAAACTTGAATTCCATCCCCAGGATACGTCACTGTATATATGTGGATATTTCAGAATTAAAAAAAAGTCAGAAACACTTCTAATCCAAAGCATGCTGGGACAAGGCATCCTCGACCTGTACGATATAAAAAAGGTCTTGTTTTTATGTATGTTTCCTTTACTAGGTTACAAGCTGTAGCAGGAATCATGTTCTAATCAATACTTGGTTTTCTATCACCTAGTACAAAGTCTGGTGACATGTAGTAAATTAATTGATAATTGAATAACCTGAATTTATTGACAGTTGAATTAATGAATCTTCAAAAGGTAAAATTATAAGCTGTTTATGAAATTATAGGAGAAATTTTCCTTTGACTTCTTTCAAGCATTCATATTAGAATATTCTGGAAAATTCTTTTGGGAGACTTAAAGTTACCAAGTTGTGAACTAGTGGATGTGTAAGCACCAGGAGTTAGAGAACTAAGAGCATCTCCTGATAAACCATGTTCTGTATGCACTGCAGTAAAAGAGCTGCAGTCATTACCTCTCTGTCCCCAGGGCTAGGCTCAGGGGCCACTAGAAGGAAGCCTGTGGGACAGACATCTTACCCAGAGGGTAGGGACAGAGAAAGGGGGCCACAGTCAGCCCTGATCACAGTAGGGGTCACTGTCTGCTCCTTACCTAGGTAACACCCCTTCTGTCCCAGGAGAGGGCGGCTGGGGAGAGCGGGTGCGTTAAGGAAAGGGCTCTGTTACAGCTGGTGGTCCTGTTCTCTTGCTCTTGACCCTTTGACCTTGCCTGTTACGAAGCCTGAGCCAGTGACGGTGTGCCTCTGACAGCTGTGCTCCCTCCTTTGTGACCCGAGCCCACTTTCCTCTCCCTGCTTCTCTGTTGATCTCTCTGGATGGCTGGGGTACACTGTTTTTTGCCACTTGAAGGCTGTGAAGTAGATTAAATAAATTCGCTAATAACCTGCCCCAAGGACTCACTGTACTTCTCAGCAGTTCCCCATCCTACGTTCTTTGCATCTGTGCTCTCCACCTTTTACGATGGGCTCGAGTCACAGGTTTAAGATCTCCAGTAAAGAAAATCCCAGCCACAGAAGGATGCCCCATCATCATGATGATGCGTAGTGGAAGGAAATGGGGAGCTGCGTCCCCAAACCTGTGCAGCTGGGGAATAATTGTGGTTTGGGGTGGCCTTAGCCTCTCGGTTTATCCATAGAGTAATAGTAGCGCCTTCTGATAGGATTGCTACAGCTATTGATTAATCTAATTCACATAAAGGGCTTAGGACTAGTGTCCTGCATATAGCTAAAATACATTCACTATTTTAAGAAGAGATTTTGGGCCAGGGATGTAGCTCAGTGGCCCAACACCTGCTGGCAAGTGCAAGGCCCTGATTTCAGGTCCCTGTACCAAAAATCAAAAGAGTTTTTGAGTACAAATCTTCCCCTACTATGCGATTCTCAGGGAGAAATTTAAATTCATATTCAGTCCCCTTGGCAAGACATGAAAGTTCAAGGTCATAAGCCATAATGAAATAACCTTGGCTGTGAGTTAATACAAGGAATTTGACGTCCTTCTGGACAGCTTCCTTGACCTACAGCCGGACTCACTCTCACTAGAACGTGTGTGGTCTGTGGGTTCCATGTACGTTCAGTACTAAGCCTTTCTGGAGCAAAGAATGTCCGCATCAGCCTCGGGTCTACCAGATTCGGGAAACATGCTCTCTCCCAACACCAAGTTTAACAACAGTTGTTCCCAGCATTGCATGTTTATTAGAGGAAAGGAGGGTAGGGAGAAAGCCCCAGCTTGGTTCCATCTCCAGAACTTTTTCATCTTGCAGAAGTTCAAGGCAGGGGTAGTAGCACATGCCTGTTAATCCCAGCTGTTCGGGAGGCTGAGACAAGAGGATTGCAAATTTGAGGCCAACCTGGGAAATTTAGAAGACCTTATCACAAAAAAGAGCTGGGGTTGTAGCTCAGCACTCCCTTGGTTCAATCCCTAACACCGCAGATAACAAAAACAAGAAAACTGCAGCTCCATACCCATTCAACACTAGTTTCCCCGTTTCGTCCTCTTCCAGTTGTCTGTAATCACTTTCCATTTCTGTAAATTTGACTGCTGTAGGTCCTTCATGTAATGTAATACTTGCCCTTTTGTTTCTGGCACTTTTCACTTAGCATAATGTTTTCAGAATTCATCATGTTATGTACCATATATCAAAATTTCACTCCTTTTTGCATGATATTCCATTGTGTGAATAAATAATTTTTTTGTCTCTTCATTCATTGGTAAATGAATCCCCCTTTTGGCTATTGTAAGAAATTCTGCTGTGAACATGAACATACAAATATGTGCTAAAGGCCTTGTTACCATTTTTGAGTCTATCACTAGAAGTGCAGTTGCTGAATTACACCACCATACTGTCGTCTTCTATAGCACTTTATCATTTATGTGTGTAGGGAGTACTGGGGATTGAACCCAGGGAGCCCTGAGCTCCATCTCCCGCTGCCTGTTCTTTTTAATCCTTTAAGATGTGATCTCACTAAGTTGCCCAGAGTGGCTTTGAACTTGAGATCCTCCTGCGTCAGCCTTCTAACTGGCTGGGATTACAGGTGTGTACTGCTGCACCAAGTGGTGGCTTTCTTTTGTACCCTAACCCTTGCCATAGCCATACCTATTTAAATACATGCTGTACCGTTTGCCAGGCCTGGGCCCTGGTTCAGGGCCTGAAGCATCCCCTTACCATTTGCTTATGACCCAGCATCATCCAACTTCTCAATGTACAAAGAAAAAATAGTTCCTTGCCTTTGGACAGAGCCGCCATAAGCTGGTTGGCCTGTCAAGGTGAAAGCCCTGCGCTGCTGTCCTGAATCTGCAGCTCAGGCGCACAGTGCAGGCCTCACCCACTTGGCTCAGCCTAGTCTTGTTATCTAAGGGGTTAGCTCATTCTCCAGGTGGTTTTCTGCCTGTTTTTCATGGTTTCTGGCACCTTTCAGGGGGTTGGGAGGTGGTGTGCAGTAAATGACACTATTTTGCTTTGAGTCCTGAGTTAGTTGTGAAATAAGAATTTAAAGTGTTTCATGGGGGAAAAAAAAATCTCTTCACTTAGAAGCCAAAGGAATCAGGAAGAGAAGTTTCCTTATAAAAATTTTAGTGTGGAAAAATGCTTCGTAAACTTGTGGAATTTTACTAAGTAAATACATCAATTATGAATGAAATTCATACAAATGAAAACTTTCCCCTGTAGTTTTTTATCCGCATCTCTGCTAATGCTTATGATGTTGCTGGGAGTTCAGGAACTGGGTGATAGAGAAGTAGAAATCTCGGCACTCTAGGAGGCCAAGGCAGGAGGATCACAGGTTGAGCCCAGCCTGGCCAATTTAGTGAGACCCTGTTTCAGAATTTAAAAAAAATCAGAGTCAAAAGCGTTGGGGATTCAGATCAGTGGGTCAATCTCTAGCACCCTCCAGAAAAATTTCAAAAGGAAGCTGAGGTTCAAGTGGGAAGGAAGGAATGTCTTTGGGGATTTATGGCTGGGTTTGACCTTGAGTCTGTGTGGACTGCAGAACCACTGTGGAAAAATGCTTTGCATATGTATCACGCCTCTTTCCTTGAAACAAAACCAGAAAAGTCTCATTTCAGCCAGTTCCTAGGTTTTTGCAAATATTTTTTGAGTGGATTTGGCAAGGTAGATAAGCAGTTAATATCTGAGGATAGAAGGGTGATGGTGAGAGTTGAAACATTGTTATTTAATATCAGGGTAAAATAGCTTTGGAGCACTTGCTAATAATTCAGCTGAGTCTGTCCATTAGGCAGGAGGCACTAAATTAGGAATTTGGGTATAGAGCCCGAGTCTTACACAAAAGGGACCGAAGATCACTCTCGTTTTATACAGTGTCGTTTGCTGTGCAGAGAGCGTTGTGTTCAGCCCTGTGTATGTGTATGATTGGCTGGAACGTTTCAGTGGCTTTTACAGAATCTGTGTTCTTGTATATGTACCTGTTGGCATAAGAGGTTTTATAAAGACTTCCAAAATTTAGCACTCAAAAATGGGCAAGGGGAAAGTATCTGAGACAATTAGGATTTAAAGTTGGGATTCATGTTGTTTTGTTTTTGGTACTGGAGATTGAATCCAGAGCCTTCACACTGAACTACACCTCCCAGCCCTTTATTTATTTTTTTTTTTGATACAAAATCTCATTAAATTGCCTAAGTTGGGCTCAAATTTGTAATCCTTCTGCCTCAGCCTCCTGGATTGCTGGGATTACAGGTATGTACCACCACACCCTACCTCTAAATACTTTATATTTAATAGATCACATTTCTTAAATGGAAAGTTTTTATATGTGTTTATCACTGGGAATATCATAATTTCAAGTGTCTTGTTCATTCTGCCTGGATTCATGTAGTATAGATTCTGTTATACTTTCGTTAGGATATGCTCTACTCGTGTGGATAGAAGACATCTGAAATGACTTGGGACTGTGACTGCTACTGTCTTCTTGCACATAGTCCCCCAAATTCTCTGTTTCTAAGACCAAGTCCTTAGCAAGGAAAGGGAGTTGTTTTTTTCCTCTCTCAGTCACTGTCCAGTCCCCTCAGCTGCCCTCTCTCTACCGCGTCCTGGGAGCATGTGTCACGCAAAGGGGTGTGAGCCTTTCCGTTGCCTTCACTATTTGATTATTTTTGATATTAATTTCAAATACATGTTGATGAATCTTTAGGCCCTTTGAGTTCCTAGGAATAGATGCCTTGGTCTATTCTGATCTACTTGGCTGCAGTACTCACTGTGTGAAAAGACATGTTACTTTTTCTTCCTGTTTTCCCACTAACCTTGCACAGGACTCATGAACCACACCTCCCCGGTCTTTCTGATTACAAGGATTACTCCAGTATACTTTATATGGACTCTCAAGAAAACATACTAGGAATGTACTAATGTGGAAGACTTCAAAAATATTTTTTTTTCTTTTCTTTTGTAATCTGCCTAGGGTTATTGGATTTAGGGTTGTTTCATGATCAGACACTTGGGTCAATGGACACTTTCAGGGAATTTGTAATCCTCGTCTGTATGATTGCCACTAGTGGTTTGCTTTTGTTACAGTTTCTTTTTAAAGTTGCATTAGTTTGTTCTTTTGAGAAAGACATGAACTTTTACATTTATCTTAGAAGAATCAGCACTCTTCAGTGAAGGTTTGGAGGTGCTAGAACTCCCCCTTGTGGGTTTCTAAAATATGTTCTACAGCAAATGAAGTACAGGGTTAGCTTTTCTAATCAGAAAACCCAAGTATTTTTTTGTTTTGTTTTGTTTTGTTTTTTGTTTTTTTTTGTTTTGTTTTGTTTTTCTCCGGTACCAGGAATCAAACTCACGACCTTGTGCTTGCCAGGCAGGCACTGTGCCACTGAGCTAAATCCCCAGCCAACCCAAGTATTTTTGAGCCCCAACATAACACCATAAGTCCAGTGGCTCAGTATATGTAAACTGTTTCACCAGCAAAATTATTAAAAATACTATATACAATTATCTCCAGTTTATGTGTATCAGGTATATATGAAACATAAATGAATTTCATGTTTAGACTTGGGTCCCATGTGGAAATATTCCAAAATCCTTGAAAATGCAAAACATTTCTGGTCCTAAGCATTTTGAATAAGCTATAACCTGTAGTGGTTTATTTCTGTTATACTTTAAGCTAATAGATGAATCTTGCTTAGTGGCAAATTATAAATTTACCCATGCAGAAGTAAAGATGATGAAATACTAGGTTTTAAATTGCCCAAACTCATTGTGAAAATGGGGCTTTTAATCATCTTCAAAATCATGTCTTTGAACTTTGAATATCTATCCATGTGAAGAAATAGTTTAGGGAAGAGAAATAGTTACAGATCTCTTTTTAGAAGCTTAATTATAAGTGAGCTTTGAACATGTGTTGATGTTAGGTTTAAATTTTTTTTTGATAATTTTGTATCAGTAGTACACATCAAATGTTAGATTTTTATATTTTTTGGTCTTTTTGAGATAAGGATTCATTATGCAGTTCAGGCTGGCCTTAAATGCACAGCGATCCTCCTGCCTCAGCCTCATGAGTGCTGGGATTACAGGTGTGCACCACCACGCCTGGCTATATTTTTTATTTTATAGGCATTGTTATTTTAAATTTCTTAACCATTTCAAGCTTGCACAATTCCATAACATCTATAACTGTGTGTGTCTTAACATTTGTTCACTTACCAACTATATGTCAAGGGTCAGCTAAGTGATGGGTATTGTTTTGTTTTTAGTCGTTTTGAGACAGCGTCTTGTGATGCAGTTCAGGCTGGCCTTAAGCTCACTTTTTCTGTTTTTTTGTTGTTTTGTTTTTTCCCCAGTACTGGGAATCGAACCCACGACCTCGTGCTTGCCAGGCAAGCACTGTGCCACTGAGCTGAACCCCCAGCCCTAAGCTCACTTTTGATCTCGACTCATAATGATCCTCTTTCCTCAGCCTTCCAAGTGCTGGGATTACAGGCATGTGCCACCATGCCCTGCAGTGGGCATTATGATAAAAGCGCCAGATAAGATGCTTACAATCTCCTCAGACCTTGACTGGTGCGGAGGATTGACAACTGGTGGTCGACTTGTAACACCCAGCTGAACTGAGTAAGTGCGACGCTGGGTGTGGGAGGCCCACTTGAGGATTGTTCCTGGCAGTGTAAGGGGCAGAACTGGAGAAGAAGTTAGGCCGTTGGGAACTGAGAGAGGCTGTTGGAAGCTGGTAGAAGCTGTAAGGAGCTGTTGGTTCTTTTGGAGGAACTTGTCATGCTGGCTTTCGTGATGAACTCAGCTGTTCCCATTGTCCAAGGAGCTTGGGACCTTGCTGTCACTGAGAATGGCTTTGGTTCACTTTGAGGGAGCTCTGGACGTCGTTGTGAGCATCGCTTCCTGGCTTCGGAGGTGCACAGCTCGTCTTCTGGAGAAGCTTGTCACATTGGTTTTCGTGATCTCTTTCATGATCTCAGGGAGCTCGGCTTCCCTGATCATTGGGGGAGCTCGGGACCTCCCTGTTGCTGAGGATAGCTGTGCTACTTTTCGGGGGAGCTCTGGTTCTGACTTTGAGTGTTGCTTCCTGGCTCTAGTGTCGATCCCTCAGCCTGCTAGCATAGATCCTTCATCCCACTGGCACAGACTTTCTAGATTCTACTACTGACCCTTGGGCCTTTCCAGCACAGATCTGTGAAACAGGTCTGCATGAGATGTTGTTGTGGGCTCTGGGCCTCCAGTTGGACTCATGGGGGATGTTGTTATGGGCTGTAGATCTTCACCTGAACTCATGCAGGACATTTCTGTGGGGTCTAGGCCCTTGGCTGGGTTCTGTTGTCTTTACTGTGTGGACAGGTTTCCTGCACTCTTTTGTATATCATTCTTTGGGTGACTATCATAAATAATCTTATAAAATATGTGTCCTGTATTATATTGTTTCCCCTTGCAAAAAAACCTCAAACCATAACAGCTGGGTTGCTACAGTTTGGTGAGGAGCTTTATGAAAGGTGCCACAGGTGTGAGTTGTGGACAGCTACCCAGCGATGAGGTCTGAGAGGGCTGTTTCAGCTGAGGCATGAAGATGCATTGGGTGCTAGGTGGAGGAGAGGGCAGGAGGGGGTTGTGGGTTTAAGGCAGAGGAAGAGCAAATTCAAAGCGTGAAAGAGCGAACAGAGTGGAAGGCGTATCCGTGAGGCTGGCACAGGAACAAGGAGGTAGAGACAAGACAGGTGCCTGAATTTTGTAGCTGCAGTAAAGAAGGTGGACTTGTGCCAAGTGAGGACCCTGTGAAAGGTTATAAGCGTCTTTGAAGGGTTTATTTATAAAAAAATTTTTTTGGTCGTGTTGGAGATGGAAGCCGGGGCTGGGCTTGCTAGGTGCGCACTGTGTGCAGAGCTCCACCTTCAGCCCTGTGAACTCACTCTTGAAGCAGTGTGGAGGATGGAGTGGAAAGGGCAGGAGTGGATACCGGGGACTGGGAGGAAGTAATTGCACCATAAACCTTTTCTGTAGTGTTGTGTGGTTAGAATATTTTGGTTTTGCAGACCACACAGTCTGTGTTGCAAGTAGTTGGCAGTGGTGGAGCACAGAAATAGCCGTAGACCAGCAGTGGCCAACCTGTGACTCCTGAGCTGCAGCAGGCGGTTTGTTATCATTGACGCTCCAGAAGGGTTGCCCTCACTGCCGTAGCCAGTACCATATGGGAAGGAACTGCATTGCTGTGTTCCAGTGCAGTATTGTTTGCGGAAATACTGGGGACTGGACTTAGCTTACGGGGACAGCTTGCCAACAACCCCGGGTCTCCAGTGCATTGAGTGAAGTTCAAGCCCAGAGCCACTTAGCAACTTAGCGAGACTCTATCTCAAGATAAAAATTAAAAAAAAAAAAAATCTCGAACTGAGAACTGCAAAAGCCCTGGATTCAAACCGCAGTACCACAGAATGCAAAACAAAACCCTCAAAAAGACTTGTGAATGGACTTAAGGGCAGTTGAAGAGGTGCCATCGGTGTAACTCGGTTATGGATTTGAAGGTAAGTTTTCAGATTTCTAGCTTAAACAGTTGTGTGAATAACGGTGCGGATGCTGAGCACCAGTGCTAGGGCAAGGGACGTGGCCGGGGCGGCTTGCTTGAAGGTTCCTGTGACGCCCTTCTCTGGTTGGACTGTGACGTGTGCAGAGGTCTGAGGTGGAGGGGCCGGGGTAGGCGTGGCGCGCTCAGTTTGTCAGAGAGCACCCTAGCAAGGCAGGAGAGGCCCGGACAGAAGCTGGAATCGAGCCACTGGTGGTTGGTTGGAAGAGGAGCAGACTGGAGGGAGGGAAAAACAGAGACACAAATGGTTAAAGTTCAGCGAGGTGGAAGGGACTCACGGAAGTTCCTGTTGGATTTGACTGCTGAAGACTGTGATTGTGGTTAAAGCAGTTTTGCAAAAGTGTGGCGTTTTTTATATTTTTGGTGGAGGAATTTGTTCATAGTAAGACAAACTCAAAAATCTAGGACCACTGTGCAAGGCAAGTGGAGCCCCAGGCACGCTATGGGGGCTCGGTGGCTACTCGCCACACCTGTAGTGTGTCTGCTGGGGCTGGGCTGAATCCTGGACATTTCAGGAAGCCCGGTGAGTCGCTGCTGCACCTTCCTGACCGACGTGCAAGGCAGGCAGAGCCCTGGGCAACCTCTGTGGTCTTGGTGACTACTCCCTGTACACATTGTGTTTCTGTGGGTGCTGGGCTGAATGCCAGACACCTTTAGGAACCCCTTGAGCCACTCTGGTGCCTCCCCCACTACTGTGTGATGCACTTGGAGCCCTGGACAACTTCTGGGGCCTCGGTGGTCACTGTCAAAACAACTTGCACCGCCCCCGCCCAGAGGGGGCGGGCGGAGATCAGCTGAAACCTGAACAGAGTCAGCGGCCTCGGAGAGTCCACCCTCACCCCTCCCCTGCCAGTGTGGGAAGCAGGCTCTGTCCTGGGCATTATCTGAAGCCTCGGTGAACACTACCTGCATCCCCTCTACTCTTGTGGAAGCTGGGCCAAACCTCAGGCAGTTTCGGGAACTCTAACAAGCCTCCCCTGCCCTTCCCACACACACCTGGGAGCCAACTGAATGCCAGAAAGGTTGGGAGCAATTGAGACCCCACGTTGCCACCACTCACCAGCACAGGAGCTGCACTAAGCACTGAGGATCTTCAGACACTCGCCCTGCCACTCACACACAATTGGGAGAGTGAGGCTGCACTCCAGGGAACCTCTGGATCTTCAAAAATGACAAAACGAAGGAACAAAATGCTATCTCAGACCTCCACACCACCCAAAATAAGTCCAGGAGACATCAATACAGAAGAACCTGGAAAGTCATACACCTGAAATTTCTGAAAAGATAGCAACTGAAGTAAAGAAACAACTCCGTCAGGCCATAGAAGACATCAGATCAGAAATAATGTCTCAGGTAAGAAAAGAAATGACAACAATAATGAAAGAAATGTTCAGCATATCCAAAGATGGCATTGACAAGAAAATAGAAGAGTGTAGACAACTCACAGAAACTTTGAGTGAACAATATAGAAAAGAACTAGAATGTATGAAACAGATTCAAACAGATAGCCAGGAAATTAAAAATTCCATTGAAAGCTGGCAAAACTGCCTGAACGAAGCTGAAGATAGACTTTCAAAACTTGAAGACAACATTGCCGTTAATAAATGTGAAAGGAGGGATCTCTTAAAAACAACAAGGAACAAGGAAATAACAATTCAACAACTGCAGGAGGAAGCAAAGAAAAACAATTGTGTGAATAATTTCAGATTAATAGGTATCAGTGAATCAACATGTGTCAACACAAATGACATAAAAAGACTATTTGCAGAAATAATAGCAGAAAATTTCCTAGGCATGGAAAAAGAATTGGACATCCAGATAAGTGGAGCATATAGAACTCCAATTTATTATAACCAAAATAAATCTACACCCAGACATACAATGATCAAGATCCCAAAAACTCAACAAAAGATCAGAATATTAAAAGCTGTTAGAAATAGATCACCTATTAAGGTAAGCCTATCAGAATCACAGCAGACTTCTCAACACAAACCATCAAGGCAAGAAGAGCTTGTAGTGAAGTATTTCAGGTACTTAAAACAACTTCCAACCCAGATTGATGGACCCTGCAAAACTATCCTTCAAATTTAATGGACAAATAAAATATTTTCATGATAAAGAACAACTGAAGAAATTCACGAGTGCCAAACCAATCCTACAAAGAGTACTAAAAAATATTCTAGAAAGAGGTAAAATAGACCACAACTTCAAGAACAACAACAGAAAGGAACCACCAAGCAGAGCAAGCAATTAAACCCAGGGATAAAGGAGGATCCAACAGCAGGAAAGGATCATGACAAAGATAAGCC
>NW_004955471.1:7896372-7929228 GCF_000276665.1 Chinchilla lanigera
AATTGTTGTACAGATTCAATGCAATCCCAATTAAAATACCATTAGTATACCTCACAGATCTAGAGAAAACACTCCTAAAGTTCATGTGGAACCAGAAGATGCCTGGAGTAGCAAAAACAATCTTGGAAAACAAGGAAAGGCAGGAGGCATCACAGTTCCTGACTTAAAATTATATTAAAAGCTACTGTGATAAAATTAGCATGATACTGGCACAAAAACAGACCTGAAGATGAATGGAACAGATTAGAAGGTACAGATAAAACTAGAAACACAGTCACCTTATCTTTGACAAAGGGGCCAAACATGTTCAATGGAAGGAAGATAGCCTGTTTAATAAATGGTGTTGGAAAAACTGGCTTTGCACATGCCGAAGACTGAAACTAGACCCATGTCTTTCACCATGCACTTAAATTAAAGTCAAAATGGATCAAAGATCTAAATATTAAAACAAACACTAAATTTATTGGAAGAGAAAGTAGGTAAAAGTCTTGAGAACATTGGGGCAGGGAGAGAGTTCATGAGCAAAAATCAAACTGAATGGGAAATACTTCAAAGAATCAACACCTGGGATCTTATCTTCTTGAAAAGTTTTTGTACATCTAAAGACATCACCAGTAAAGTAAAAAGAAAACCCATGAATTGGGAAAAGAATTTTAGTGAACTGCCCCTCAGACAAAGGACTTCTATCTAGGACATATAAAGAATTAAAAAACAATCAGGCCCCCTAAATTTAAAGACCCAATCCAAAAATGGGCATCTGATATAAATACACACTTCACAAATGAAGAGGTACTAATGGTGAATAAATACATGAAAAAATGTTCAGTGTCGTTAGTCATTTGAGAAATGAAAATTAAACCAACACTGAGATTCCATCTCACCCCAGAAAGAATGGCTGTCATCAAGAAATCAACCAGTAACAAATGCTGGAGAAGCTGTAGGGAGAAAGGAACCTACTTCACTGCTGGTGGGAGTGTCGATTGGTGAAACCACTGTGGAAATCAGTTTGGAGATTCCTCATGAAACTAGGATTGGAAGTCCCATTTAACCCAGCTATTCCTCTTCTGGGTATTTTCCCAGAAGAATTAAAGACATTATACCATACAATATATGTGCACCGATGTTTATAGTAGCACAATTTGTTATAGCTAAATCTTGGAAACAACCCAGATGCCCATCCTCTGAGGAATGGATAAAAAATGTGGTATTTTTATACAATGGAGTATTAATCAGCTATAAAAAAAGATAAACTCGAGGCTTTTGTAGGTAAATGGATGCAACTAGAGACCATAGTCATAAGTGAAGTAAATTGCACCCAGATGTGTGAACATCATATTGTCTCTTTGGTGTAGGAACCTGAAAGACTAGGTAAAACTCAAAATGTACAATAGATGAGAGGAAAGGGAAAGAAATTGCTCAAATAAAGGAAAGACTGGAATGAGGAAAGGAGGAAAAAGAAGGCAAAATATAAATATATATATGAATAGCTGTGATTACTGTATTGCTGATGTCTGATGGTGTATTGAAATGAACAGTTAATGCTTACAATTTTTTTATGTCCTGATCGATTTTGCATGCTTAAGTCTGGTAATCTGAGCAACTGATTTGAAGGTAACAACCTGCAATGAAATTGCAATGGTGAATTCCTACCATCTTGTCTAGTGAAACTGTATTATCTCTAATGTATCTAATAGTTATTTTCTTATTCTCTTTAATGGTTTGAACAATCTTCCATTCTTATGTCTGGTAATCTGAGCAACGTATTGAGGATAGGAATATGTAATATAACAATCACTGTTAATTCGTATTATTTTGTCTTGAAACTGTGTATCACTTTAAATGTTCTTGCTTTGATTTGTTTATGTTTGTGATACTGGTATGCTGATACTGTTCTGTTTTTTGTTTGTTTCTCATTTACTACTCTTTAAAAATTTAAAAAAATCTAGTTAAGCTTTTAGATTGAACTTACATATCATGTTCTAAGAATACTAGCAGTTGCTAAGCACTAACTTTTTTAAAGCCTATTAATATTTGGTACCATTTATAGGCTTAAAGTACCCTTAATATCTTTACTGTATTTAAAAAGGTAATATATTTTACTCTTTTTTCTATACTTACCTGCTTGGATGATAAGTGGAGTAGTTAAAACTTTGGTGTTGGTGGTGGTTCTGGTGCTGGGCCTGGTGAGTGCTTGAGCTCATGCTTTACTGCTGAGCTTCAGCCCCAGCCCCTAGATACATTTTTGTATAATATACTGAAATCTTTAAAAATCTGAGAGGCTGTGATTGTGGTGATTCTGCTGAAGGCATCTTCCTGGAGGTAGTAGAGGTCACATACATGGTTAAGTAAGGCAGGTTTGGGGGAATGCTTTCTTAATTTGGAGATTTCCCAGTGCGCTGACTGTGGCTCCTATTTATAATCACTATGCCAGTGACATGAACTTTATGAAAGAGGAAATCTTGTGGCCCGGATTCTATAGATTGATGTGTTATACTAACTAGCTTTTCTATGTATTCATACATCTGCAGGCTCTTCTGTCCCACTCTACTGGTTGTGTCCCTCTACTGGTTTATTCCTTTTCTTGAGCATGTAGATATATTCCAGTGTGACTAAAGCATTTGAATTTCAGAGTCCTGCATTCTTTTCATATACCTTAGTCTCTTGCTCTTCCACATACTACAATAGCCAGTTGAATTTTGACTTTTTTTTTTTTTTGGCACCAGGAATTGAACTTGGGACTTTGCCCTTGCCAGGTAGGGGCTGTACTGCTGAGCTGTATCCCTGGCCCCAAATTTGGACATTTCCTAAAGTTTTGTCTGCCTTGAGGGTCATGGCTTTCGGAATGTCATTGTACTGATAGAAGGCACACATAAAAACAATGAACTGATTATTAATGTAAAAGTAGACTTCTCTGTTCAAACACTTAGTAGCGCACACTAGAAATGCTCCAGGACAGTGTTCCTATGTGTATTCAGAACATCCTTACCTGCTTATTGCTATCCTAAGAATTTTCATGTTGCCTACAGGAGAATTTATGATGTCCTTTAGAAGGTAAGTTCACTGTCAGCACAGATTTTTCTGTTTTGCTCACTGATACGTTTCCAGTAAATAGAATAATGCCTACTAGCACTAAGGAGATACGCAAATATTTGTTGAGTGAATGAATGAATAAATGTGGTTTCTGAATAAGTGATGGGTTGTTTACTGTTAATGCTAGCATGTGCCTTTTGTTTCTTATTAAGTTCTTTCCCCCTTTTTTCTTATTTAGGCAGAAACCACTAATACCAGCCTCTTGCAGGTGCATCTGGAGTGCAGTTTACATAATAAAGTGTGTCAGCAATTAAAGGTAAAATAAAATATTTAGTATTTCCTTTCAGCCTTCCTTCCTGTGTCTTTGCTTAAAAATTAAAACTAAAACAGCACTCATATTCTGTTCTCAGAAATAAACATGCTGTTGTCTTAAGTGCTTTTCTTTTTCAGAAATTTAAAATCACAAAGTTTAGGTGATCTTTTATTTTTTTGAGGTTTTCCTTTTTTCCCCCCTCTCCCTCCAATCTCAGAGTTGTTACCTGGAATCTGATGATGTTTTACACTTACAAATGAGCATAATTGTAACAATGGAAAACTCCTCAAAAGAATTTGAAGAAAACACTCAAGATTTGTTAGATCATCTCTCTATTGTTTATGTAGCAACAGACAAATCTGAAACCTCAGGTAAGATGAAATCTCCTACAGTTTTCATTATAGGACTGGGGGTATAACCTAGGAGTAGTGTGTGTGCTTAGCATGCATGAGGCCCTGAGTTTGATACCCAGTACCACAATACTAAATAAAAAACTTTGTTATAGCATATTTTCATTAACCTTCCATTATCAGTTAGTAGCATTTTCTTATAGATTGCATCAGTGCAAATCAAGACCAAGAGCCTTTGCTTTTATTAAGAGATTAGTCGTAACTAATCTGCAGCTGCTAATAAGGCTATATTATTATTTTGAGGGTAAGTTAAATGACCAGTGCAAGCTATTCTGAGTCCTTGTGGAATCACTTTCTTGGAGCTTTATGTGAAGTGTTTGAAGTCTTAGGTCTCTTATTCCAGATTTACTGACTTGCAAAAAGCTTGGTTGATGAAATCATGCTGTTTTTGTGTTCTTGATAGTCAATACCGTAGCTAGTTCTTGGATGCCTGACAAGTAGAATTACAGTGGAATTTTAGTGTTCAGTTCTATGAATTTTACCTTTAGAAATATATGTTCTAGAAATAACCTACCTCATCAGTTAACTTTCTAATAATTTTGGTAGGGAATACATATTGTATGATCCATAAAATTTGTACTGTATCATTTACTATTAGCCTTTGGGTATAATGACTGCTTTGTAGGAAAATAGAATATAAACATAGGAAAAATATTAATGTAAATATAAAAATACATATGTAAACGAAATGGCACAAATGGTACATAAAAGCATAGTTTTTTATTTGCAGTTTTGTGTCGTGGTTCTGGGGACAGAACTCAGGTCCTCTCACAGGTTAAGCACATGTTGTTCCACTGAGCTACATGCTGAGCCCTGTTGGCCTCTGAATTATGGGCTGGACGAATGTTACCTTTGAGTCCTCATGACTGGCAGGAGTCATGATGAATTGCAGGAAAGCTTTCCTGTCTTGGGTCTATAGTTTTCTGGTGACTCTCATAATAGATGGGTAAACACTAATGCAGAGAAGACTCCTGTTCTGCGGGGAACATTTCTTTTGGCAAGATCTGGAAAAAATCCAGCCTGTGTTCTGAGATACCAAAGCTTAATTCTTTCCAAACGTGGCTGTTCATTCAGTGAGTTTCCTGCAGAAGAGCGTAGTATAAGCCTAAACTTATAATTTCTGTCCTGGTAATTCTTCATTTAGAGAGCCTACATTACTAGGCCAGTTTTTTTTGTAAGGATCTTTTTTCTTGTGACTTAAAACAATATCTAAAAGGAAACAGCTTCTGGATTTGATTGCAGTATTCAAAAAGTAGTTAATTTTTTTGTAGAAATGTATAGTTAATTACAGTATTAAGGTCTGGGAATGAGATGACTTTTTGTTCTAATCTCATTGGTTTGATTCTTTTGGACAGATGATTCGGCAGTGAATATGTATGTATTACATTCAGGAAACAGCCTTATATGGATACAGGTATTAATGAATGGTTACTTGAATTTGAAATTACAAGTTGGCACTGAATTGCAGGATGTGAGAACTTTTCAGGAAGAGAAGCAGAAATAGTTGTATCTGTTATGTTTTACTTACATTTAAACCCATTCTCCCTTGCTTGAATCCGAATTTGTGTGAAAGTTATCCCCATCTCCTTGCAGACATATCTGCTGAGCAATTGTTAGGTATTCTGATCTGGGTCCCTTACTTATTTTAACAGAGTGCATTCAAACTATGTAAATAGTCTCCTGGATGAGAGTAGTAATTGGAGTTTTCTTCTTACAGGATGTCCATCACATCTCACAAAGGGATGCTCTGTCTCTGCAGTTTAAACCAGTACTACTACCTACTTCTGCAACTAACTTCACCAAAATTGCCTCTTTTACTTGCAAAGGTATTCATTTAAAATACTGGAGTTTGTCTTTTCCTTTCATTATCTAGTTGATTATTTGGCAATGCTTTCTGCACAGCTACTTGAAACTGCAAATGAGACATGGTTTTATAAAGGTTTTGGTTTCAGTAAACCAAAGTCTTTGTGTTGTTAAGAGGTGGAATGATGTAAAACATGGTGATGGCACTTGTTCTATTCTGCTGTATCTGTAGCGTTTAAAGCTACAGTATGTGAAGCTTAACTTGGTGACTTGCAGGACCGGGGTGAACCTGTGTGTGTTTGAGATGTGGCTTCCACAGGTAGCCTAATTATGTTCCTCAGTCTCTTTGTGAAGAATGTTTAGTGAGTAGGAACCCTGTCCTGTCTTCAGGTTCTTAGTTACAGTTAAAGAGTTCTATAGAGGAATTTAGATGGACTTGAATTACGGGCTGTATGTCCAGCCTCACTCATATTTCAAGACATAATTCAAAGCAGTAAATGAGATAAAATTTACTACCTAGATCAATAAAGGTCATAAACAGTGGGTCACTGTTAAATTGAGCTCACCCTCTGCAGCTACTAAAAAGTGTCCATGGTCTTGCAGTGCAAGCTGTCTGTGGCCGTCTTGCTTTTTAAAGAGTGTTTGTTTAGGTACAGAACACCTGGAAGGATGGATGCTCAAGAAAGTGCTAACAGTCATTTCCTCTGTTCTAAGATGCTGGGGTGAAGGTAGATGTTAGTTTCATTGTTTTTTTTTTTTTAGTAGCATTTCAATTGTTTTTGGAAGCATATGTATAGCTTTAAAGAAAATTGTTAGCGTGAGAGTTAAAAATTCAACATCAGCGACTTAGCATTATGACCTAGATCAAGGAAAGCCTAAAAACAGTATTTTTATGAATGAGTGGTGTTTAAAGCTCACTCCCACTGATTACAGTTAAGCTGTCCTTTGCTGTCAGGTCTCATCCCTGTCTTGTGATTATGGCCTCTGCGCGCTCTTTTGCACCCCGCCAGTGAGCTCTGCGTCTCACTTCTGTCATCTCTGGCAGGCCTAGGGCTTTCCTCTTATTAAGGTAAAGACAGATCTGTGTGAAGGAAAAGCCACAAAGTATTCTTAGCTTTTTCCCCAAAAGAAGAAATGAAAGGTTTTAAAAAGAGGGGGTATAGTCCTCATATTCCAAATCATTGGCAACAAGCCAGTAAAGAACATAGGAACGTTTGAGAAAGTGTGTTACCATATGTATTTGATTCACAGTTTTAATTATGTCAGCAAAGTGAATTAAAAGTTATAAGTAAAACCTGTATCTTATTTTTGTTCAGGCTTAATGAAAGAAAGATACTTACAGTTCACATTTATTTCTTTACACAAAAAGCAGCTACAACATGTGACAGTGGAATTATAGAAGACGTGAAGAAAACAAAAAACACTCCAACACTAAAAGCATGCCTCTCGTCCCCAGTGGTGCACGGGTATGTTCTTTGCATGTTCCCTAAAATCACGGCTTTTTCCTCTGTAGATGCTTCTAAAACATAAGTGATATGGCTTATATACTTCTCTTTCTGGAGTTGCCTCCCCTTGTGTCAGCACTGAGGAGACAGTGAAAGGTTTCCTAGAAAAACAGGAAGAAAGAGTTAAGTAATTCAATTCATGAAATAGGTTCCAGGCCCAGGGGTCAGGTAGGTGGAAAGAAGTGCTCGTGCTGATTTCTGAGTGGCGTTCAGACCTGGTTTGGCCCCGGTGGCCTCTGAGCTAGCCTGGCCACTGCTGGGTCACTTCTGGCCGTCACTGTTGGTGTGAGCCAAAAGGTTGAGGGAGTGATACCTGGTCATTGCCCACAGCAGTGTTTTGTGCTGCTCCCCTCTTTGCAGACGGAGGCTGCTTTGAAAGCTGATGGTTTCCTTGCACTCAAAGCTAACTGCCCGTGTATCTGCTGTCCACAGGTATTTCAGAGTGGACTCCTCTGCAGCCCGGTTTCATATAGAGAGTCATGAGAACATGTCAGGAGTGTGGTCCATATGGTGTCTCAACCATTTTGACCGAGGCATTGTGTTAAAGGATGTGTTTGTTTCCAAGGAAACCAAGCACATTTTCAAGGTAATGTTTCTCCAAGCTTTGGCTTATTGTAGCTTTATTTTGACTTTAGTCAAATGCTATGCAGTTAATACCTATAAAATTTAATTTTGGTGTACAATTTAAGAAAATATTTTTCTTTTAATATTTCAGAATACCTTTTAGGATCTCTATCTTTCTTTCCCTCACCCACCTCAGTACCCTGCTTGCTTCTCATTTTTCAGCTTTTGTTTAAGGAGCTCAAAATAATCAGTTTGTATCTTTTAACAATACTTACCCCTAACATTATTTAAAATGTTAACATGATTTGTACTAAAAATTATTTAGTACAAATAAATCTGATTAATGATAAAATAGTAGAGTTTGCAAAATACCATTTGTGAAAATGAAGATAATGGCATATTAAACAATATTTGAAATATTTCAGTCTTTGGTGTAGAACTAATTCAGTAAAATACTTTCTAGTGTATTGAAGAACTTTAGCATCATACTTTATAGGGATTTAAAATATAATTAGTGTTAGGAAAAGTAATCTTTCTTGCTTCTTTTCTTTTTAGATTCTGAATTTCACTGGCCCTTTATTTCTACCTCCAGGCTGTTGGAATATATTTTCTTTGAAACTTGCTGTTAAAGACATTGCCATAAATCTATTCACCAATGTATTTTTGACTACAAACATAGGTGCCATTTTTGCAATACCTCTACAGATTTTCTCAGCACCAACCAAGGTATTGTTTACAACATCCTATGAATGTTGTAGTTTTTAAAATAATAACTTTCTTTTTATTTACTTATGATGCTTGGGTTTTATTAACTGGGTTTAAGTTTGTGTTCTTCATGGCTGTCTAAATTGAAGGATATCATCAGGCCAACTTTAGATGGTAAATTTTTTTTTTTTTTTGATGGTAAATTTGTTTACGCACTGAAATTTTTATTTGCAAGGATCTACTTTTCATAAAGTGATTTGAGATTATTTAATAAAATAAATCATTCCAAATTGATCAGTCAACTTCATTTTCATTCATTTCTAAAAGTACTTTTTTTTTTTTTTTTTTGTGGTGCTGGGAATGGAGCCTGGTGCCTCGTGCATACTAGGCAAGGGCACTCTCACTGGGCCCATCCTCAGCTCTTACTTCCAAAAGTTTTGAAGCAAGAGATACGTGCTTGCTGTAGATAACATCTTTGAAATTTCATTTCATTCCACAGTGACATCAAATAAATTAGATTGTTAAATACTTTATTAATTCCTCTTCTAAATGACATTTAGTTACTGCGTGTAACCCTTGAGTTTTCCTAGTGGGCCAAGCCTAAAGCCTGAAAGCTTTCACAAGTGAATACATTGTAAAATTTGGGTAAATTGTATTTAATTTAGGTTCTCTTAAACATTGTCTCATTTTTCTTAATGTATATTTCTTTTTATTTATTGTTGCTTCCTTTTGATCCAAGCTATTCTGTATAACACTGGGTTCTAGTTTTTCACTATGAGACATTCATGCAATCATCTTTATGATTTTTCTCACTTAACTAGTGTTGATGTTTCACAGCTGTAAGTACCTTGTGTTTAATTCTAAGATTGAAGGTAGAACTTTACAAATCGTCAACAAAAATGTGAAGTTAATACCATTATATATTGTGAACAGGCAGATTTCTCAGAAATGTCCTTTTTCTAGTTAAGAGGCACATGTAAAAAGAGTGAGGAGGGGAGGGAGCAGAAGGCAGGTTTCAGGTGTGTGTGGAATTGGCCAGTCTGGACTCTTCAGATCTGCAGGAAATAGGATGTTAAATGTCCTGAGTAGCTAGGACTTACTGTGGATTGGCATACTGCTTCTCAGAGGGCTAGAGTGAAGTGAAAAACAACAAGCAGAACAAAACACTCCTAAGACTGTCTTAAAACTAATTTAATCTTTAATTCGTGTGGTAGCTGGGTGTCTTGCGGCTGTCTTTATGGGTATTGGTGATTATATAGAATCCACTGTCACGACCCTTCTGTGAAAGGCAGCTCAGATTTCTCTGACCTGATTCAAGGGTGAAGAACACCAAGACATGTCTTTCTAGTTGTCTGGCTCCTGGTGAAAGGGAAGTCCACTGAGGTGAAGGCCAGTGTCTGCTTCATATTTTAGTGCATTAGGATTTTTATGCCAAGTGTTGTGATTTAAGTTATTCATATATTACTTTTCAATCTAGGAAGGGAGTCTGGGTTTTGAAGTGATAGCACATTGTGGCATGCATTATTTCATGGGAAAATCAAAAGCGGGTAAGTATTTTGCCCTTAGGCTTTCTGTAGAATTTGAATTTGGGGGGAACTGGGAGGTAGTGAGTGAAATTAGGTGGAAGGTTAATTCTGTTAAAGTTATTGTGTCATATTCTATTCCTAGCATGATCATTGACAGAATGACTTCAAATTGTTAAGAATCCTCCAAAACACATCCAGGGTACTTGTGTAAATAATGCTCTTATTCTTTAGTAGCTCATGTTTTTGTAAGGGACTTCTAAAAAATAATACTGTTTGATCATTGTAACAGCCTCACCAGGAAAATGGGAAGATTCTGGTTCTTTTATAAAAGAGCTGGCTAGAAGCTAGTAAAAACAATTTGGAATTGCATTTGCGGACTTAAGCTATAGGATATAAACGTCTTGTAGGGGTGCTAAGAGTGGTGTGAGGCTGAAGGCCAGAGTGTCGATATGGAAATAGTTTTTAGTTTTCTGGATTAAAAAACAAATTTCTTTTGCATTTCAATTGATCAAGCTATTTAAAAGGAGAGATTTAAAGCACAGACATTTCTATCGGAAGAGCCCCGCTTTTTCTTCCTGGTACCCTGCTTAGCAGAGGCAAGCAGGGAGGGTGATAGGGACAGTGGACCAGTGTGTAAACGGGCATCTTGTGTGGGGTCAGCCTGTGGTCTGCCTTCTCGCGAGAAAGTGGCATTTGTCTCTCAGCACTTGACATAGGGTCCTGAAAGACTTGGAGGATGAACACATTTATATGGAAAGCAGTTTTACATTTCAGATTTAAAGCTCTTAAAAATGCTACAAATATAATCTTAATTTATTTCAGGCTGTATTCACGAGCCATGTGTCTTTTGTGTTAATACCTTTACATAATTCAATTTCGTTTTGTTTTTCATATGTTTGTTTAATTTGATATATCATTTGCCTTTGAGTTAGAGGGACTTCTGGTTAAGTAGCAGGCGAAAGAGGTGGCATTTATTGACCCTAGTTCTCTCAGTTTGAGGTGTTTTAACAGTCAGCCCTTGAGGGTTGTTAATTAGCTGTACTTTCTAGAAATCTAAACATTAAATTTGGTCTCCCTTCTAGAGAAACCTAACTGGGATGGGAGCCTTTCTCTGGATCTGTCTACCTGGGATATGGATTCGGAACTTGCAAATAAATTGTATGAAAGCTGGAAGAAATATAAAAATGGTGATGTCTGTAGGTAAGTCTTCAACTTTTCTGTTGTTAAGCAGTGGGGAGAAACTATTACGTAGTAATTTTTTGAAATTATACTCAAGTTTTAGTGGTTGGTGATATTTGCCTTTATCTTTTTCTTTTGACAAGTTTCAGCCCTCAAAAAAATTGAAAGGATAATGCAGGGAGCATTCAGATATTCCTCAAGTAGATTGTGTTTATGAGGTGTTCGCATCTTACCACTTTTCCTCTGTTTCCTTTTGTATCTTTGTTACACACATATTCACTCATTTTTTGCCAAGTCATTTGAAAGTGAGCTTGTATGTATCAGTGCAGTAGGCAATTCGCTAGGAACCCTCAACACTTTACTAGAAAATTGCATATTTCCATTGCACACCCAGTAAATCCAACTTCAGTGGAATTGTTACTGTCTAATTAAAATTTCCTGAGTTGAACTAATATTTATTATAGGTTTGTTTTCTTTTTTTCTTTTGTTCCTAGTGTGTTCAAGGACCAGGCCTTGCATGTGGTTGTCTTGTTTCTGTAGGCTAGACCAGGGCTCCAGCTTTCACTTTTCATGTTGACAAGTTTTTGAGTCCTGGTTCATATTGGATTTTGGTGATTGGTTCGTTAGGTTTATATTCAAATTAAGCATTTTTAGCAAGAATACTATACTGTGTTGATCTTGTGTCATGCATCACATCAGGAGGTGCATAAATTGTCAGTTTGTCCCACTATTAATATGGTTATTTCGTTTCGTTTAGGTGACGCATAACAGATCTCTTTACTTTCCATACTGTTTTTCTTTTTGTAATTAAAAAACAATGTGTGCTGTGAAGATTTGATACCACACAAATGTATTGTTCCCTAAGAGTGTTTCGCTCTGGTTTTAGCACTCATGGATAGTCCTTACCTGCATCAGTTGTTACTATTACAGCTGCAAAATGGTGATGTTTCTATTTGTTCATTCTACATTTACTAGCAAGTGCTTTTTTTTTTTTTTTTTTTTTTTTTTATGAAGGGGCCTCTTTTGAGCCTCATTAGTGTCTTCAGTGTGTTGTTCTCTATTTACTGTCATTTTTAATGATAAACAGCTTGGGAAGCTTGTATGTCTCTTGATTTTTGCTATCATTCTATGAGCACTTGATTGCTTTCCAGTAAAATAGAATGTTCTAGGTCAACTTTTTCTGGGGATTAAACACAGGCCGTGCTAATCATGCACTGTACCGTGGAGTTACACTCTCCACCTTCCAAAGACAATCTTAGGCTTTCTCTTCCTCAGACTTAGTGCTAGCATAAGTCATTTTCCCCAAGAGCCCTTTTTCCTTTGAATAGGAGTGGTATTTAGTGATTTCCTTCATTTTTTTAATGTTGAAATTATTTTCCATGATAATGTCTTTCTCAATTACACAGGAGGAATGTTTTAGGAATGACTCAGTTTGCCCACTTCCAAAAATCCAAGGAGTTGGAACCCTTTCCTTTCTTTTTGCCTCGTTTGGTCACAGAGCCTGGCCTTGTGTTGAACTTCAGTGCGACTGCCCTTCGGAACAGTGTGGTAAGGACAGTGTGTCTTTTCATCTCTGTCAGTGACACCCTAGTTCTTGATTTTCAGAGTACCGTAAAACCTTGGTTTGTGAACATAATTTGTTCTAGAAATGTGCTTGTAATCCAAAGTACTTGTATATCAAAGCAGATTTCCCCTGAAGAAATAATGAAAACACAGATGATTTGTTCCACAACCTAAAAATATTCATGTAAAAGTGATTATAGTACTGTAATAGAACGTGAAATAATAAAGCAAATATAAACTATAAAGAAAAGTAAATTAAGCTGCACTTACCTTTGAAAACCCTCCTGGCTGGTGTGAGGGATACAAGAGAGAGGAGGGCTGTTGTGTAGGATGACGTTCACTCTCACTAATAAGAGTTACTGCTGTCTATTGGCTCAGTGGAATCTTTCTCTTTTTGTGCAACTTTAACAAAGGACCTATCCAGGGGCTGGGGATTTAGCTCAGCGGCACAGCGCCTGCCTGGCAAGCGCAAAGTCTTGAGTTCGATTCCCAGTACTGGAAAAAAAACAAAACAAAAAACAAAGGAGCTATCCAGTGGTTCTTGCTTTTACTTCCTTTTAAGAATTTCATAGAAATGTGACATTTCATGGTTGTTGAACAGATTCTTTGCTTGCACTGCTACGTCCTTATTCAGGTGTCGCTTTTCTACAAAATTTTGTACTGTTTCCCACATTTTACACATCTTCCTAGTCTCATTTGAGGTGAGGGATTCCTCTGCCTTTTTCTCCTCTTCCTCAGCAGATGAGATCTCCTGCATAACCTCTTGCTGTTGGGAGATGATCCTACATGCGTGGGGTGGGTGTGGGGTGAACCACCATTGGCCCAGTTGTGATCATGTGGCATTCGGTGTCATGTATTACTCCTATAGTAAGACATTACTAATTTATCATGTAAAAATTTATTAGAAATGTTTGCTCATCTTGTGGAGCACTTGTAGAACAAATAACTTGCAAACCAAGATTTTCCTGTATGTCCACAGGAGATACTGTTTCTGAACCAAAATTACTGTAAACTCATACACCTGCGTCATTAGGGCACATTAGCGACATTTCAGAAGAACAGGATGATTGAACATGCATTGAACAAATTTTGAATTGAATGTGAACTTCATAAATGAAACATGGGTTAAGAAAGTATTCTGCTTACTAACAGAGAAAATCTAGGCTAATGTAGGCTTAGAACAGGACTTAGCTTCATAGTGAGAAGCTGAAAGAAAGCCCAGAGCCAACCAGGCTGCTCTGTGATGCCATTGGGTTGTAGACTCCATCTGTGCACTTACTTTTCATCCTTAGTGTACTGGCTTCCTCCCTCATGCACGCCTCTGCAGCCAGCTTGGGTAGCAGGGGGCAGGCAGAGGAAAGGTGCCACCAGCGGCCTTCCACTTAGTCTCACATCCAGAACTATGTCCTGTGGTTCAAGTAGCAGCATACACATTAGCAGTGCTCATTGAGCTGCTTAGGGTTACCCCTAAGATTGCTTTTGTTCTTTTCATTTAGCTTTTTGTTTTTAAGTAATTCGTACTTAGAGAAAAGTTCCAAGAACTCTCATTGGCCCTTCGCCAAGATTCAAAAGTGTTAAATTTTTGTCGCACTTATTTCATCATTCCCTCTCTTTCTCTACTCGTATTTTTTATGAACCATTTGAGAGTAGCAGATGCTAGGCCCCTTACCTCTATTTCAGTGTGAATTATTTAAGAACAGTGGCATTTTTTAAATATAATGAAAGTATAACTACCAAAGTCGAAATATGAAATACTAATCAGAATGTTCTAATGTATGGTCTGTATTGAACTTTTTCTAGGGAGCTTACTATCATGCTTTAGTGTTTTATTTTTTTACCAGTTCAGCGTGCAACCCAAGGTCTAATTGCATTGTCTTTTTAGTCTTTTTGTTCTTCTACAGCCTGCTTTTTTTTTTTGTTACTGTTTTTGGTGTTGGGGGTCAAATCCATGTTGAGTATTTGTGCTACCAGTGAGTTGACCCCCAGCCCGCAAAGACATTGGGGGTATGCAGACCGTTTATTTGCTAAGCTGTCCCTCCGTTAGAGTTGTAATGGTTCCTTGTTGCTAGATGGAAGTTATGCTGTCCTGGCCTGGATATTTCAAGAGGATGTTGTGTCCTTTGCAGAGCTAATCTTCTTCTCTCCACATCCAGGTGAAGTACTTCATGGTGAGGAACCCGTCCTCCCTGCCAGTGTCCTTGCAGCTGCTGCCTCTCTCCTTGTACCCCAAGCCGGAAGCCGCAGTGCGTCTGCTGCACAGATGGTAGGGAGACGCTCCGTGTGAGGGGCAGCGGGAAGCACAGCCAACACTCAGAGCCATTGAAGAAGCCCCGTGCTTCTGTCTGCTGGCCTCTGTGTGTAAATGTACCAGGCCCCGATTCAGAGCTATGTACATGAGTACCCAGCCCGTTGGTGTTGGAAGTTCCTGACTCTGTGTTGTCTGGTACCTTGTGTGTCACTGTGTCAGGCCCACCATCTGGTGGATGTTCTGTTCTTTTTTAAGACAGAATAATTTATTTTATTTTTATTAGTTTGTGTTTGCAGTGCATAAAGATTACATTCCTTGTGGGGAGTTGGTGCATGTTCACAACCCATCTTAATTCTTTTTTTCAGTCTGTCTCCTCCTGTGATAGTGAAGCTTGTGTGTCTGATTGATCTCACTTAACATTATGATCTCGGGATGCATCCATTTTCCTACAAATGTCTCAAGTTTATCCCTCTTTATGATAGAGTAGTACTCCATTGTGTGTAAAACTACATTTTCTTTATACATTCATCTGTCGATGGACAGATAGGGTGCTTTCAGGACTTAGGTATTATGAACTGTGCTGCTGTAAACATGGGTGTGCATGGGTCTGTGTCGTATGATGTCTTTAATTCTTCTTGGGGAGGGTACCTAGAAGGGGAATAGCTGGGTCACGTTCTTCTTTTCTTGTGTTGAGGAACCTTTACCATCTTGACTTTCGGGTACACTGCTGAAATTGAGAGTCTGAAGCATGCTAATACGAGTTTGAAACTGGCTACCATGGTGCATATGTGTAATCCCAGCTGTTTGGGCCCGAGGCAGCAGGGTGGCATGTTCAAGGCTAGCTGACAACTTAGCAAGAAAAAGAAGTAGTATTTTGGTGTATTTTAATCTACAGTCAAATTGTAAGAAATGATGGTAGTGCTCATTCGTGTCTGGTACCATTATTTCCACGTAATCATAGTTGCAATTAGAACGTTGCCTCCTCTCAGTTTGGGAACATATCTCCTACCCCAGGTTTCTCAGCCTCTGCACCAGTGACATTTTGAATAGGAGATGTGCACACGTGTGCGTGCATGCATGTGTGTGCGTGCGTCTCGTGTATTGAAGGGTCTTCACCCACATCCCTGGCACTCCCCCGAGGGGCCACTAGGATCTCACCAGCCACAGCACCCAGACATGTCTCCAGATGTCACTGATGTGTCTTGAGGGTGAACTTGCCTTTGATTTACTTCTTTTTAGGTTCCATGTCTGAAAACCATTTGGAGAAAAAAAATCACTTCATATTTGGAATTTTTTTGTCACTATATGTTTCTTCACACTCTGTGCTGCCAGACTCATCCCCTGTGTGCTGTCTTCCGAGCTCTGACAGTGTGCCGGCTGGGGTTGGGCGGAGTAGGCTGAGGCAGGCTAGTGCCCGGGCGAGGTGAATCTGTGTGTGTGCGCATAGATAAATAGATACGTGCGCGTGCGTGCATACATGCACACACACAGTATTCTTTCTTTTTGGCGGATCTTAATGCTATTTTAAACCTTTGGTTTTTGTCTTTGTAGGTTTGGCACTGATACTCGGATGATTAACTTTACAACCAGTGAATTCCAGCTCACCAGAACGTGCCCTTACCGGGTAGGGTGTCCTCTCCACACAGAAAAAGACTGTTGGTGGACTAACCCTAGAAGCGTATGGGCCTCACGGCTTCATGTTTAAAGTGTCTTTGTGTACTGTGTGTGGCTCTCTTGTTTTCATTCTCTAGGCATGAAAGATGGCTGCAGAGCAGATTTTTCCAATTAACTAGTGCAGCAGGAGTCAGATTCATGTTAGCCTGTAAATCATTTTAATTTGATGATTTTAAACTCATGTAAATGAAGAAATAACATTTGAGTCAGAGCTATGTAGAAAACCATGAAACTCAGGAGCCCAAAATTCGTAATTCTTTCAGGACTCTCTGGCTCCCTTAAATTCTTTTTAGGTGAATATAAGGTAAAAATGAATATATATAAAAATTTTTTTAATCTAAACTGTATTCATATTTTTAGCAGGTCACCTAGTCTCTGTTATATTCATCTCATCTATAAAAAAGAATGTCTCTGAAATTCTTAAATCCCTGGCAATCAGGAGACTTCACTTAGGAGTAGGGGTAGAAAGACACATGGTGAGAACATTGTTTGCCTAGGGACTTTCCAGCCTGATTTCTTAGCTTTTATTCAGTGACTTTGTGGATAGAGTGTTGGCCTCACAGATACTGTGCATTTGAGATCAACTCAAAAGTAGAACATTTGTCAGGCATGGTGATGCACACCTGACATCCCAGTTGTTCAGTGGCTGAGGCAGGAGGACTGTAGGTAGGAGGCCAGCCTGGGCAGCACAGCGAGACCCTATCTCTATAGTAAAAAGGCTATAGGGGCTGGGAGTGTTGCTCAGCAGTAGAGTGCTTACCTAGCATGCTTTGGCTCTGGGTTCACGACCCCCCACCCCGCCCAGTGGAGCATCTGTTGAAAAGAGAAGGCATGTACATATGCGCGCGCGCGCGCGCGCGCGCGCACACACACACACACACACACGTTGAAGTGCCTTTTCTGTTTTTCTTTCTCTGCCCTATCTCTTCAGAAATATATTTGTTGCCCTAGCTTAACTGTGGAATAACAGGAGACTATGGATAACCTCCAGCTAAGAGTTAAAACAGAATGAGTCAAAGCAAGGTTTTAAGTGGGTTTCCTATAGAGACTTATTTACAATAGCAAACACATTGCCAGCACATAGCCTTTCTCTGCAGTGTCCGCGGCTGCGCCAGAGTGGCCAGAGCCCTGTACCCGTGTGGTCTTGTTTTCTCCGGTACTGTTAGTAGTGATTAGTCCATGACACCTACTAAGAGATGTTTTTCCCTATCAGTTTCACATTGAAGAAATAAAGCCAGTTTCTTTTATATCCAAATATTCTATTCAGATGTGAAACAGTGATACAGCTCATTTGGAAAAAGTTTATATCTGTGACTACAAATATTCCCTAAGAACATTATACCTTTGGAATAAGGGAAATTACTACCATTGTTAATGTACTACATAAACAAAAAGAACATCAGTGCCTTGAAGAAACTTAGAATGTAACTGAAAATTGTTTTTGAAGCTTTTTGTTATGTAAAGAAAGGACTCTTCTAATTTTGTTCTTAGAAATACGGTTCCTTTGGTTAAGAGTGTATGGAATTGGATTTTGAGGGTTTGAATCCTGGTTTTTCCTGTGCTGTACCAGTGTGACCTTCCTTGGTGAATTATTTAATCTCATTTTGCAAAATAATGTGTGAAGATTCAGTAAGATTTAGAAAGTGTGTGGCTTGGTATTTTACATGCCTGAAGTAACCCAGCGCCAGGCATATAATAATCACTTAGCAAATGGTGCTGTTATTATAAATTGAATACCAAAGTCAGCAACTTTTTTGTTACTGTTTATATTATGTATATGAAGCACGGTTTTCTTCTTCATGGAGTTTGTAATTCCAGTGAAAATGCATCATCATTTATTCATTTATTTATTCACTCTTGTTTTTTGGCAGTACTGGGGATTAAACCTGGGGCTTCTTATATGCTAAACAAGCAGTGTCCCAGTGAGCTGTATTCCCAGCCCCATCACCGTTTATTCTTTCAGAATAATTTTTTCAGATAGAATGAGAAGTGATAGCCATTCTTAAAGGATAAAACACATTTAAAAGCTGAAAATACAGGAATGAAAACTATCATTGTACAGATTATATCATAACTCTTAAAAAGTATTTTTAGTGAGAAGCTAGCAAAAGTAGCAGGAAGATAAAGACTGAATCTTGACTGTTAAATTTTAGAACAGAATGTTTTTGCTCAGGAATAAATCTTGGAGAAAAGGAAGAAGCATGTGAATAGAGGCATTTCTCACTGATTGGAGAGACTACATGTGAAAAGTATGGTTTCCATGTAAACATGAGTTGAACATTACAGTGATCTTAGGCTTGTCCTACAGTGAATGGGTGGTCTGTCTGGTTGCTGTGTCATTTGAGCAGACTTCCTGGTCTCTCTTGTGGTTAATGGTTTTGCATTTAATCTTCTTCATATGGAAGGCTTCTAACCTCACCTCCTCCCAAGCCAGAAAGCAAATCCTTTTCTAGCTTCCATGTCAGGTTGTCCTGCAGCCACTCCCTGTATGTCGCAGCTGCAACTTGGGAAATGTTTATTGGCCTGAACTCATCAGGGTAAACACATTCAGATAGGTTGATGATTCCATACCCAGTGTCACTAAAGCAACAGCAAAGGTTGATGAGGACGGTTGGATCTGGACATTAAAAGAAAAGCAACAGTCTTTAGATACACTTAATGAAGATGGAAACTTGCTCTACAGGAGAATGGAGTTGTCTGATTGTACCATTAATACATTGCAGGGAATGCACTCTGAGGAGTCTGGGTTTGCCACCCTCCACTTGGATTTGCAGCCTCTGGAAATGAAAAGGGTTGGTGTGGTTTTCACACCAGTGGACTATGGAAAAGTTACCTCACTCATACTAATCCGGTAGGTGTGTCCCTGTTGCTGACTCATCTGCCTAAATCTGTCTCTCAAGCAGTCTCTTGAGCTCAGAGCGGACAGCCCTGAGTCAGTTTGCAGGGATGAGGCTGGGCTGCAGGTTAGGAAGAGGCCTTGGTGATGGGGCCACTGTTGTTCCATGCATCATCCTCGGTGCCTCTGTCACTTCCCTCTCCCAGGAGCAAGTTCCTGTCTCCATTTGTGGTCAGTGCTATCAGAAAAGGCAGAAGACACACACAGATGTATTCCTGTTTCCTTGGTATAGAAAAATAATTGAAACACTGCTATAGACGTTTACCTCTGTAGTATCTGCACTTAAACCACTCATTCCTGGCAGAGGAATTTCCCAGAGGAAAATGGAAAAAGTATTTCTTGAGTTCATTTTCTTCCTTTTCTTTCCTTTTAAATAACAATTGTGAGTTGGATATGGTACTACATGCATGTAATCCCAGCAGTTGGGAGGATGAGGCAAGAGGATTGCTGTGAGTTCAAGGACAGCCTGAACTACATAGCGAAGTCGTGTCTTCACCACCCCTCCTGAAGAAAAAAGGCAGCTCCAGTTGCCTGTGTTGACACCTTTTTCAGTGTGTCTTCTTTCTCTCCAGGAACAACTTGACAGTTATCGATGTGGTTGGTGTGGAAGGACTTGGCGCGAGAGAGCTGCTGAAAGTGGGCGGACGACTTCCTGGCACAGGGGGGTCACTCCGCTTTAAGGTGCCCGAGTCCACGCTGATGGACTGCCGCCGACGTGAGTTCAAGTACATGGTGCCCTGGTGGGAGGCTGCGCATTACAACCAAGAACAGAAGGATCTGTAGGAAGGCTCTTTTAAAAGTTAGTAGTAAGCTGGGTGTGGTGGCACATACCTATAATCGCAGCACTCACTGAGGCAGGAGGATCACTGCAAGTTTGAGACTAGCCTGGGCTAATAGTGAACTCAAGGCCAGCCTGAACTACATAGTGAGACCTTGTCTCAAAAAAAAAAAAAGTTAGTAGCAAATGCATTGCATTGATACAGGTGATTAAACCAGGCAAGCCTTTGAGCCTTCTAGATTAGTAGCTTTAGATATTTAACTGGACTTAAATAGTAAATATAAAGGCAAGAAAAAGTGTAATTACTAAATTGGCAGTATTGTGTCAGATATTTAAGATAAATATATGAGGCAGTTAATCTGGATGTCAGATACCTAATGAAAGAACCACACCAGAGCAGTGAACTGAGAGAAGACTAGATGTGTGCTAACCAGTGGAACTTCTCGTGATGATGGAAGTGTTCTGTGTGTGGCTCTGGTGAGACGGGAGGTTAAGCCAACTCAGACTCGGTTTCAGCTACTGCACACTCAGAACACAGATCACTCCTGTGGTCTCAGAAGGTGTGAGGGTTTCTCTGCACCAACAGCTAGCAGTTCTGCAGTGCACATCGCTCGGCATCCTGTAGTCCAGTCCGGTCCTGATGCCGTCTGCTGGAGACGTTGCTCAGGCCCTCAGTGTCACAGCTCCAGGCCTCTGAAACTCTTAACAGGCTGCAAACTGGTGTCTTGCGACCCTCTCCTCAGGGTTGCCAGAACAGCGCACAAAATCCAGGGAAACATTTCCCTTTTATCCAGTTATTATCAAGGGCACGTTTTTCCTTTTAATTTTTTTGTTTTTATTAGCATGTTTGCAGTACATAATGATTACATTCATTGTGGGGAGTCGGCGCATGTGCAGAACACGTCTCAGCTGTCCTACAAGGGTGTTTCAGACAAGATTGGGCGCGTTCAGGGTGGTATAGTCGTTTTGAAGGATAGAAATAAGCAGTCAGGTGAAGAGATACATAGGGCAGGGTCTGGGGAGAGCCTTGGTACAGGAGTTTTGTCCCCGTGGAGTTGGGATGCACCTGCCCAGCAGGTGGACAGGTTCTTGTTGGTCATCCTGTGATCCTCTGTGCATATGTCTATCCAGAGGCCCTCGAACTCTGCCCTCTTGACTCTTTTTAGGGACCTGTTGGCACCTGCATTAAAATGTGCTTGTACAAAAAGGCTGTGATCTGATGTGAACGGCTGAGCAGGGAACACAGCAATGCCCGTTTAGCTGCTACTTCGCCTCTCTAGGCAGCAGTCCTCCCTCAGGAGAAACCGTAGCTTCTGCCTTTCTGTGTCTGACCTACCCTCCACTGGTATAGAGTATGTCATACATTCTGGAAAGGTCAGCCACTTACTCTGAGGGAGATTTTGATTACCTAGGTAGACCATTTAACTTAAGAAAAATCTGAACTTGTTTCTGTGCTATCCTTGTAATACAACAATCTAGATATGACAGCAACAGAAATTCTGATTCTAGAAATCATGCTTGGAACTTACGTTGAACTTCTTTCACATTTTCATAATATTAGGTTGTGTTTTGTGATTCAGTAAGTTGTATTGAACAAATTTTGCAGCTCATATATGCCAGATAACACTTTCTGTCCTCATTAGAACTGAAAGACAGCAAGCAAATTTTATCTATTACAAAGAACTTTAAAGTAGAGAATATCGGACCTCTTCCTGTAACGGTGTCATCACTGAAAATCAATGGCTATAACTGCCAAGGTTACGGATTTGAAGTGCTGGATTGTCATCAATTTTCCTTGAACCCAAATACATCCCGGGATATCAGCATTGTGTAAGTACTGGGTTTTAACTTCAGTTCTGTGATGTATTTAACACTGGAGGGAGTAGTAGGGGCTTTTGCCATTGGTAAGGCATCTCCAGTTTGTTTTATGTATTTGTTTTGTGAAAGTGACAGGTTTTGCTGTGCTATAGTTATTTTACTTCATGACTAAAAGTCAAAACCAAAGTTCATAAAGGTGACTCACCTGTTGGCAGGTTTACTCCTGACTTTACCTCCTCCTGGGTCATTCGGGAGCTAATGCTGGTGACTGCGGCAGACCTGGAATTCCGCTTCACCCTCAACGTGACCCTCCCGCACCACCTGCTGCCCTTGTGTGCCGACGTGGTTCCTGGGCCCAGCTGGGAGGAGTCATTTTGGAGGCTCACAGTCGTCTTTGTCAGGTAAACCCGCACTGTTCTCACACTGAGCAGTCAAGCAGAGAGTTGCTCGAAAAAAACAAATTGCCCAAGTGGACTCAGAGTGTAAGAATTTTTTTAAAAACTACTCGTCCATGTTTGCAGTGCCTAATGATGACACTCAACATGGGGAGTCAGTGCCCCCACATGACACATCTTCATTCTTTCATCCTCATCTCCCCGCTCTCCTTCCCTGCGTCGTCCTCTGTCCCCTTCCCCTTTGCAAAAGACCTGGGCAGTAACTGGTAGGCTTTATGATAATAGTGATCTAATTGATCTAATTGCTAGAGATTGTAGGACCTAGAAAGGTAACGGACACTTGTGTTCTGTGTATGTTGATTGGAGTCACAGGGGAGATCTGAAAGTTACTCTTAGTAGCTCATCCTTATTAGCTCAGTACAACGACAGTTTGAGATTATAATATCAGCATTACCCATTTAAAGGGATTTTATCCTGGAAGTATGTTTAAAAATTGAATTTTATTGTCAGCCTTATAAACATAAATTTTTAAAAGTCAAGGTTGGGCCAGGGATTAGCTCAGCGGCACAGTGCCTGCCTAGCAAGTGTGAGGTCTTGATTCCCTGTATCCAAAAAGGAAAGTCAAGGATTTTTGTTACCTTTAGGAAACATCAGAAATTACGATGTCATACATCCTAATGACATTTTAACACTATATCTTCAGCCTTTCCCCATCAGTCATTCACCAGTCTTCTATAACGCAACTAGTTTTTCACTTTCTTTGGTTATTCTTTGTGGAGGGGGATGCGGTCTTGCTCTGTTGCTCAGGCTGGCCTGAAACTTCTGAGCTAAGCCATCTTCCTTCCCCAGCTCCTGAGCTGGGAATACAAGCATGCACCACCATGCTGGATTTGAAACTAGTCTTTCACGTGCCAGTCAGAGCCATGCAATAATGAATACTGTTGTTTTCCCCCCCAGTTTGTCCCTGTTAGGTGTGATTTTGATAGCTTTCCAGCAAGCACAGTACATTCTTATAGAATTCATGAAAGCAAGGCAGAGGCAAAATGCTAGCTCTTCCTCACAGCACAATGGTCCGGTGGACGTCATCAGCTCCCATTCTCACAAGTAAGAATCAGTGTGTGTGTGTTTGTGGGGGGGCTTTCTTCTGATACCACTTACCTCAGGTTTTATTTAAAGTAATCACATTTGATTCCAAGTTTGTTTTTATCAAATTTATGTCACTGTGCGAACACAGCTGCACTGTAGCTTTTCTTAGGACATAGTTTTCATTTACGGGCTTAGTTCACCTGCATACTCAGTGCCAGAAACCCCCTAGGGCTTTAGAAGAAGGGAAGGTAGAACTCCTTAATAGATACACTGTCCACTGCTGCCTGTTTCTTGGGGATGTAGAAATAGAAGTAGAGTTGGATGTGGTTTGTCTTCATGTAAAATTATTTTCTTCTTAAATCCAGAAGTAATTGCAAGAACTTTCTTGACACATACGGCCCCTCTGATAAGGGCAGGAGCAAAAGCTGCCTTCCGGTGAGCACGCCTCAGAGCAGGACGCAGAACGCTGCCAAGAGGAGCCCAGCCACCCACGGCCATTCTCAGAAGAAGCATAAGTGCTCGGTCTACTACGGTAAACACAAAGCCAGCGTGTCTGCAGCCAGCAGTACCAGCACTGCCCCTGAGGAGAAGCAGACGCTGACCTCGGGCAGCCCCCTGTCTGCTGCGAAAGAAGACGTTGGCACCGATGTTGTGGGCGAGAGCTGGGTCAGCCTCAAATACGCAAGTGGCATGAATGTCAATCTGCAGAAGAACTTAACTCTCCCCAAAAACTTACTGAATAAAGACGAAAACACACTGAAAAACACAGTTGCTGTCAATAGCACTTCAGAATGCAGTCTGAAGGATGGAGTACAGACATGTATGTTTCCTAAGGAAACTGACATTAAAATTTCACAAAACATAGCTGAGCTCAAGCAACCAGAGTTCTGCCCACTGAAGACTTCTAAGAAACTACCTGAAAATCCTTTGGCAAGAAACTCAGATCAGTTCCAACAGTCAGACTTGCCAGAAGTTTCCAGGAAACATAGTGGTAATCTTTTCTCCTCCTTAACGCCTCTCTTTGCCCCTGGATGGGTTTTTTCTTTTTCCTCACCCATGACCTTTAGTTTTACTTGTGGATGCAGAGCTCTTTGGCTCACTCAGAGTTTTAGCAAAAGCATAAATGCTGAAATACGACTTGCCAAATGCAGAGTATTAAGATCAACTGCCTAATGTTGTGGCTTAGAGGTTTAATTTTTGGTACATAAATTTAGAGGATTGTGAATATCATATTCTTGGGAGGAGGACATGGACACCTTTTTCTAATTATTTGTTCTCAGCTTTTATAGACTACAGTATTTGCAAAAATTAATCAGCCCATGCAGTGTTTATTTAATAGCTGCTACCATCTCATGTTCCCTGGCCTTGGTTCTTCTTTAATAGGATCTCTTGGTTAAAAGAACACAGATGTCCTCATGTGGCAAATACAGTTTTGAAAACACAGTAAACTAGGCTGGGAAGACTACACGCAGAGACGATTGGTGTTGCACTTCACTCAGTTCCTTTAGCCTCTAATGGAGGCCTGTGCTTTCTCTTCTCCCTTGCCCTTTTTTCTGTCTCTGTGCCTTTTGGGTTTCTTTTCGAACATTAAAACAATTTTTTTTGTAGTCCTGAGAATTGAACCCAGTGGCACTATATCCCTGAGCTGTATCCTCACTCCTTTAAATTTTGAGACAGGATCTCACTACCTTGTCCAGACTGGCCTCACACTTGGCATCTTCCTGACTGAGCTTCTCCTCTCAGCCTCCCAAGTGGCTGAGATTACAAGCATGTGCCTCCACACCTGCCATGACTATTCTAATGTGCATACTGCTGTATCTGCTAGAAAAGCTAAGTTGCCTTTGAAACGTCTAATATTTGTAATATTAGATTAATTAATTTGAAACATCTAATATTTTTAAAAATTGTATTAGGTTCGTGTTACTGCCATGAAATACCTGAGGCAGTTAACATGGAAAAGATTTCTGTGTTCTAGAGTTCTATCCCAGATGAGGCAACCACATTGTTTCAGGCTGCTGGTGGAGATGCTGGATAAAAATGGAAGGGAGTGTGCCTGGGGAAAACTGCTCATTTCCTGAGGCAGAGACAAGGGCTCTCACAGTGTCCTTTGACAAGGCCCCAGCTCCTAGAGATCCATGCCACCACCTGATAGCGCCACCTGGGGGACCAAGCCTTGAGCACACTGACGTTTGGAGGACATCATCTCTCCAAACCGTAGCAGTAACGCAATGTTGCTTACTCCTTGAATTGTGGAGAAGGTGCAGAAGGATATTAGATTGACTAATTCTGATGACCTTCATGCCTTTCATAAAAGCCTACATTAGATTCTGAGTGCTCCATGGAAGGACATTCCTGACTGGAAAGAAAGTTGGAGTCCTCTGAGTGGAACTTGCTTTGGGCAGCTGCACGTGCTTTCTGGCAGCCCTAGTTCCAAGCCGTGTGCCGTTTCCCCCGGCGGCAGTGTGCATGTGCAGGTGGACTCAGGTCTGCAGGGTTTCGCTGTGCCTGTGCAGAAACCTGCAGTGAGTGTGTCCCGGGACGACACAGTTAATAAGGTTTTTAAACCAAACCAGACACCTTGTGTGCAGATAGTTCATGGGGGGTAGTTGGGTGCCTCTTGTTGTGTTTCTGATACACACTCTCTCTAGGGCCCAGACTACAAAATATTTATGAAAGGGTAAAATTTTAGTGATTCCTGTTGGACTGCCTTGTTTTTTATTTTTATTTTTTTTATCATTTAAGCCCGAGGTATCTTTGCCATAGGCTGACCATAGAGCCATTGCCCTGCCTGCTCTAAGGGGCTGAGGGAGCGTTGTTCCATCTGCAAGCGTCATTGATGAGCTCTAGATATGAAAGCTGGTTTTGGTCGTTGGCTGGGCTCATCATAGTTTTACCTCTGTTAAATGAGAAGAAACAGATTTGACCAAGAGATGAAGTATGCATGATCCAAATAGTAAAGCTGTGAGAAGCATTAGTAAAGGCCCTGCCATGGAAGATAACCAGGAGGCCCAATTCTGGATCTTTGACCAGGATCTCCATGGCTCAGATAATAACCCCTGCCAGGTTTTAGAATAGTCAGCTAGTTTTTGTGCCGCATCTCCCATTACTCCAGCCTGACACAGAAACAGTATTTTTCTTCTAGGAACCCTTTTTCAGTGGTCAGGGGTTTTGTAGAGCCACCGAGTGAGTGCATCTGTTTGGTTCTGGTGGATGACAGTGTTTGAAGTAATTTCTTAGAGGCCATCTGCCAGATCTTACAACTTGCAGTAGTAAGAGAAAAGTGTGAGTAGTCCTTTGTTCCAGTGCCTATTCCAGTAGCTATTTCTGGACCCATCAGGGAAGAAATGGTTCTGTGGCTTGCTTTGTTCTCATCCTGGTGGCCAAAGGGATTGACAGGGGTAGGTTATTAGCTATGTTGATGTCCAGGGCTAGATCAACAAGGGTGCACATTCCTGGCCAGTTTGCTGGAAGACTCAAGTAGCAATTAGTGCCACACAGGAACAGAAGTCCCTGAGTCTCAAGATAGAAGTTACTTTCAATAATAAATCTTTGGGTTGAGGTTATTGTTTTGATTTCCCTAGACAGGTAAGAAGACCTTGCCAGCGTAGCTCCCGTCAGAGGCTGGAAGGATCCCATAAGAAGTGTTTGGAGTAGCTCTGGTTTCCAAGTGTGTACAGTTTCTTGTGTTAGCTGTGAACTCCCATTCAGTTGAGTTTTCATAATCAGACACCAGCAGACAGCTGCTCATCTTGAGCTAAAAGCAGTCCTCCGTGGGAATGGAGAAGCACCATTGAGGGTCACCTGTGGCAGTGATCTGGCCTTCCGTTTCCTAACCCTGTTGTCCAGAGACTGGTTCTGTGAGAGTCGCGCCAGGGTTTTGTTTTTAGTTTTGAGCACGTGTTTGCAGTACATGGCGACTACACTCCTTGTGGGTGTTGGTGCATTTACATAATGCACCTTCATTCTCCTTTCGTCCCTTTTATCCCCCTTCTTTTTCTCACCTCTCCCTCCCCCTTCCTCTGTCTCTTGATCTGCTTCCCATTTGCAAAAGACTTATCTTCCTGCTTCCCTATTATCTATCTACTGTTTTTCTCTTTGATTATATTTTGGGTTATATTTCGGGTACAATATTTAAGCTTGTGTATCTGGTTTATTTCACTTAATATTATTGTCTCAAGGTGCATCCATTTTCCTGCAAATGACTTGTTTCTCCTTCTTTATGGCAGAGTAGAACTCCATTGTGCATGAAACCACATTACACATTCATCTGTCAGTGGACATACAAGCTACTTCCAAGATTTAGCTAAGGGACATGGCTTGGGTTATCTGGAGACTGGCATGGTCTTGAGAAGGTTTTGTTGTTAGGATTTGTTTGCAAAGGATGTCTTTTTAAAGTGCCCAGATCCTGGCCCTGGCCTCTGTCTCAAGTCTTCATTTTACAAAGGTGTGCCTGGAATTTAAGCAATGTGTGAACAGATGTTGGGCCCTCATGGGTGGTTTTGTGGAAGAAACTTGGGTAGGATTACTCTGGTAGGATCTGAGGAAGACACTAGTCCTCCCCTTTGAGGTTATCTTAGTCATTTTCTGACCTGAAAGTCATAGAGGCCATCTAAAGACATTAACTTAAGGAGACTGCACCCTTGTTCGTTGGAGTGGAAGGTCATCTTTTGGTAGCCCAGAGTCCAGCTGGGATAGATACAGCAGTGTATTGGCTAGAAGGGGGAAAGACAGCCAATAGTCCATGGCTAGGTTGCAATCAGTAGAATTTAGTAAGAGATGGATTAGCTTTAAGGTTTTATGTAGGTAATCACTGCTTTAGAGGCAGTTCTTGAGCAGTGATACCAAAAAAGATCTCGGACAAAAAAGAATAGAGGAGTCATGTTGTAACTTGAACTTAGGATCTCAAGAGTGGGTTGTCCAAGTAAGAGAGTAGCAGAACTAGCCACATAGAACATGCAAGAAGAAACTATATTCCCAACTTGGGGCTAAGTTTCTTTTTCTATCTAGGGGAACAAACCAACTACTTATCTGACTTAGGTTGGTGGGTATTTTTCTTTTCTGAAAAGAAGCTTCAGGCCAGCCACTTGTTCACAGATGTAGGAAGTTTGTGGTTTCTCTTTGTTTTTCAGTGCCTTGGGCAGTTTGAGTCCTACCCGGGAGAGATGAACCTAACAGTTAAGCCCCTGAGTCTTATGGCAAAGGCTGTGGTTAAGAGAGATGTGTTAGGGCCTTTCCACTTGGGAGGAGTGAGTTGTTCTGGAGCGAAACCTTCTTCTAGTTCTTTATTAGAACCTTATCCTTGGGGCAGACTTCAATTGGTAGTCCCTGGGTGTGGGAGAATCTTGTTTCCATAGGGGGGAGGGGCAGTACTGGAAAGTCCTTAGATGGGTGACAAGTTGAAGGAGTTGGGAAGTCTTGGCATTAGTAAGCAGATCAGATGTCAGAAAGGCTCTCCCATAAAGCATCTCAAATGGGCTAAGATTAAGTTTGGATTTGGGGGTGGGCCAGCCTCATTAAGGCAGTTGGAAGGAGGTCTAGCCCCATATGGTGGGTTTGCTGGTCCAGATTGGCTAAGGGCTGCCCAAGAGTTTGGTTGGCTTGCTTGGTCTTGCCTGAGGACTGTGGAATCCAGGCAGCATGAAAATAGTATTTAATTTCCAGAGCCTTGGAGGCTCTGTGTTTAGCTTAAGATGTGAAAGAGGGCCCATTGTTGTTCTGGATGGACTGAGATAGTCCAAACCAAGGGATTACTGCTTGAGAAGGATTTCTACCCCCTCTAAGGCTCCTTCTGACTTGGTAGGGAAGGCCTCTGTCTACCCAGTCTTACCCAGTGTCATGTGCATACCCCTTGCACTGAGACATGGAGGCATGTGGGTGAAGTCTGTTTACCAGTCTTCCCCCAGGAAGGTCTTTTGCTGTTGCATTGGTTCAGCAGTGGGGAGGATAGGTCTGTGGATTATGGAGGCTACACCTGTAGCCAGGCACGCCTTGCAGACTTGGATTGTAACATTGTGGACTCCCGTTTTCTACAAAAAGCCTATGTGCCCTAGTGCGGTAGTGTTCCACTGTAGGTGGAAGATGTTGTATGGGGACTTAGTGACATTCCGCTGTGCCTGCTGTGGTCAGAACAACTGCTGTGCCACATACCACTGTTGGCCCTTTTGAATTCCGCACTCATCACGAATCGTTTGAAGTTCTTCCCTAGAGTACCCTGGTTCCAAATTAAGGTCTTAGAATGAGACCACCAGGATGGCCAGGGTTATTTTGGAGGGCAGCCTGTTTGGGAGCTAAATCTGCCTTAGAATTACCCTGGACAACAGCCCAAGCAGGCTTGGTGTCTATGGTAGTGGATAGCTACTACCTTGTTTGAGAGATTTACTTACCTCAACCCTGAGGCTGAGGATCTCTGGTCCGTGTTTTATTGGTGACTGGCAGCTAGTCAGAAGTCCAGATGGCAGTGTGTGCATGGGAAACCAGGAAGGCGTACTTGGAGTCAGTGTATATATGTTGACTCTCTTGCCCTGGGCAGGTTGAAGAGCCCGGGGGGCAGTAAGTTCTGCCTTTTGAGGTCCCAGAAGGGCATCCTCTCGCTTCACTGACGTGGGTTAGACTGATTGTGGTATACCCCAATCTCCTCACATCATCCTTTATGAAACTGCTGCCATGAGCGCACCAGGTGTTTGTCATCCTACCAGGGGCTGCTTCCTCAGGTTGGGGCAGTTGACGACATTTTGGGTAATGGTTTGTTTGTACTCATATTCTATCTATTGATTGGTGAAGAGGAGGGTAGCTGGGTTGAGAGCTATGCAAGATTGAAGAGTGATGTCTGAGTTTTCGATAAGGCTGGCCTGGTATTTAGTGAGCCTTTTCCAGTTATCCACACATGTCCCAGCAAGGCCTGAAGCTGATAGGAGGTTAGAATGCAGAGCTTTTGTGCCAGTGTTACTTTAGAGGCTTCCTGGACCAAAAGTGCCCGTCTAGCAATAGCTCACAGGCAGCCAGGCCAGCCCTGTGCTACCCGATGAAGTCATTTGGAGAAGCAGGCCACTGGCCAGGTTTCTGTGCTGATGCTGAGGTAGTGCTCCAGTATTCCCTGCTTCTCAGCCACAAAGCGAGGAAAAGTCTTACGTCTGGCCTTCCTAGTGCCAGGACCCGAAAGGTCTCCTGAGTGGCTGGGGTCCGTTCCAAGGGTTCAGTTTCTGTTCCCCGAGTTGCCTCATAGAAGGGTTTGGAGTGTCCGTATTCAGCATGAGCTAGCCGTTCCCAGAAAGCTCTCAGTTTCTGGTAACGCTCTGGAGGACCCAGACAGTAGATTGCCTCTGTTCTCTTTGAGGCCAGTTTCCTTTTTCCTGGGGTTAAAATGAACCCCAGATAGGTCACTTTTTGTTGAGAAACTTTATGTTGGGATACCTTGTATCCCTTTTTTAAGAGATTGAGGGTTTCATTTTGTTTTGATTAGATTCCTTGGTGGAACTAGGAAACAGTTCTACAGTGAGAAAGAAACTACAACATGAAAGTCATCTATGTATTGTAGTGGTTTCATTTTCTCAATTTTAGCTCTCTTCAGATCTTGAGCCAAGGCCCAGGCAAACATAAGGGCTGTCTCTAAACCCTTGAAGCAAGTGGTCTAAGTACATTGTCGGTGGAGTCCAGTTTGGATCCTCCCATTCAAAGGCAAACAAGTATTGGGAACAGGGCCCCGTCTGGCTTGAAATAGTTTCCTGCCTAGAGCAGAGCAGTTTAGCAAGTAGTCTTCAGCTATGACCCACTATCCAGGGGCTCTAAGTTCCAGTAAGTTTTGGTGCAAGCCATTACAAATAAGGGACGCAGGGCTTGGTTGTCATCAGAGAGTGAAGCAGTTTAAAATAAAAGAAGACAATTTATGTGAAGATAGGGAAGGAGGAAGAGAGATGACAGAAAGCTGTTCTGAATGAGAAGGGAGAAATCAAAAGTGAATTGCTGCTTTGGGCTCTTTTTGTGGAGATCTTTGTCCCATGTAGGCTCTTTGAATCTGACTGAGTCCTGGCCTGTCTTTCATCCTAACCTTGGATTTCTTCTCGCCATGTGACCTTTCCCTGTCGTGTGGTAGATCTAGGGTGAGATTTTTAGGTGGGGGCCTTATGAACAGGGAGTTCAGGCTGAAGGGTTAAGTGAAGGGGAAGTTTGTGATTCTTAAATGAATTACGCTACCTTGGAACTTCCAGGCACTGAGTTCTTTACCTTTGTCTTCCTAATTTCTAGAGTTTAGCTGCCTTGTCTTTCTGATTCCTCAGAGTCTAGCTGCCTTTACCCTTCTGATTTCTGGAGTCTGACTGCAGAGGTCAAGAACTGCCTCATTAATTTTTAATAAAGCTCCATGAAGCCTTCATCCTATCTTTTCCCTACCTACAGTGCCCCTGCCCCTATAGTAATATATACATCTTGACGAGCTTATCAGAAGGACCATAAACATCGCCTCTCAGTTTCTGACTACTTTATTATTGTTGTTTTTTTCCAGTTGTTACTAATTTTAACTGTGGCATACACTCTGTAAGGTCACAGGAATATTACATGCTTAATGGGATAACGTGGATTGGCTTCTTTAAAAATTGAATTATATACCTAGGATATTTCCATATTCTTCATTAGTTTCATGGTAGAATTTTACAAATAATCACTGAAAACTTGTTAGGGAACATAAATGTAACTCCCAACCTGCTAGATGTCAGATATCCTGAGCTTGTGTTCCTCAAAATTGAAGAATGAATTCTAAGAAACAGTGGAGGTTAAGAGTAGGAAAATTTTATTGAGAGAGAGCTCCTGAGAGACAGGAGGGAACCTGAAAGTGGGTTGCCAACAAGCCTTCTTCTCAAAGGAAGTTACATAGAGCAAAACCACAAAGCGGGTACAACGTGGGACAGAATTACGATGAACCAAATAAGATTGCAAGTATAGCTGCTTAGGTAATACTGATCCAGTGGGGAATGGGGCATGTAGCAAGTGCACATGGAAAGAACAAAGACCTTCTTTAGGAAGGGGTGAATAAGGGGGTCTTGGTCGCTCACTGGGGTGACTGATGTTTATCTAGACTTTCCTGGATCAGGAAATACCAGTTATCTTACCGCTTGGGGAGGAATGCAGGCCTGGTCATAAACAGGCCTCCAGCCACAGTTGTAATGTGTTTTCGTCTGTAGTGACCTCCTTGAAGACCTAGCCCTGTCTGACTAGCTATAACAGTTCTACCTAACTTAGCTGTCTATAATATCACCACCCTTAATTGTATGACTCATCCTAGTTCTTGGCCCTACAAAAAGCACACAGCATTTTCTGAGTCTGCATTTTGACTTTTTTGGGTATTGGCTATTGAATTTGGGTCCCCCCCCC
>NW_004955471.1:7930098-7954085 GCF_000276665.1 Chinchilla lanigera
CCCCGCCGTCAAAAAAAAGGAATATTCGTCATTATTGTTTATCCCTCAGGGAGGTATGCAGATGTAGTCACTTCATCTTTGTCTTGAGGCCGGGCCTTCAATGAATGCACATCCATCCACAGTTGTAATATGTTCTCGTTTTTTGCTCTTTTTCTGAGGGCCTAGCCCTGCCTGACTGCCTGTGACATTTCTACCTAATGTAGCTGTCTGTAATATTGAGATGCTTCTTTCCTTTATTCTTTATAGGGTTGAGTATTTTCTCTTTGTGGATGTTTTACAAGCAGTTTGTATAGAAAAAATTCAGTTTCTCTGTGGAAGAATGACTTAATTTTAGCAATTAGTGCAGGGGGAAGTAATGATTCTGCAGGGCTGTGGTTGGGTGCTTAGTTCAGAAATGTAAAGGTTAAAGGGAATCTAAAAGTTAGGTCCCACTCTCGTTGAAAGAGGGTAAATCTATACCCTCAGGACATATGGTTGACTGTCCTAGAGATACAAAATTCCTTGAGGGATTTCTTGATTGCTGTTAGTCCAGATGCTTTAGGATCTCTGCAGTTACGATTTTCCCATCATTGACGTGATTAGATGTACCTCTGACTATGCCTTCGGCCATTACCTTTTTAAGTCTGTTCTTAGCCAAAGATGTGACAACATTCTGTGATGGAGCCACAAGGTTCATTTTCTGTATGTATGTATTCTCATTGCAACATTTGGAGACTGAGTTTAAATTAATCATGATTAAGGCTCCTTTTTTGAAATTTAAGACCTCATATGCTATGGTTGTACTTAAAGCCCAAAAACCTACATGCAGAAAGTTACATATCATTTGCTGGCCAAGTGTTGGTGGTCATGTATTTATATTGCTTTCAGTTAATGAAATAAAAGTGTGCATACAAGTGTTATTTGGAAGATGCATGGATCTCAGTTTGAGTGAGTTTCTTGTGTGGCATCCGAATCAGGGACTTGACTGCTTCCTCGTTTTGCTGGATAAGATGAGAGATGCTTGTCCCTCCCCGGCCTCTGTGTGTCTCTGCCAGAGTTTACTTTGCAGGGCACATTTGCTGCAATCCTTCGCTGCCTCAGATTTCTGTGGTGCCCTTCAGGATCCTCAGTTAAAAGAACAAAGAGACAGCATTGAAATGCTTTGTGTTTTAAATGAGAAGACTGAGGCCAATTATTGTGGGTCTAAAGTTGCTTTGCGTATATTATAAATTAGCAAACTTACTATGAAATCACTTAAAGGAAAAAATGTTTAAAAATAGTGTAGATCAGTGGTAGTGCGCTTGCCTTGCCTGGGCACGGTCCTGGATTCCAGGCTTAGCAGCACAACCCATCCCCCTTTCAGTGGGAAAAACCATCCTGGCAATAAGGTCCTTCCTGCAGTGCCCCCGCCGTGCCGCCTGCAGTGTTCCTCGCTAGCTGCAGCGCTGTGTGAACTTCCCTACCTCCAGGGCTGCTGTGCTCTCCACACGTATTTGCTGGTCATCCTGTAGCTTCCAGCAAGGTAGGCAGCAGCGGTCCCACTGTGTCCATCTTTGTAAATAAGGAGACTGAGACTCTCATTATAAAACTAGTTACTGGTGGAGTCCTGACTAAAACCACAATCTTTATGCTTTTCTCTCCTCACACTAACTTCAAAAACTTTGATAAAATACATGTACCATAAAACTTAGCATTGTAATTGTTTTAATTATAAAATTCAGTGGCATCAAGTATATTCACATTGTTGCACAACTGTCACTGCTATCCATTTTTAGAAATTTCCATCCTCTCAGTCAGCAACTGTGCTGATACAAACCCATCACTCACTTCTCCAGCCCTGGGAACTTCCATTCTACTTCCTGTCTCTTTAAATGGGTAGTAGGTCCCTCGTACAAGTGGAGTCACAAAACATCAGTACTTTTGTGTCTGGTTTATTTCATTCAGCATAATAGTTTCAGGATTCATCCATGTGGTAGCATGTATCAGGATTTCATTGAGTTTTTAAAAAACTTAACCGTTTTAAGTGTACAGTTCGGTAGGGTTAAGTATATTTACATTGTTAAGCAATGAATCAGGCTGAGTGGTGTTCCTACACTGTTAACCATTCATCCATCTCTGGGCGTTTGGGGTGTTTCCGTCTCTGGGCTATCATGAAGAATTATACTGAGTGAATATTGGTGTCCTTGCACCGACCTTTTTGCTTGACCTCTTTTAAAGAGTATAGGACTTCTAAGTGCATTTTTACCTGTAAACAAAATAAAGTACTGGAGCACTGTAGATGTCAAAAACAATCCTTAAGCCTAAATCTCATTAAATCAAAGGAGACTGTTTGGAATACAAAGAGGTTTAATTATAGGGAACACAAGTGGAAAAAATTAGCCAGAAATTGAATTGTTTTTATTTATTCAAGGAAATAACCAGCAAGTGCCTGTCAAGAATGAAGTAGACAGTTGTGAAACTTTGAAAAAGGTTGACACAAAGTCTTCTTCAGAAAAGAAGATTCACAAAGCATCTAAAGAAGACATATGTTCTGAGAAACAGGACATATCTTCAGTGGAGGTCTGTATGTTCTTCCTTATGTATTAAAAACACAACCCATATTTAGGGCTCAGAATACAAATGTCTATGTAATAAGTCCTTTCTTTTAAATGCATTTGAATCTGTAATAGTAAATTTGATGTGTTTTTCAGAAAGTTTTGTTTATCTTTTAACTACTAAAATAAGTTTTAGTGGAACTAGCTAGCTTTTACACCCTAGCAAAACTATTCTCAAGCAAATGGAGCTGATGCCTAGGTAACAATGGTGGAGCAGAACCAGACCATGGTCTCTTCTACCTAGTTGTTCCCAGTGTCCATTTTGTAGGGTACACTCTTGCAGAGTTGGGTTTCATACATAGGTACATCCTATTTCCTTCAATTGGGCTTGAAGCATAGAGCTGGACAAAGTCAGGAAAATCAAGAGGTACAGCTGAAGCTCGCCTCATACATCTCCATAGGAGCCTGAAACGCAAGGCAGTGGACAGTGTCTTTGAATGAAAATATGAGTAAAGAGTATTCTGTGCAGCCAAGTTTAAACTCAAGTATAGCGGCAGCAGGCAGATGAAATACAACTCATAAGCCTTTCTTAAAACGTCAAGTTAATAAAATTGAGCTCCCAACCAAGACTGAAACAAAAGTACTCAGGATTGGAAAAGCTGTGATAGAGGTCTGTTGGTGAGGTTTTCATCCGTTTTGTATACACAACTAAGATAAAACAGTCGGCAGCTATAACCAAAGAAAAGGCTGCAGATAGAAACAATGTAAAAGTAGTGATATCTGCAAAACATAGGAAGTACAATGGAGAGGTAGGTGAGAACAAGTTTTTAATTTTATTCCTTTTTAGTAGCTAATATATAAAATAAAACTTGTAGTTTAAAAGGGTGATAACTTTAAATATTTTTTTATAGTTTTTTAGAAATGTTTAGAGAGATCCTTAAGGAGCCAGTATATCATGTGTAGAAGAAACAGTTCTTTGAAAGTTGGCAGTTCCTTTGACTTGAGTTTCCTTTTCTTACATTACGTTTGTATAAGACTGCATCCTAAATTTTTATTTAAAAAATAATAATCCCAGTGTTATAAATTATTCCTATTACCTGTCCTTCCATTCTTGTATGTGTGTAGGTTCGTGGAAGAAACTCAGAGATCAGGTTTGCAAGGTCAGCCTTGAGTGTTTTGGAGCCGGGGTGAGAAGGCAGCAGTCTTTCAGCAAGGGTGCTGTTAGTCTGCCAGGGAGTATGGTACCTTTAAGGGCTGTATTTGGGCAGAAGAAGGGGTAAAGAAAAGAAAGACTGGATGAGAGGCTTTTTAAAAGAAAACCCATCAGGACTTCTTAGCAGAAGTATCTGTTTTCAGGTGGACATTTGCAAAAGCGGACTCCAAGGTTTAAAACCTGGGTAACTAGAAGATGAGGAATTCTGATTTATGTGACAAACACATCTGTACGTATTCCAAAGCACTGTCGAAAGTGGGAACCATTTTAGCTATTGCACCCTGTAGGGTTGACGTCTTGAACAGTTACCCTGAGAAATGCTTAGAAAGGCAGTGCTGGCGAAGACCTGACAAGTCAGTACCAAAGAGGTGACAGGTATGACCATGCCCACCACAAGAGCAGAAGGCTGGGTGTGGAGGCAGGTGGTGACCGTGAGGAACCGGTCGGGCTGGAGCTTGGGGTGAGGGCTGGCTCTGGGAGTGGGGCGGCCTTGGTGCTCTAAGGCAGAAGCAGGGCAAAGACTGCAGGCTGGGTGTGAGCCTTCGGCCTCATGGAAGGTGCATGTCGGTCGGGGTGCAGAGAGAGCACAAGTACAGAGAAGCCAAAAGGTGGAAGAACATGCTCTTAGAAGCAGAAATAATCAGCACACATAGGAGACAGGAAGGAATAGGAGGGAATAAAGAAAGTTAGGAGTTGTCTTTTCGGTTTGTTTCGTGATGGTTTGTGTTGGGGGCGGTGCCCTATCAATGAGCTACAGTCCCGGCCCCTGAAGGTGGGACTAGCCTACCGTCCTGTGATGTGGGGTTCGAAGACTTGCCTGGCACCCTGCGGTGAAATAGAAGCCAATGCCAAGATTGTGTTCTGGGGGGACAAATTGGAACTGATGACTCCAGGGTCCTGGCCCTCTGGTAGCACCCTGAGAGCAGCAGTGCCGGTGCTGGCACTCCTCTGCTGTATGAGGTGCCGTTCCCCTGCCCCAGCCCTGCTCCCAGCCAGGTCCTCCCTGGGTCCCCAGCCAGGCATAATCCTCTACACTGGTGCCCTCTTCCCTGGCTTCTTCACCTTGAGCTCCTTGAGGACACGGGCTCGGGGGCTCAGGCAGTTCTTGTACTTGGTCCCTGAGGGTAAGTCAGGTCTCCCCCTGCTGGTCTCTGAGTCTGATCTTTGACACTGGTCCCTACTGGCTTATGTGCCAAGCACATTCGTACATCTTTCAAAGCCATGTTGCAGAAGGGGGATGATGTTAGCTGTCCTGCCTCATTGAGTTGCCAGGGAGGGTGCCCACCGGAGAGGTCTGAGGGACTTGGGCTGGGCCATGCTGCTGAGGGTCATCAGCCATGGTGGGTTTCCTGCTGCAGATGTGGAGGCTGTCGTCTGTCGTTTCTTTGCTTCTTTTATGACTCCCTCTTTTGTAGAACTGTTTCTTAAGGCCCCATGAGTGTGCTTTCCATTTCATTGTTCATTTGCAGAAAGCCATTCTCAATAAACACATTCCCAAGTGCAGTGCTCACTGTTTGTTTTTCTTGAACATTCTTAGGGTCTAACTGCAACCTAGAAAATTGTGTAAATCTGTCTATAGCACACAGAGAACATTCCTTTAGATTTATTGGCAAGGAAGGTTGAAGCCCAGGTTTGGAACCCATAAATTCAATTTTAACTGTACCTCTGGCTTTTTATTTTCTTTTAAGTAGATTTTTTTTTTCCCCTTAGAAAAGTAACTTGTGATTATTATAGAGGCATAAAAAGAAAGAGAAAAAGATCCATCCGAAGTAAACCACTCTTTACATTTTCTATTCTATTTCTTTTCTATGCAAAATTTTAAAAAATCCTTTTATTGGCTTAAGAGCTAGAATGACTCATCACTGTGTATCTGTATAGTTACAATTCTGATTTTCTTATGTGGTGGAAAAATAGGGAACTTTATTTTTAGTGGTTTTATAACATTACTTCATTTAACCATCAATAATTTAAACCATTCTCCTGAAATGGACATTAAAATTGTTTCCAGCTTTTTACTTCCATAACTTACCCTTTGATGAATGATTTCACTCATAACTCTGTCCTATGTTCCTGATATACCCTTGCTGATAGATGTCAAGAAATAGGTGAAAGGGTAGAGATTTTTTGAGGTTCCTCAGGTGTGTTGCCAGATTGCTTTGCAAAATGTTAGTACCCATTTATGTTCTGTGAAAACACTGGCTTCATTCTCCTCTCAGCAACATCAGTTGTTTGTAAAATCTTTTTTGTGTGTGGTGTTGGGGATTGAACCCAGGACCTTGTACGTACCAAGTGTGTGCTGTACCACTGAGCTACATCTAATCCCCTGTTAACAAAACCTTGCTCAGTATGGGAAGTAATCTTAGTTGGTTTGTTTCTGTTTGATGATGGGCATGCTAAGCACACGCTGTACCCCCGAGCCACACCTGCAGCCTCAAGCAGTTGGGTTTTGGTTGTTGTTTTAGTTTGTATCTCACTAGGGAAAGATAAATATTTTCCCTTTTTTTGTAAACTTATAAAAAGTTGAATCTTCTATCCATAATCCTACCACTGAAATGAAATGCTATAAATTAAGAAATAACATTTGTAAATGGTGACTGTAATCATTATATACTGCAAACATGTACTAGTAAAAATTTAAATAAGTAAATATGAGTTAATAAGTAACTATCCAACCAGAGGCAGTCACTATTACAGGATCTTGCTTTCCCAACCTCTGCCTGGTATTTGCAAATGTAGACATGCATTATAAACTCACTTGTGTTTTCTAAAACCAAAATGGAAAAATGAGATACAAGCTAGTCTATAATTTGCCTTTTTAAAATAATATTATTTTATTATGACATATTCTGGATGAATTCATTATGGTATTTTGCCGTTTTCTGTTTCTTTTGTGAATTTGTATTTCATGTCCTTTGTTCATTTTTCTATTAAATATTACTGGGTTTTCTCTTTTCTGTAAGAATGCTTCATATGGCAAGGCATTCTTTGTCCATTAAATATTTTGTGTCAGTTTTTTTCAGCTTGCCCTTTCCCTTTTATTTTTATTCACTTTTACTTCTTACTGTGGTTTTGAGAATGCCTTTGTCCCATCGATCTGTGGTTTCTCCTCTTCGATTTCTTCCTTTGCTTTTATTATCATCATCTCTTTCTTTGCCCTTGACATCCACTCCATTGTCATCTGTCAGGGGGGTCAGAGAAGGTAACCTGTTCATGTGGCTCGGCAGTGACGGTGACAGGGAGGGCCCATGGAGACTGCCCTGCAGGTGCCAGGTCATTTCACCCTAGCGGCCGGTAAGCAGGGGCCAGGTGTGGCCGTGGAGACTGTTCTTGGGAGTATCTCCCTGTGGCTCGGTTTTGTTTCGTGGCCTGCCTTGGCTTCCCGTGTGAGACCCTCTCCCAGAAGCAGAGTCAGCTTTCCTCACTCTGCCTTGTGTTTCTGGACAGGTCTCTTGCTTTGGCTCTCCAGGTTGGTCCTCTGTCCCTTTCCACCTGTTGCCTCACCATGGGCCCGTCACGCCGTGATTCCGCCAGAGCCCTCTTCACTGCCAGTTGGGCTGGGTGTGGTCGAACCTCCCAAAGGAAGAGGCTGTTGCTAATTTTTCCTTTCCCGTTGTGTCGTGTCTTTTTGCTTTTTTGTCCATACCTTCATCCCATCCCCAAGTCTCGGTCCTTACACTCACGACTCTGAGTCCAGCTTGTCCACACACTGCTTCCCTTTCGATCATCCGAGAATTCTGTGCAGCTTCTGACCTCTGCGTCCAGCCTCTCGGTTGTCCTAAATGTATTTACCTTCTTGGTTGCGCAGGCTGACGGTTCAACCATCTTGATGGGGGGAAGCCAAGTGTCAGAGTGACTGATGACCAGCTCACGTTTTTCTGATCCCACTTAGAGACTGATCCTTTATATATGCCTGACCCTGGAGGGCCAGAAAGACTCAAGAACTTCTGTCGACAAGTGTTTGATAGCCTTTGAGTGGACAAGGTGTAGCGGGGAAAGGGGCAGTGCCCACGTACACAAAGTGCATAGAGGGTCAAATACATGAAGGGATGGGAAAGTCCATAAAGGAACAGTCCATGAATAAATGCAGAATATGGGGATTACAGGTGCTACCATGCCCAGCAATTTGTTACTTTTTTTAAAAAAATACTTTTAGAATCAAATACCTACAGGGAAAACTTAAAAGAGCATAAAAGTGAAAAAACAAGTCCTTTAATCTCACCGCATGTACAGTTAAAATTTTAATGTATTTCTAGGATTCTGATATCCTAGACATAGGACAGTAGCGATGTAGTTTGAAAAACTTTTATCTCTTTCCAAGTTCTGTGTGTTAAGTCAAGTGTATACTACAGCTTCCTTTATCCCTAGCCTGATTTCTGCGTCAGCCCTCTCAAAGGGCAGTTTTTGCTTTCCATGAACTATGCGTTGTAAGGGTAAATGACAAGAGGACTTGTGGGCCTGAGGATCTACCTCTGTCGCCTGAGGTCCCTGTCCCTGTGAAGCCTCTAGGCTTCTAGGTGGTTTCTTCCCGAAGGACCTAATACGCTTTTTTAAGCTCTGGTATCTGGGCATGTGAGCTCCCACCCACTCCCACCTCCTGATGGTGGCTCTCCTTTAAGGGGCTGTGGTGGTGGGGGAGAGTAGGTGGTAGAAGATGGGGAAGACTTCACCTGCTTTCACGTGTGAGAGGAAGGGAATGCTCTCCCCTTGCCTGATGGAAGGCCACCCCGACATTGAAAGAGGAAAAAGTGCAAGTAAAAAATAAACACATATATAATACATTTACCATGGATATTATATATCATATTTGCTATATATATGAAATGAAGTTTTTCAGAACCACATTTGGAAAACCTGAAACACCATCCTGCTTTGTTTACATGTGAAGCGTAAGGTAGTTTGGAACGTTCTTTGGAGCTCTGACCGCCCTCCTGAAGTTACGTATAAACAAACAAAACCCATCCGCAGCTGACTCCACAGGGGGGTGTAATCCGCCGCTCTCATAGTAATTCGTAGGAACTGCACACAGCACATGAGCAGGTGGAGGCAGGCGGGTTACTGCTGCTGAAGCCGACAGCACACCGGCCACAAATTGCTAGCAGATGTTTTTCCTCCTTAGCCCCTTAGGAATTTTATAAGCCAAGAGTAGTTTTTTTCTTCTCTTTCTGAGGAGCTTGAGGGAAGTAGGGAAATGAAAACAAACTAAGGATTGAGAAACATATGTCCTGGTTTTCACCAGTGGTGGGATGTTCAGAATACAGATGGAACTGGTCTTCAGAAGTTAAAAAAACAAAAACAGTCGTAGGTTCTTCTTCATCTTGGGTCACTTTAACCACTCAACTTTCTACTCTTTAGCAAGAAGATCTTTACAGGAAGAAGAAGCCTCAGGAGAAAAGGGAAGGAAATGTACAAAATCTAAATTGGAATAAAAATCGAACATGTAGAAAAAACAAGAAAAGAGGCATTGCTCAGGCATTGTCAAGGTATGTATGTCATGTTTACAGTTCCGTTACAGTTCTGATCTAGTTTGTCACTTTAACATCCTGCATTTCACTGTTACCTTTTATTTGTATAAGTTGGATTCATAATGGGAGAGTGTAATGTAGTCTTTTGGGATTGAAATATATTTGTAAACTTTACGTGTTTTCTCAAAAACACCTTAAAGCTTTAGGGAAAAGCCTATGCCGTCCCTCTGTGTCCAGGCCTCTCTTCTGCCTGTGCTGCCAGTGCTAGAGAGAGCCCAGGGGTGGGCAGGCCTCTGTCGCCGTCTCCAGCATAGTCCCCAGCCGTCTGGGCCCCCTGGGCTGGGGACAGTGAGCTAGAGTGGGCACCAGCTCTGTGCCCTGCTCAGTTCTGCGGAAGTGGCTTCTCAGCCGAGGAAGCAAGACACCCGGACAGTGTGGGTTTGTGAAGTATGTGGCTGGTGAGGGTAGAGCCAGGATGGGGCCCAGGCGGTTTGGCATTGTGCTTTGGGAACCAGCTTCCTTGAGGTGTGAAGTCCCCCGCTTGTCTTGTCTATAAAATGAAGGAATTGTGTAGTATTTTGTGGGAATCCTTTACTGCCACAGATAAAGGAAATAGCCTCCTGAATCTAATCTGATATACATTTCTTACCTGGAAGATTGTTTTTTCTTCACCAGGTCAGGGAGGGAGGGAGGGAGGAAGTGTGTGTGTGTGTCTGTACAGCTCCACCAGTGTGTGTGGTCTTGCTTTTCTGATTTCTTACACAAGCCTTCTCACACCGCACACGGACGGACAGGAGCCAGACAGAGAACTGCTCCCCTGCCTTGGTGTCCCCAGGCCTGGGGTGAGCCCTCCTGTTTCTCCCTCACCCCGAGGCTGCCCCTGCTCGGCCTCTCAGTTCCATGCCCTGGCTCCTGTTCACAGCTGCCTGTGAGTGGGCACGAAGGCCTGTTTCCTACCCAGGAGTCTTTCTGTCCTCCTGGCTCAACTTTTTCTTCTGTGTTCTGCTGTCAGAAGATTTCCCTTTCTTATGGACTCAGCTAGGTATTTGAGTGGGTTTGCATTGAGTTTTTCTCTGGCAGCTCCTCGAGGTATGGGTAGCACTCCACGCTGCTGAATGTAGCTGTGGGAAGGGGCCTGCGGTGTGATGCTGTTTTTGTGTTTGTCCCCAGACCCCAAAGAGGCTCAGAATGCATTGCTCAGCTCAGCTCGCATGGCACCACTCCCTGAGGAGTCCCGTGTGCCTCTTGGGTGACAGGCAGAGCTCTGAGTGGTTCCCAAGCTCCTCCTACACCCAGCTTGCATGGGTCAATCAGCAGAATGTAAATGTGAAAGGCTAAATGTACCTTATTAATTCACTCTTGACACCAAACTAGTTACTGAGGGATCATTTTCTGCATTGAAGCCTACATTATTTGGACTAAATTATTTGAAAGCTGCAGTATTTTATAGAAAGGAAAAGTCAGAACTTGCTGTAGTTTTTTTTTTTTTTTACATATATCTTCATAAACATGATTGGCTATGAGATTATTTTAAAGAATTCCATTTTCCTGGATATGAGCATATAGAAAGATATAAAAGAAGAATGCAGTTTTACCAATGAAAAGTTAGGGTACATTTTTAAAAGCAGATTTCTGAGATACTAAAGAAATAATTGAATTGTTAAAAAAAAATAACTTGCAGGTATTCTGCAGCTACTTACAATGTTTTGAGGATGTGGTGCTGAAGAAGTATAGGTGGTAGTTGTTGAATTGTCTTGTTTCTGCCCACCAATTCTTTGTACCCTCATCAGAGGTTGCAGGGAGTTTGTAAACCAGTGAAATAGTTTGTTACATCTCAGATATTTGGTCTTGTTCCCTACCATCCTACAGTCTGACAGTACTGAAATTGGAGCATGTGACAGACTCATTTGATTACTCCCGGAGCATTCTCCATTTCTGTGTTGCTGCTTCCAAACTTATGTTATAAATCTTCCCTCAAGGAGTTCATAGTCTGGTAGGAGAAGTTTGTTTAGCTTGAACATCCTTGGGGGAAGGATTATTGTCCTATAAGCCAGTATAGGTTTCCTGATAATATATAGACGATATAGTCACTCAGCAAATGTTTGCTCAATGAATGAAAACGTGTTTAGCAATCAGTACCTTCTGTGAGATGGCAAGGAGCAGGTTCGTCTACTGTAAATCCAGGTAAACAAGGTAGAAGTCCTGGGTGCTGGTCTTGAACCTGCTACTTTAGCAGTTCACCTTGAGTGCCCTTGTGGAATCCTTCCTCATTCTAAAATATGAAAACAGATTAAATGATGCTAATGTAATTTATGTTCTATAATAGCAGCATGGTTTTTCATTGGTGGAGGTGCTAGGGAGGGAACCCTAGGCTGCATGCATGCTAATTACAAAGTCTACCCCTGATCTACACCTGACCGCATTCCTGAGTCTTTTTCTTTTCTTTTTTTTTTTTGTTTTTTTTTGTTTTTTGTTTTTTTCTCGGTACCAGGGATCAAACTCATGACCTTACGCTTGCCGGACAGGCACTGTGCCACTGAGCTAAATCCCCAGCCCCTTCTTTTTCTCTTTCTTTCTTTTTTCTTTTTGTCGTTTTGAGACAGGGTTTCACTGTGCAGTTCAGGCTGGCCTTGGCTCACTTTGTAGCCCAGGCTAGTCTCGAACTCGCAATGATCCCCCTGCCTGTCTCCCAGGTGTTGGGATTACAGGTGTGCGCCACCACGCCCAGCCCTGGGTCTTTGTCTTATTGCTGTCCTGTACTCACTCATCCTATCCCTCCATAGATCCAAGAAGAGGCAGCCTCAGCTGCTCCCAGATTCATATTTTCACCTCCATTGCAGGACATATTTGTTGCTCATGATAACATGTGATTTTAAAAAATCATTATTTATTTTTATGGCTCCTCCAGGTCTTCTGAACAGAGTGAACTAAAGCTTGTGTGCAGTGACTTTGAGAGGTCTGAGCTGAGAGGAGACATCGATGTGAGAAGCTGGTGTATGCAGGAAAACACTGGGGAGATTTGTAAAGCAGATTTAGTGACCGCAAACAGCTCACTCGATGCAGAGAGAGAGGCAGGTATGTGACAGTGTGAAGCTGAGGACAGGATGGTGGCTCTTTGCAAGAGGAAGTGGCCACAGTGTAGAGGGTGTCATCTCCATGGTCACTTTACCAGCAGCTTGGCCTGTGGAAAGCTGTCTGGGTGAGACCAGAAAGCTAAGATTCTTTTAGAGTCTGGGCAGGCCTTTGTTAGCAGAATCCTGCTGAAATCTGGCCATTCTTGTGCATGTTGCCAAAAAAACAGGATACTTTGTCTAACGCGGTGAGACGGTGCTACCCTAACCCTGAACCTGGTGGTTTCTACAAAGCCAAGCCACTGCCCCATCCAAGGACAGCCGATAGTGTCCTGGAGCATGGCCCAGAAGGGCACCTGCTGCTGGCCCTGGCAGGGTGGAGGAGAGTGGGGCTAGCGGACCTCAGGCGTTGGCATGGGGGTGGGGTCTATGGTTCTCCTGGCCCACCCCTGCTCTCCCCGGGCACACGGCCACGGCCACAGCCATCTCCACCTTCTCTCATCCCCTTGCATTGCTGTTGTTCTCTGGTCTTTTTGAAGATTCTTCCCTCGCACATGTCAGTAATATTTTAACTTGCAATGGACAGCTTAATAAGGAGAGGCAGAAGTTACCTGTAAATCTCTGATCCAATAAAGTAGCCTCAGTTTTCTCACTAGAAGTACTTGTTATTTCTAGAACCATCTTCATTTTATTTTTTTGGTGTTGTTGGGTATTGAGCCCAGGACCCTAAGCATGCTGAACAAACTGAGCCATGTCTCCAGCCCCTAAGACCATTTTTAGATTGAGGTTCTACTTGGCATTGACTACCTTAGCCCCAGACAAGTTTAATTGGTCATCTGTAAGCAGAGTAGGCTTGGCCCACCCTACTGTTTCTGAAGGTCCCATGGCAAGTGTCAGTGAACGTCTTTGGTCTTTTTGCTTGCTGAGCTCCGGTGACAGGTCCTACAGCTGAACCGGACCTGGTTGTCTTTCTAATCCTGCCTCTGTCAGCAATGGCACCAGGCTGACACTGCCTCGCTGTATCTCTCTCCCCTCGTCCAGAGGGTTACCACCAGAAGCCTGAGAAGCAATGTGCAGACAAGTTTTACTCTGATACCAGCTCGGACTATGGGAGCTCCTCGTGCAGTGTGCGTGCCAGCCGGGGCAGCTGGGGCAGTTGGAGCAGCAGCGGCAGTTCTGACAGTGACCGGAAGCCCGCAGTGGACTCGCAGCTCTTCCTGCTGTCCAGTGAGTGCTCCCGCCTGCCCAGCACACCCTCCAGACCTGCCTGTGGGACGGAGGGCTGCAGCTTGGAGGCTTTGCTGTGCATTTCACTTACTCTCTCTTGTTCCTCTTCCTTTTCCATTAATAATCGTTACTAGTACTCGGTGTCTATCTTGGATACAGGTCTCAAAGAGGTTTGTGTGTGTGCATTTGTTCTTTCTGTGGTAAAATATCTGTACCCAGAATTGTAATACTTCAGCTATTTTTAAGGGTGCAGTGCTGTGATGTTAAGTGCATCTATATTGCTGTGCGGCCATCACTCCAGCTATCTCTGGGCCACTGTACTGTTCCAAGCCAAAACTGTCCCTACTGAATAGTGATGCTCCATTCTGCCCCCAGCCCTGGGCCCAGAGCCCCTGCTGTGCCTCCTGCGCTGTCCCTGTGAACTCGAGCACTTCACCATTTCGTATAAGGAGAGTCACGCACACGGTTGCCTTTCTCTGTGACTGGCTTGTCCCACGCAGCATAACGCCCTCACGCGTGTCAGTGTGTTTTGTGACTGTGTAGTACCCCATGATCTGTGTGCACCATTTCTCTTGTTTGTTAATTGATGAGTGCTTGGGTTGCTGCTACCTTCTAGCTTTGGTGGGTAATGCTGCTGTGAATGTTGGCCCCCCCTTATTTGTGAGAAGTTTAGTGATGCAGGAGAGATCAAAGAAGCATGTGTATTTCTATCCAGAGTTAACTTAATTTTTTTACAATTTGCACTTGGTATTTTTTGTTTTGTAAGGAGAAAATACTTCATCATAATCTGTTTACTTCCCATCTCTGAATCACTGCTCTCATGAATGTGGTGTATACTTAGTCCATTTTATTTATTTATTTTTATTTTTTACTTAGTCCCTTTTAAATTTTACATTCGTATGTCTATCCACAGAATGTAGAATTGCTTATTTTTAACACATAAATGGAATCCCACTTTAACATTCTCTGTCTTGCTTTTTTCACTCAGCATTATTTTTTATAGCTGTGTGTACAAAAATGAGCTCATTCCTTTTGACTGATGGTCAGCGTAGTAAACGTCTACCTTCATGAAGGGGGACGGCCTTTGGGCTCCTTAGGTCACGTCGTGTGACCCTTGCGCCTGCCAGGTCGCCCCCGCAGGCCCAGGAGCTGGTGAGAAGGCGGCCAGTGATCCCGTTCCCGTCTCAGGTGTGGGCTGGGTGAGGCGTGTGGCCTGCTGAGCAGCAGCTCGGGCCTGGCCCTCTCTTCCCAGCACGGTGTGTCCCCATCTCCGCCCCCTTTGCTCAGCGAGACCTGCACACACCACAGCCTCCTGGCGCAGCCTCCTCTACCTCGTCTAGGAGCCGTAAAGCAGTCCTAGGGAGGCTGCCCGGGTTCTAGCCAGGGCACCTCAGCACTGGGGTCTACACCTTCACCCCAGCCTTTCAGGCAGTTTTTCTAATGACCTCCATAATATTTTAATACCACTGGTACACACCATGTATCTGTTCATTGCTGGGTACACTACTTTATGCACAAAAAGACTAGATTTTCTGAAGGTCCAAGGGACAGACCAGTCCCTCCTTGGCGGCAGTCCTACCTGTTTCCAGGAATGCAGGGACTTAGGTGAAGGGTGGCACTCAGGATCTTGCTTGGTAGTAGTGGGGATAGTTTTCTTGGCCATGGGAGGTCTGTCTTTCCCAGCTTACGGTTCACACAGTTCCATTTACCACCAGAGACTGAGGACTTGCCCACCAGTGCTAGCGTGAGAGTGTCTGTAGTCAGTAGAACATTAAGGGAAAATACAAGTGCAGCTTTTACTTGGAGAGGGTGAGGGCAACATGAGCTGAACGATAAAAATTACTAATGGTGTTGGGGTGTGGTGGTGCAGTGTGCAGTCTGTAAGTTGCATTGAGGGATGATGTAATTGCAGGGAAAGTCCTCAATATAGTAACAAATGGTGTAAAAGACCAAAAAGGGAAAGTATATATGGAGTGTGGTTCTAATTTTTTTACGTATAGATATATATAAAAGAGTTGTTAAGGCAGTATACCTAAGTGTTCATAGTGGTAATATAATGGTAGGGCATTTATAATTTTTCTTCAGACTTTGACTTCTTTTTATATATTTCCTACAAGGAGACATATATTACTTTTATAAAGGAGTGAGCACTATAACCATACAGCTATATTTCTTTACTCAGGAAAAAGGTTTTATTAAAAAGTTACATAATATTGATGGTTTTAACTCTTCTCCACAATGTAATATATTATTAACCCAAAATTCACAAACGGGTTGATTTTTTAATTTTGTTCAATGAAAAGATAAATTATAAAAGGCTTTTTAAAAACTAAATGACTGAGAATACCAGTTTAAAATGTAAACTAAATTGTTCATTGGGATCAATAATACTAATAATCTGTGCATCCTAATACAGAATATATACATTTGAATTTGTTTTATTTTTTGAAAAAAACTTGTAATTTTTTTTTTAATGCAGGAGACAGTGTTTCCCAAAATGATTTTCCTTCTGGAACTCCTCTCTCCCTGAGCCTTTCTCATCACATCTGCAACCCCACGTAAGCTTTCAGTCCTCCACCCTGTGTGTTACCGTGTGTGTACTGCCTTTTCTGTCAGTGCGTTTCTTCATGGTGCTTTGTTCTGCACGTCACAATATGAAATGTTTTAAGGATGCAGGAACGTAAAATTTAGTTATATTAACAATTCAGAAGAAATGATCCTGCCGAGGAAGCGGAGTTTACATGGATATACTTGGTCCCTCTATCATCTCAGTGATACGTTATTGCTGAAAGTAGAAAGAAAACTGCAGTGGTTACTATGGCAGTATAAATCATACACCCTTTGCTAGGACTTGACATGAAATTGACCATTGTTGATTCAGAAAATTGGTAAACATTCACACATTTATAACTCTTTATGATGCTTTCTGCAGCACTGGACAAAGTGAACAAGTACTTCTGTCCCTTGGTACTCACGAGGCCTGGGCTTCAGGACAGCACCAGAACCCATAGACACTCAGCACTTCCCTAAAACGGTGCTGTGGTTGAGTATAACCAACGCACATGTTCCTGTGCACTTCCTGTGCACTCATCTCTGGATTACTTCCAATCCCTGATGCAGTACAAGTGCTGCACAGGCTTTAGGTCAGGTTGTTTAGAGAAGAGTGAAAAGCAGCATCATCTACACAAGTTTACTGAGGACTTCACTGTCCCAGCCCCACCTGCAGAGTCTTCGTGGGCCATCACATAACTTTGGCCTTTGTGAATATTTTCAATGCATGGTTGGCTGAATCCCCAGATGCAGAGCCCCTGAGTGTGGAGGGCCCTCTGCGTGAGAAGAGAGTAGGGTAAGCAAGGGGCAGGCAGTGCTGTAGAGTGGCAGGTGTGTTTTTGGAGCCTGTCTCCTTAGGAGAAGGCAGGAGGATGAGAATAGATGGGTGAGTTTGCCAAGAAGGAAACTCGGCTAGCAGACAAAGAAAGCTCTTTGGAAACTTTTGTTAGAGGTGGAACATAAACTAGGAATTCCGAATCGCTGCTGCCTGGTCGTAGGCAGTTTTTAAACTGCAAGCCTACCTCACAACCTTGGTTAAGTTTTTTGTTGTCTTTTACAAAGCAAGGCTTTCCTGTATCTTGGAAGTTTAATGTCCTGTTTTCTGGCCGTGTGCCTTATGTCTCTAACTTCTGTATGCATCTTGGGAAGAATTCACGTAAAAACTGATCGCGTGTTTGTGCACGCGCGTTTCCTGCACAGAAGTGTCACAGTCCTCCTCTGCTCACTTTCCTCAGAGACGTGATTCACCTCCCGCCATATGCAGAGCCTTCCTGCCCCAGCCTTCCCGCTGAGCCCACAGGTGTCAAGGAAGAGAAAGGTGAGCCATCCCCCGCGGTGGGCGCCTGCCTGCTGCTCTGGGCTGCTTTGCAGCTGGGGAGTTTGTGATGAGACTGCCAGGGCCCTTCTCCCAGCCACACTTGGAAGCCCTGGGAAAGTGCCACTCTAACCGATGCCGAACCCCCTCCCTGCACCTGAGCTGACCCCCCTCCCCGCATCTGAGGCATGGTACCCGTTCCTGAGGCCCGGGATAGCCAGAGCCTCTGCAGAAGACTCCACTGCACTGCAGCTGCCTTAGTCAGCGGTGCCAGCAGAGAGGCCAGGTGTGGTCCAGGAGCGGTGAGGGCCACTGGAGAGCAGGCCACACCGACTCCCAGTCGACTTGCCTCTGCCTCTCCAGCTCACCCTGTTGTGGGAACCTGTTAACCCCGGCTGATGTCTGCCCCAGGGCTGAGACCAAGAGCTGAGCTCCCCAGATTTCCCTGGTGGGGAAGAAGGGGGCTTTAGAGTACAGAGGTAGTGATCAAAGGGCACTCTGGTGCTGGTGCTCCAGCCGGAGGTTGCCTCCAGGTCTCTGTCCTCTCCTTTCCTCTCCGCTTCTGGCTCTCTTTGCCTTGGCCTCTTATCTCCTGTATTATTCAGGGGGTTCTTTGCTGCCAAGTCTATGTCAGGCACCATGGTGGGAGATGCCCGACAGGGTTCCTGTCTAGTCGGGGTTGCACCCATGCAGCAGGAGCAGGGAGAAGTGGTGTAAACTTGCTGTCGTGCATGCCACTTGCCGTGCTGAACGCCTTTTGTCTCTGACCAAAAACCTCTACTGCTCGTGGCCTTGGAGGAACTGGTGGCAGGCTACTTGTAACTAGGGGAGGAATGGCATATGTTAAACACCGTCTCTGTGGCTCCCGTGTCATAGATGGTGGGATGGGGTTAGGGCAGAGCCTGGAGAGGTGCTAGGAAGTTTCTGTGATACAGCAAGTGAGACATGAGGCAGCCTGGAGCAAGGGGAGAGCAGGCACTGGGTTGCCCACATCACTCCCTCCCTGTTCTCAGTCGCGTCTTCAGTGAGGGGTCCTGCAGCAAGGCCTCGACTGTGCTCTCCGTCCCAGCGTGTGGACTCTCTGCCGTGGTGTGCTTCTTTGTTTTGTGACTTGTCCCTGTTCCCCTGAGCATCCCTGTTTCCTGCTCTGTCTCTGAAATCTGTCACGGGGCCTTGTAGAAAGTGGGCCCTCATGCCGACTGCATGCTCTTGTCATCCCGATCAGAGTGTGACCTGCACCCCCTGCAGTGAAGGTCAGAGCAGTGTGCCTCATTTCAGCATCTCGTCCTGACATAGCATCCTCAGGGGCGCAGCACAGGCCCGAATTGGTCGGCGTGGATGGGTACTGCGGGAGGGTACTTTCTGCAGGCAGAGAAGTTGAGCTGGGCACTGCAGGAGGGGAGCTGAGGCCGAGTCGGGAAGAAGGTGAACTGAGAGGCCTTACTTTCTCCCCAGGTCTGTACCCACCTGGAGACCTGTGGCCGCCCCAGCCAATGTGTGTGACGAGCAGCGTGAGCTGCGCCTTGGAGAACAGTGTGCCTGGCATGATTCAGGAGCCTGCCCCGGTCCCGAACAGGTAGGGCTTCGCTGGACGGATGGAGCCTTGCTTGGCCTCGAGGCTTACCGTTGCCTTTGCGTGGAGGCTCTTAGGTTGTCCTTACACATCTTAGGACCAGGCTGCTGCTTCAGGTGTGTGTTTTCTTTTACCTTTTGGGGGGTTGCATTGTGATGTTTAGAAAATAACAAAACAGGCATTGAGAGAAACATGAGGTAAAAGTTACAAATCCCCTGACCTTGTCATTATTTTTTTTTAAATTCAGACATGTAGCAAATTTGAAAAAAACAATCCCCACTCACTTAACAGAGGAAAAATTTCCTTTGTCCATGGTATATCATGCTTGAACATATTAAAAAATTCACAAGATCACAGAGTTTGAGCATCAAAAATACTTGCAGAGGGTGGCTTCTTGTAGTCACCACTGCTACTGAGCTGTCACTCAATTAGAGAACCTCCAGAGCATGTTGGTATCTTTCATACCGGAATCCACTCGCAAGTGTTTTGGGGATTCAGGGTGTTAGAACGAGGTTGCTGTCTCGCTCTTGAGCAGAACTCCAGTGTGCAGGAGTGGTCAGCGTGGCTGCGAGGTGGGGCTCCCGCACGGAGTGCTGACTGCTCTGCGTGTGAGGCGCACGTTCTGTCCTCTGAGCGTGGCTGAGCTCTCCCAGGGCTGCCGCGTCTCCGGGCCCTCCAGCCTGGACGGCCACGCCCCGCCGCCCCGCCTCAGAGCCTGTGTTCGGTGGTCACGGGACGCGCCCGCCTCCCCAGGCCATCGTCCTGCACGTGGAATGGCGCTGGTGATGAGCGTTTTCCCCATGGTTTGATTCTGCGACTGGAGAAAGGACCTATTTTATTTTCCTCAGTTGGAGAATTTGGGATGATTAACATTTTCTCCAGTAAAATCATTTCCTCCGTCTTTACACCATTTCTTGGCGTTTTGAGCCTGAGAGTAAACCTCTCTTTTTTTTGTAGCAGTTTCGTTGATTGGAGTGCAGCTTGCGAAGGCCAGTTTCCCAGTGTGTACTGCCCGCTGGAACTGAGCGACTACAATGCCTTTCCAGAAGGTAAAATCTGCTGAACAGTCCCACAGCTGTTCTTGTGTTCTCAGGTCAAGGTAGGAGGTGCGTGGCTTTGCACAGAGGGACCGAGAATGGTCACAGAGACACTGGGCTGCTCAGTGAGTTCACGCGGATCCAGTGTGCACGCCTGCCACGTGTCGTTTCATACGGCCCTCGGAAAAGCCCTTCATTTACCTGTCGGGGGCTTCTGCACGAAACCCTGTTCTCTCTAGACTCAGATGAGGTACCTTGAACAGGGCGGGTTGTCCACGGAGAGGAGAGGCTGGGGCTCAGCCGTTTACGGGTCATTTTAGGCACACAGGTCCCATCTGGAAGAGAACACTTGCCGACTTGTTCTTGACCTGACTCTTGCAGCCCTGGGGCACGGTGCCGTGGAGGGAAGGAAAGGAACCCGGAGGGGAGTTGTGGACAGGAGCAAGCATCGGTCATAGTAAATGAGCGAGGGGAGATTTCCCCAGCCCACTGGGACTTGCTCTCACTGTAGATGACAGGCCAGCTGAGCTCGCGTAGCAGCGTGGCCTTGGCGGGGAACGGAGGACCCCGCCATGTCCTGCGTCAGGTGGCATTCTTAGCCAGATTGTTCTCTGTTCACCGGAAGCGGGTGCTCTGGTAGCTCTGTCCTGGGAGTGGGAGGGTTTGTGTTTATCCTGATCATCTGAGCAGTGCAAGGTTCCCCACGGCTGTCTGTAGCGGCTGAGTCTGACATCATTTTTTTAATGAGCCACGTTTTTAGTGGAGTTCGGTGGTAGAGCACTTGCCCTCACATATGTGAGACTCTGAGTTCAGCAGGGAAATATAAGGGCTGGTAGGAATCGACACTATTCCAATTAGCATTTTAATGCGCTTTGTGTATTAGGAAGATTCCTGTCAAATAACCAACCACAGAAAAAGTAGCCCAAAGCAGACTGTGCTCACTGAAGGGGCCCCTCTGGCGTGTCTCAGTTGTAACCTGGAGACGCAGTGAAACGACCCACCTGGTGCACACGAAGTGAGCTGTTTCATGTCTTTCACTTGTCCACATAGTACGGCCTTTCACACTGGTTTGAGAGAAAACTTTTCTCCAGAGAGTGAGAATTCAAGATTTTTTTCTCCATGAAAATGTCAACCTATGTTATCTCCCATTCTTCGTAGAAAATATGAATTACACCAATGGGTTCCCCTGTCCTGCAGTTCGGACCGACTTTATCGATCACAACTCTCCGTCTACCTGGAACACAGAACCCAACGTGCCGGCTGCCTGGGAACACGCCGGCCTCGTCAGCTCGCCGGTAGGTGTTGCTCCTTCGCTGACCCGGGCCTCGGCTTTACTGTTGTGTTCCGGTCAGCCAGTGCCTGCGTGCCCCCGAGGCCTGGGCTGGCCACCCTCTGCAGGGACCTGGTGTGCGGTCACTCGGAGGGGGGCTTGCAGACGTGTGGCTCCCCAAAGTGAAACCGTCACCCCAAACTTTACTCAGCAGAGACTTTCTGGATAAACTGAACTGGGGCTGGGAGGCACCTAGTCACCTCATCTGTGACTAGAGAAGAAGTAAAATGCCCAGGAAGGTCAGTCAGGGGCCTCCCCACTCTTTTTCATATGAAAGGCATCTGCTTGTGAGTCTTCCCTAGATTATAGAGAAGTTTATCCAGTTAGAGGAGAATTTCACAGTCCGCCTTCAGAGAAAAATGGAGTTAAAGCAGCCCAGGTTGCGAGAATAGTTGTCAGTGCCTTTCTGGAGCATCGTCTGAGTCTCTGTTCTGTAACTGCCTCTCTCCCTCCGTGTCCACTTCAGCCCTACCTCAGCAGCACCCGAAGCTTGTCTCCAATGTCTGGACTTTTTGGTTCCATCTGGGCCCCGCAAAACGACATGTATGAGAATTGCTGCCCCGTCAGTCGCAGCACGGAACATGCGGCCCACATGGAGAACCAGGCGGTCCTGTGCAAGGAATACTACCCCGGCTTCAACCCCTTTCGTGCCTACATGAACCTGGACATATGGACTAGCACGGCAAATCGCAGTGCAAACTTCCCATTGTCCAGAGACCCGAGCTACTGTGGGAACCTGTGAAGGAATTGAGTTTTAAACAGTGTGAGTAAAGAGGTTTGTGTTTTGGTTTCTAGCGTAAACTGGTTGTTGAGATAGATTATGATGTTGGCGGATATTTTGGCACTTTTATATGAAAATAAATTTTTTTAATGAAATCTGTTTCTATTTTTTTTTGGTACCGGGAATCGAACTCACTACCTCACACTTGCCAGGCAGGCGCTGTGCCGCTGAGCTATCCTCGGCTTTTTAATGAAATCTGGGAGCTCTATTTTTTAACCCTTTTAATTCAGTGGCAGAGACTTTGTGCCCATGTTACAGCTTTCAAAACTCGAGGAGCGTGTGAGACACCCCAGTGCTTTCCTTGGAGCAGGGAGGCTTCAGGGAAGTAAGGGTTGGGAGGCTGGGTTTTTCCTCCCTGAGCGTCCGCCTCCCCTGGGTAGCTCTGACAAAGGGAAGATGCCCGGGCTCTGGTCCCAGTGCTTCGGACGGACCGATCCATGGCTCAGGCGATCCGGACCTTTCTATACGTTCTCGGCAGACTGACGGCGGTCAGGAAGGGCCAGCTTGGCAGAAGTCATCTGGATGCTACTGAGGCCAGAGGGAACTTCGCAGCCCTAATGCACGCTGCCTGCTGGGGGGAAGCAGCGCCTGGTGCCGTCCTCTGACCCCAGACCTGCTAATGGCAGGTGCTTCCCGCCCCCACCAGGCCAGAAACGGGGCAAAGCCAGCAGGCGGGCCTTGTGCTGCGTGCTGTACCCCTTCCCGGTGAGCAGGCTCACCCTGAACATGCGTGCACGGAGCGGGGCAGACAGCCGGGGCGTTTGCCAGACCAGGCCGTTGCTGCGTGTCCCAGGTTTTAAGTTCTTGTTACGGTGGAACCATCTACTGGCCATGTGTACACTTGCGAAACACCTTGAACTTTTAATAAAAATGCTGCATTTTTACATTTAGTTCTGTCTTTAATGCATATTCAAGTAGGGTGATGTTTGAGTAGACTGCTGCACGTGCTTGCTTGGGGTTTAATTCTTTGTGCCACGGTCGAGCAGAACCTGGACAGGAGAACAAACCAGGTAAACACCGTGTGATTCTGTGCAGGGCCCCACCGAAAGGAGGAAGGTAGACCGGCGCTTGCTCAGGGCCACAGGAAGCAGGGAGGCTGCTGAGTGGGGATGGGGTGTCCCTGAGGCAAGTGCTGGAGGGGAGTGTCACACTGCGCTGCAAACGGATTGGGTGTCCCCAGAAATGGTAAAGTGGTGTTGTATGTTACATATACACACATATATATTACCACAATAAAAATAACAGGTTCCAGGATCAAATGCAAAACTTTCCCACTAGGGAGAGTATACTGGGTGCAAGTTCTGCCCCTGAACTGTTGGTCTTATTTTTCTGCTTTGATTTTCCCCATCAGGAAAACCACAGTGTGCTTTTACTCTATACAGACAGTAAAAATCTTCATTCTATTGGATTACCCTTAGCCCATGGAGAACAATGAGGAAGCAGTTCACCTTCACTTCAGTCTTAGTACTGAGTGCCTCCTTGGGGTTAGGAGCTGCCCGTGGGGTCACGGGTACAGCACAGAATGAGACGGGGTCCTGTGTTCTGTCACATTCCAGAAGCAGGACAATAAGAAAAAACAAACTTGCAGTACTGCTAAGTGCTGTGAGTACAATTAAGGGGGGGTGGGGCGGGGGGAGAGGGCAGCAGGTCCAAACCCCGAAGGTTTGAAAGAGTGTGGATGTGGCAAGATCCGTGGGAACAGCTTTCTCAGCGGAGACGGCAGGTGCAAAGGCCCTGGGGCGGGCAGCCCACACTGGGGCTCCGAGCTGGGCTGCAGTGGAAAGAGGTGAGACGGCAGAGGTGGCCACAGGCATCCAAAAGCGGGGCTGGGTTTCACACGAAGCGCTGAGGCAGTGTAAGTGACAATGTTTCTTAAAGTCTGCAGGGACGGCTGAGCAGAGCGGGGCTCTGGCGC
>NW_004955471.1:7954286-7962769 GCF_000276665.1 Chinchilla lanigera
GGGGGTCCCCTCCACCGCCTCGGGGAGCGAGCGGAGGCGGAGAGGAGGGCGCCCTGGAGGAGGGAGGGGAAGGCTGCGACCAGCGCAGCTTGCACGGACCGCAGGCGGGAGAGCGAGGCAGCAGCCGGAGGCAGCAAGTACTGCGCGGCCTCGCAGGGCGCTTCCGCCCCGCCTGGGCGTGGCCGCCGTGCGCCTGCGTGCGCCTGCGCAGAAGCTCCCGAAGGGCTGGTCCTGCCCCGCCCACCGCCTCTGCTCTGGCTGGGGCTGGCGGAGCTTTGGGAGCGCTGCTGCCACGCCCGAGGCCCTGCCCGGCGGAGCTGGTCAGCCACCAGTGACCGCCTCGGGCGCACCCGCCTTTCGGTGAGATCCTCAGCCCGGCTGAACGCACGTTTAAGAACCTCAGCTGTAGGACAGGAATCAGCGGAGCACGGCCTATTTCGTCTTTTTAAAACATGTTTTGGTTTTAACTGACATAGTTGTGCATGTTTAAAGGGCTCAGTATCTCAGTAGTTAGTTTTTCTTTTTTTGGTACCGGGAATAGAACTCAGGACCTTGCACTTGCCAGGCAGACGCCTGTGCCGCTGAGCTATATCCCTGGCCCCTCGCATCTCAGTAGTACCTATGTACAGTGTGTAATGATCAGATCGAGGTATTGGCACACCGATCACTTCCAGCGTTCATTGCCTGTTTGTGCTGGGGACGTTCACCATCCTGTCTCCTAGCTAATTTGCAGGATGCAGCTCATCACTGCCGGCTGTGGTTACCTCCTGGGTTGGACTAGAAGTTACTGCCGCCCGGCAGCGCTCCTTCACCCATCACCCGTTCCTTCTGCCCCCTCTGCACACTTTTCTACCTCCTCCTCTGCCGCACCAACTTCTTAGCTTCCACACTAAGTGAGAACACGTGGAATTTGTCTCTCCGTGCCTGGCTTATGACAACACGAAGTCCGTGCTTCAGAGGACAGCGCTGCGTCCTCTCACGTGGCTGGCTGACACTCCACGGTCCCTGGACCGCCTCGTCTCTGTGCACCAGTGGACACTCGGTTGATTCCGTATCTTGGCTGTTGCGAATAGTCTGCGGCCTGTTCAGCAAACAAAATGTTTCGCAACAGACCCGTGCCTCATCCATCTCCCTGTGCGCGCAGAGTTGTACAGCCCACGACAGTCCCTCTGGCCCTCTAATGAAAACGCTTGCTAGCCGCTGCTCTAACGGGCAGAAGAGCAGAAGATGGGGGGGCCTCCCACACCCCATGAACGTCCCTGCCGTCCCAGCCCTGTGCTCCTGCCCCTGCCCCTGGGATTGTGAAGAGAAAGAGAAATAGATTCCGTTTTTTTAGGCCACCGTTCGGGGTGTATGTCTGTGACAGCGTCAGAGTGAATACAGCCTCCCCTCCTTGTCTGACTTGTAAAATCGGACGGTCGGTGTGTGTGTGTGTGTGTGTGTGTGTGTGTGTGTGTGTGTGTGTGTGTGTGCAGGGACGAGCACGGGGTTAGAATTACCTGACTGTTAAAGAAGTGTATTAGGCTTTCACACTACACTGAAATAGCTGGCTCTGGCTACTTCTGAAGAAAGAGGTTTATTTCCCTCCCAATTCTAGAGGCTCTAAGTCGGAATAGGGTAGCACAGGTTTTGTGGCAGGGGCTGCCCCTTGGCCTCGCCTCGGGGACAGGAGCGCCCGTGGGAATGTGGCTGGGGGCAGGAAGAGCCCATCCTGAGCTTCTAGAAAGCATGGACGGCTGGGTGGCGCCTGGCTTGCTCTTTTGAGAGCAGCCCTCTGGAGAGGACGCCGGGAGTCAGGGGAACTGCTTCCTGACCATGACCAATGATTGTCTTTTCACAATGGAAGAGAAGAGCCTTAAGACTCCACTCAGTAGGTTTTCACACAAATATTCTAGTTGTCATGGTTAGGGATGGTGTCATACAGTTCAGTACAGTAACTGGTGACGTTAGCAGAAATTATACTTGTAGCTGTCCTCTTTCTGACTTCCACTAATTTGTTCTCTGCTGAATCTTTGTAGTCCCCTGAATCTTCAAACAATCCTGATCTGTGATTATTAAAGGCAGAGTGTTTGTTCCCCCTAGTGATTCATGTGAACGGAGGAAAAGTCCAGGCCGCTTTCCCAGCTAGCTGGGTCTGTGTGCAGGTTCTTCCGGGGGTCACGTGCAGTCTCTATGCTGTTCTCATTATGCCCTGTACCGTATGTAGAAGTCCTTTAATATCTTCAGTTTGGACTTTTTATTTATTATTATATGAGCCCAAGCTATACTATTATCTATTCTTTGTTTTTTAAAAAAAGAACAAGGAAAAACAAACCAAGAAAACATTATAATAAAGAAAATATTCTCCAACAAGAAAAGAAATCTTTTCCAGTTATTTCTAACTAACTGTATTTTGGGGGCATGCCTTTAACCAGAGAAGCCATTAACCTAATCGCTTTTCTTACTTTAGCATTTCCAGATTATACGAAATGCCAAGCAGACTTGAAGTCAGAAATAATGTATATTGATGGTCTCTAAATACTACTTCTAGTAGCATTTCATTAATTCTTCTACATCTCGTCCGGCCCTCATTAAGATCTACATTCTTCTCACCATCTTGGTTTTTTTAAATCTGCTTTTGTTTGTTTTCTTAGGAAAGAATGTATAAATCCGATTTGAATACTTCTTTGAGTGGGTATACTGAGTTTGATTTACTCTCCATTTTTGTTTTGGGTTATATAGCTTTTGGAGAGACGCGTGTATGAGGGGTAGCCTGTGTTTTACTTTTTAAAAAATATATTTTGAAGCTGTATGGGATGAAAGATTTACTTGGAATGGACAATGAACCGGGAATTCTGTCAGAAATAAAGGTTTTTCTTTGATTTTAAGATGGACCAACTTTTTAACAATAGGTTTTAGTTTCCTGTTACTGCCATAAAAAAATCTCAACGAACATAGTGGCTGCGCAACACACATTTATTACCTTACAGTTTTGTGGGTCAGAATTCCACCATGGATCTCACTAGGAAAAGGGGGCTGCTGGCCCCTCAAAAGTCCCCACATTGCTTCTGTCCAACCCTGCCTCCACTGGCCCAGCCTGCCTCTGCCCACAGCCTGGCCAAATTCCGTTTTAAGGACTCCCACGCCTGGAAAGGGTCCACCCAGTATGGTCTCCCACTCAAGGTCTTCAACCCAGTCACCTCTTTCACTATACAGAGTCACTGATTCCCAGGTCCTGGGTTTCCTGTGTGGATCTCTGGGGAAGCGGTCATCATTCCATTACAAGTGATGAACTAATCTTCATCAGTGCTGAGAACAGGGGTGGGTGGAAGAGAAGTTTAAGTCATAATGTATGCAGGTGCCGGAGCACAGCGGCTCCCCTTATTCCCGGTTTCACTTTCTGTTACGAGGTCTGCAGCCAACCACAGTCTGAAAATATTAAAGGGGAAATCCTGGCGGCCACCAATCCATACCTTCCCGCTGCATGCCATTCCGAGGAGCGTGGAGAACCCCGGTGCCACCCCGCAGGCAGCCGAGGCTGTGAACCCTCTCCGCGCCAGCAAGCTTTATGCGCTGCTGCCCCTTCGTCACTTAGTTGCCACCTTGCCTCCATGGAGCCCTTATTTTACTTACCAGCGGCCCCAAAGTGCAAGTTCAGTGGTGCCAGGAGGCACCAGGGCACAGGACGGGGAAGGCAGGGGGCGTGTGCCTGTGCCGACGGTATTGACCACGGCGGGAAAAACAGAGGCTCTGCTTCTGTCTGCGGGGGCAGTGCACTAGGAAGTCTCTCAAAGTCACTGCAGGGGCGCAACGCAGACAACGAGAAAACCAGCATGCAGGATTTGTATGCAGTGCGACATCGCAAATGGGGGCAGACCCTAAATGGGGGGAGGACAGACCACGGGGTGAGCGCGGCTGTGATTTTGACTTCCTCCTTTGTATTTTTTCAAGAGGGAAATATTGTCTATTGTGAGCGTGTATTACTGCATTACCCACCTTTGCCCAAGACTTTTAATTAAATCTTAAGGGAAAGTATATTGTAACAACGGTGAAACGTATCTTAAAAACAAATAGTAACATTCTCATAAAATCTACATCACATTATAAAAGGACATAACTTAAAGGCAAAAGCGAAGTGAAACTTTCAGTAAGCATTCGCTAGTAAAAGCCCTCTAAAATGATGCATGTAGTAATTACTTGGGCTAGAATTAAGGGCAAATAACAACGTCTTAAAATGCAAGTATATCCCGCATACAAAGTACACAGCAGTCTAATTATAATCAATCCCAATGGTGGACAAATATAAAAATCACCCTTAAAATACAGCTTTGTTAAATATGTACACTATGATTTTTTTTTGTATCTGGAATCGAACTCAGGACCTCGTGCTCGCCAGGCAGGTGCTGTGCTGCTGAGCTATCTTCCTCGCCCGTATACTATAATATTTATGCAAACCTGAAATGGTATTTCCAAATCATTATTTCTGTGAGAGCCACACACGTGAATGATTTAATGCTCCTACTGGAATAAGAGATGTAAGCAAATGGAATATATCTTGATTTCAACCAATTATTTATGAGGGAAATCTGTTACTTTTAGAAACCTAAAGAAAAACAGCACATACTTTACCCGGAAATATTTCATCTGGCAGTTGGATGCTCATTCAATCACTGTAGCTGTAGAACTTGCTGAAAGATCTTTAAACCATTCCAGGAACGGACCTAGCTCTCGGGTCCTATTCAGTACATATTAAAACAAATTTCTGTAACAGAAGGAGCCTGGAGTACTGGGTCATCATGTATTCTAGACTCATAGTGCCGCCTGCCTTTTCTCAGTTGTTTTTTTTTTTTTTCAAACAAATTAATCAAAATAGTATATCTCCAGAATTGATTTTTATTATTCGGCATAAACTAAGTATCTCCTACCATTCTGTGCATGTATAACAATAGCATCGGTAATGAGTAAGTTGTAAAGGACAGAAATGAATTTTCTTAGGGCTCTCTTGGAGGCTAAGAAGTCCACAATCAAGGGCTGGCATCTGGTGAGGGCCCTCTGGCCGCGTCATCACATGGCAGAGATGGAAGGGCTGGAGGATTTAGAGAGGGGCGCCGCTCCCAGGCCTTTGTGCAATGGTGCTAATCTACTCGTGAGTGTAGAGCTCTCAAGACATGAAAGCTTCCTACTAGGCCTCCCCTCCCAACACCACTGCACTGGGGATCATGTGTCTGAGGGACACATTCAAACTGTAGCACTGGATTACGGTGCAGTAACAATTAATCCCAGACCAGCTGTCTCCTCTGCTCACAGTCCACTGGCTACCTGGTTATGTGGTCCCACCCAACAGAGTGGGCGCTGGGAAATGGAAGCACCTGTGTATCCTGGAAAGAGAACTGGATATCGCTGAGTAACAGTAATGTTTACTGACACTTATACAGTCTTTGAGAAGGTTCCTTTGTTTCTCCTTGAGTGGGCGAGATTCTGCTCTCTAAACTTCAGGGTAGCCAGGAGAACGTGGGCCTCAGTCTGGGGGAAAGGGCTTAGAGTCCCCAAAGAAGTCTGACATGGAGCCTGCCATTTGGCCATGCCTGGGAGTTCCTCAAAATAGAGCACTGATTCCCTGTGGTGCTGGTACCCAGCCCTCTAGGCTTCCACGCTGTTACGGTTTGCGTCTCGATGTCCCGCAGAGTCTCATGTGGTCATAGGTGGAGCTGGTTCAGGGGTCACTGGATCTGGAGTGTGTGACGCTGGGATTGGTTCATAGTACAGTGCTCGGATTGAGGTACTAGGATTAAGGGTTTGAGTGGTTCCTGCCCTGAGTAGCCTGGATAAGATAAAAGGGGCAGAAGGTCCCTTGTTGTTGTGCTGTCTTCTGCTTACCATGAACCGTTTCTCCTCTGTGATGCCCCTCTGCCAAGCCACCTTGCCTCGGAGCCAGCTGATTATGGGCTGAAACCACTACAAACTGGGCGCATAACAGGCAGGACGCCCTCTTGCTCTGGAAGACCTCCAAAGTGTCCTGCTGTCACATTTAGCACCCTGACAGGAAGCTGGACACATGCCCCTGGCTTTAGGACACTTCCAGCCCCTGGCAGGAGCGAGGTGGCTCTAGCTGGTGTTATCAGCATTGCACTCCACGCCTGGCAGGGCTTTGGCAGCCAGGCGGGTCTGTCTGTCCCTGCGTAAAATCCCATATCCCCTTCCTGATGTGAGGGTGGAGACTCAGAAAAAAGCCCAGTTAGTTACCACCCGACCACTCCCTGAATTCTAGGCCAGCACAAGAAGAGCGAACCCTGGGCCTCACCGCAGGTGCCCTCTGAGCTCTGCCCGCCGGGAGGTCTCCTGCATGTCCTTTACCTCACACCTACAGCAGACGGCCGCTCTTGAGTCCACCTCGTGCCCTCTCTGTGGCGTATGCTCTCCCTTTAATAAATCCGACTTTCCCACTGAGGCGTCAGGCGGGCTCTGGGAGGCTGGGAGACTCTCACCCCAGTGGGAGTGCAGGAGGTGAGGTGAGGCTGGTTCAAAACTGAAGATCCTTGTGGTGTGAAACGAGGGACTCAGAGAAAATAAAGTGAGGCAGAGGTTTCATTATAGTATTGCAAAAGTCGGTGGGAGTGTAGACTGCTGCAACCGCTGTGGAAATCAGTCTGGAGATTCCTCAGTAAACTAGGATTAGAGGTCCCGTTCAACCCTATTCCCCTCCTGGGTATTTTTCCAGAAGAACTGAAAACATCATACCACAGTGATATATGTGCACCCATGTTTATAGCAGCACAATTTGTCATAGCCAAATCTTGGAAACAACCCAGATGTCCATCAGCTGAGGAACGGATAAAAAGATGTGATATTTTTATACAATGGAGTATTATTCAGCTATAAAGAAAGATAAAGTAGAGGCTTTTATAGGTAAGTGGATGCAACTAGAGACCATACTCATAAGTGAAATAAATCAGATTCACATTGTATTTCCTCCCTACTATAAGAACCTGAAAGAGGGGGCTGGGGATTTAGCTCAGCGGCACAGCGCCTGCCTGGCAAGCACGACATTATGAGTTTGATTCCTGGTACTGGGGGAAAAAAAAAAAAGACAAAGAACCTGAAAGAGTAAATAAAATCTGAAAGGTACAATAGATGTTGTGAAAGAGAAAAGAAACTGCTCAAATAGGGAGGAGCAACTGGGGTGAAGGAGGGGAGAGGAAAAGAAAGAAGGAAGACGGAAAAAATATAGCTGGGATAACTATACTACTAATATCTGTTGGGTTTTTTTTTTTTTTCCTCCGGTACCGGGAACTGAACTCACAACCTTGCGCTTGCCAGGCAGGCGCTTTTGCCGCTGAGCTAAATCCCCAGCCCCTAATATCTGTTGGTTTATTGAAAGGAACTTTTAATGTGTAACTGTTTGATCAATCTTGCATGCCTATATCTGGTTATATGTGCAACCATTTTAAAGATGACATTATGTAATATAACAACCATTGTTAATATTCTATCACCATGTTTTGAAATTCTGTATCATTTTTATTGTCCTCTATGCTGTTTTATTTATGTATTGTATTTGTTTTTGTTATTCTGGTTTTTTAAATGGAAACCAAAATTTATATGTACATATAAGGATAGCTGGAGTAGGTGTATTGCTGATGTCTGTGGTTTATTGAGAGGAACAGTCAATACTTAAAATTTTCTTTTTGTGATTATATTATTTTTAAAATTTATTTTAAAAATAAAAAAAGGAGAACATATTAACAAACAGACATCTATTGACACAATAGCATAAGAACAATACAAATAATACAGAGTTACAGACAAAGTTGCAGGAAATTAACAATGGTTGTTGTATTACATATTGATATCTTCAAAGTGGTTCTCAGTAAAACAGAGACGTGCAATATTGATCAAACAAGTAATCATTAACTGTTCTTTTCAGTAAAGCAATAGAAGACAGTAGCACAACTATGTTAGCTATCCTCCATATACATACATACATACATAATTTCCCCATCTTTCCCTTCTCTTTTCCCACACCCCAGTTACCCTTTACTTTTGAGCATTTTCTTTTCATTTCACAATGTCTATCATACCTCCTAGTTTTTACTCACTCTTTCAGGTTCTTACACTAGTGAGACAGTACATTGCTTACACATGCAGGTCTGATTTATTTCACTTAAGAATATGGTCTCTAGTTGTGACCATGTACCTATAAGTTTATCAAGTTTATCTTTCTTTATAGCTGAGTAATATTCCATTATATAAAAGTACCACAATTTTTCATCCAGTCCCCAGTGGATGGACATTTAGGTTGCTTCCACAATTTAGCAATTACACATTGTGCTGCTGTGAACATGGGTGCACATACATCACTGTGATATGATGTTTTCAGATCTTCTGGGAAAATACCCAGAAGGGGAATAGCTGGGTTGAATGGGACCTCTAGACCTAGTTTGCTGAGGAATCTCCAAACTGATTTCCACAGTGGTTTCACCAGTCTGCATTCCCACTAGCAGTGG
>NW_004955471.1:7964269-7966881 GCF_000276665.1 Chinchilla lanigera
TAAATACCTATCATTTTGTTTTGAGGTCATGTATCGTTTCTGTTGCTTTTGTGTTGTTTTGATTTTGTCTTCATTGTTGTTTTGTCAGTTTTTTAAATTTTTAAAATAAAAAATGTTATATATATAATATTGCAAAAGCAGGCACTGTCAAACAGCAAGCCAGCTGAGCTGTTCAGCGTGGTCTTTCTCTGTCACGTTTCTAGGGATGAGCTGGTCCCTAAAACTAACTGTTTCATGAATTGGTGTAATGAGGGCCAACCAAGGTATTGGCCTTTGTTTCTAGGGTGAGCTAATGCTCAAAGCATCTGGGGCACATAACAAATGCGTGCAGAGGTCTTGCAAAGGGCGACTCTCCTACGTACACCACGCATAGTGAGCACGTGGTCACCCTTACTGTCTCTCTGACCTTGGCCACCCCTTCATTTGCTATGCTGCCCACTTCCCCCGACTGTCCCTACAGTACCCCTGTGTGTCCCACTCAGTTCTTCAGCATCTGGAACACGGGGTAGAGGGAGGCGGGTAACGGGTGCCCTCACATAGTTAGATAGAAGGAGTAAGTTTTAGTGCAGGAGATGGAAATATTAATCACCCCACTCCGATCAGTACACACTGTATACATGTACTGAAGTATCACAGTCTACCTCAAAAATAAGTAGCATTATGAAATGCTAATAAACATTTTTAAAGTTGAGAGATGGGAATGTCGCTCTGGTTTGACTTTTACACACTGTAAACATGTACCAGATTAACACACCGTACCCCGTAAATTTGTGCAATTAAGAGAATTAATTTTTAACAATTCCAGATCATGTTCAGAGCTGGGGAGAGGATATAGTGGAGATAAGATGAAGACGTGTGGTTGTGCTGGGAGAGGATCCCAGGGACGGGAACGGGCCCACCTGGGAGGCCTCTCCAACAGAGCAGCGGCCCCGTGGGAGGAGCAGTTCTGTTTGTTTGCAGGAACAAATGAGCAAAAGGGAAGTGGGTGCCTGGGGAGACACAAGTTTCCAGCAAGCAGCTGAGGTGAACGCATTTTGAGATATTGAGCAACTTTCCTATGACCACAGAGCTTGCGACATGGCGCAGACAGGGATGTGGAGAGTTTGTCTGGCACCAAAATCCATGCGTTGGCCGCTTGAGGAGCTGTGCCACCCTGCGGGTGCGATACCATTCTTGACCCTTTATCAGGCTTGGACCGATGTCTCAGCTTGCTCCCGAAGTGGAGACCTAAGGGACAGTGTGCAGGCTTTCAGGGACCCCTCAGCGGACTCCGTGGGCCCCCACTTCTGCAGTGGGGGGGACGAACCAGAATATCTGGAGCACCCTGCAGCTGTTGAAGAAAACTGCTCTGTCACACAGACAAACTCAGCATCAAAAACCGCAGGCTCAGACGGTGGCACTGGCCAGTCCTACCAGAGAAGGACACTAGCAGAAAGGAAACTGACCGGGCAAATTCATTTCTGACTACGGACCCAAGAATTTTAAACAAAATATTAATAAATAAAATCCAGCAATATGTAAAAAGGATGAAACACCCGGGTCAGCTTGGGTTTTGTTTTGTCTTTGGTTTTGTTTTTTTTTAGAAAGCTAGATTGTCTCAACACTAAAATCGACCCGTGAAATCCCCAGTCCGGTTCCCTCACACCACCTCCTTCCCTCCGTGGTACTTACTACCTCGTGTTTCACCTGTCTGTTCGTAGGGGTCATTAAGTTGTTCAGAAATAGCTCCACCTGTCAGGACAGGTAGCAGGCTTGTGCCAGGTGAGGCCCTGCTCCAGGTGAGGCTGGCTTGGGTACAGCGCGGGGCCCCTTTGAATCATCTTGAGGCTTTGACGTGACTTCACACTCTAGGGAGCGCCCCAAGACTCCCAGTTCCTGTGTGTACGGCCCCCTCGCTTGACTTGCCGCCTGTGCCTTGCTTCTAACCAGCAGAACGAGGTAGAGGGAGTGGGACGCTGTCCCCGTGTTCCCACCCCCTTGTGTAAGGCCCGTCTTGTCACTCTCCCTGTCTCGCTGTTGCTGTCGTCGAGTGAGTGGTCATTCTGAGGACCAGGTGGCGAGACACTGCCGGGAGCTGAGAGCAGCTCCAAGCGGCACTGAGCCTCCTCCTACAGCCTCAGGAAGTGAGTCCGCCAGAGGCCAGAGACCTCGCAAGCGAGCCTCTTCCAAGTTCAGCCTCTGCTGAGCTCGCAGCCCCGCCACCTCCTGGATGGCAGCCTGGTGAGACCTGAGTGAAGCTCCCAGCACAGCCGAGTGTTGCTTTCGGAAGCTACAAAGGTCCTGATTTGCAGCTCTTCCAGGAAAGAGAATTTGTTCTGTTCATTTCCACATTCCCTGCATCAGCCGTTGCTTTGCACACAGTAGACCCCTGACAGCTATTTATGTGAAGAGTGAATTAATGGGAAAAAGCTCTGCTTTCCTTAAGAGAGAGAACTGTGTTTAAAGAAATCCATAAGTATAATACACAATTTACAAATATCTGTATATTACATGTTACAAATGTTGTATATTAGAAGGATATGTATATTATATATTATATGTATATTGCATATTGCATACATAATTATATTACAGTAGTGCTACATATAATATGTATAAATAAAGTAGGTACT
>NW_004955471.1:7966981-7969358 GCF_000276665.1 Chinchilla lanigera
CCTTTATCAGGCTTGGACCGATGTCTCAGCTTGCTCCCGAAGTGGAGACCTAAGGGACAGTGTGCAGGCTTTCAGGGACCCCTCAGCGGACTCCGTGGGCCCCCACTTCTGCAGTGGGGGGGACGAACCAGAATATCTGGAGCACCCTGCAGCTGTTGAAGAAAACTGCTCTGTCACACAGACAAACTCAGCATCAAAAACCGCAGGCTCAGACGGTGGCACTGGCCAGTCCTACCAGAGAAGGACACTAGCAGAAAGGAAACTGACCGGGCAAATTCATTTCTGACTACGGACCCAAGAATTTTAAACAAAATATTAATAAATAAAATCCAGCAATATGTAAAAAGGATGAAACACCCGGGTCAGCTTGGGTTTTGTTTTGTCTTTGGTTTTGTTTTTTTTTAGAAAGCTAGATTGTCTCAACACTAAAATCGACCCGTGAAATCCCCAGTCCGGTTCCCTCACACCACCTCCTTCCCTCCGTGGTACTTACTACCTCGTGTTTCACCTGTCTGTTCGTAGGGGTCATTAAGTTGTTCAGAAATAGCTCCACCTGTCAGGACAGGTAGCAGGCTTGTGCCAGGTGAGGCCCTGCTCCAGGTGAGGCTGGCTTGGGTACAGCGCGGGGCCCCTTTGAATCATCTTGAGGCTTTGACGTGACTTCACACTCTAGGGAGCGCCCCAAGACTCCCAGTTCCTGTGTGTACGGCCCCCTCGCTTGACTTGCCGCCTGTGCCTTGCTTCTAACCAGCAGAACGAGGTAGAGGGAGTGGGACGCTGTCCCCGTGTTCCCACCCCCTTGTGTAAGGCCCGTCTTGTCACTCTCCCTGTCTCGCTGTTGCTGTCGTCGAGTGAGTGGTCATTCTGAGGACCAGGTGGCGAGACACTGCCGGGAGCTGAGAGCAGCTCCAAGCGGCACTGAGCCTCCTCCTACAGCCTCAGGAAGTGAGTCCGCCAGAGGCCAGAGACCTCGCAAGCGAGCCTCTTCCAAGTTCAGCCTCTGCTGAGCTCGCAGCCCCGCCACCTCCTGGATGGCAGCCTGGTGAGACCTGAGTGAAGCTCCCAGCACAGCCGAGTGTTGCTTTCGGAAGCTACAAAGGTCCTGATTTGCAGCTCTTCCAGGAAAGAGAATTTGTTCTGTTCATTTCCACATTCCCTGCATCAGCCGTTGCTTTGCACACAGTAGACCCCTGACAGCTATTTATGTGAAGAGTGAATTAATGGGAAAAAGCTCTGCTTTCCTTAAGAGAGAGAACTGTGTTTAAAGAAATCCATAAGTATAATACACAATTTACAAATATCTGTATATTACATGTTACAAATGTTGTATATTAGAAGGATATGTATATTATATATTATATGTATATTGCATATTGCATACATAATTATATTACAGTAGTGCTACATATAATATGTATAAATAAAGTAGGTACTGTAAAGTTTGTAGCAAATACGCATCTGTCATTAGGCAAGCTGGGGTGCTTACCTGATTGTGTGAAAAGTACTGGGCTAGATCCCAACTGTCTTGGTTACTTTTCTCTCGTTGCTAAGACAAAATACCCAGTCCCCAAGATTAAGGGAGGAAAGGTTTATTTAGCTCAGAGTTGGTGGAGGTTTCAGTCTGTAATCAGCTGGCTCCAAGGCAGAGTGGCATGGTGAGGGGCAACCATTTAAGGCTGTGGAAGACAGCAAAAAGGGAGGGGACAACCGTCTTTTCCTCCCTTATACTGTAAGTAGGCTATCCCCCTTGGATGAGCATAGCATCACATCATCTCCCTGACCTCCTCTTACAGGGGCTCAGGATGTTTACAAAGTGAGTCACTTAGTTTACAAAGTGCTGAGTCACTTAGACATTTAAACTTCTCAGGCTGACACAATGTATCAACCATTACAACATCCCTGGCCATAAACAGCCACCCTAGGTCATGTCCTGTACACCTCAGGATGCAGAACTGCTGAGTTACTTAGTTAAGCTTTTAAACTCCTCAAGTTGATACAGTGTATCAACCAGTACACCCAGCATCCCCAGCACCACAAAAAAAAAAATAAATAAATTTGAAATCCATCTTACAATTGTTATTGAATTTTGAGTCACATCACATCCAAGGAGACATGATTTGATCCATATAGGGCTAAATTTATGCTAAAGCAAAAACCAGAATAATATAAAATGAGTGTTTCTCAACCCATGTAAATGTTAAACAAAATTCTCTTACTATATCATGAGAAACTGGCTATTGTTATTTTTGTGAAACTTGTACAGTAGGTCTGGAAAAGGTTGACTTTATAATATATGTGAGATCAGTGAGGGGAATCTGGGGTTAGGGTTAGGATCAGGGTTAGGGTTGGGGTTAGGGTTGGGGTTAGGGTTGGGGTT
>NW_004955471.1:7969591-7973675 GCF_000276665.1 Chinchilla lanigera
GGTTAGGGTTAGGGTTAGGGTTAGGGTTAGGGTTAGGGTTCAGGTTAGGGTTAGGGTTAGGGTTAGCAACAAGTGTACCACATGAGAGTGACCAAGGTACCAGTCAGCTTCCTTTTATTGTAACAAACCTTTGGGATAGATCGGTTTGTAAAGAGAAAGGTCTTTCTTTGTGTCTCCTTTCTGGGGGTCTCAATCCACAATAGGGCGAATCCGTTGGGCTCAGAGCTCTGGTCATGTTTCTGGAGTTTCATGTCATGGTGGTCGTGTGTGGAATTGCAAAATCATTCACCTGTCGGCCAGAATGAGAACCTGGCGGAGGAAGAAAGTAAAGGGAAAGGGAAAGCAGAGGAGCTGGTGACCTTCCAGGCTCTGCAAGGGCCCCCTCCCGGGGCTGAAGACCTCCAGCTAGGCCCTCTCCCAGTAGTGCCAGCCTGGGGCCTCAGTCTTTCTCATGTGAGTCTTTGGGGGACAGTGTGGATGCAAACTGTAGCAGCGAGGAATGGTCCTGGTTTGCAGCAGAGCTGTTTGTCACACAGACAACTTCATAAGCATTCTATAAGGCTTTATTGTATAATGACAGCGAAGATTCCCTAGAGCAATGGAAGAAATGAAGGCACAGCTGGATCCAACTATGCTGATGTTCTATGGCGAACGCTATGCTGCAGAGTGGCTGCCCTCTGTCAGCCGTCACCCTGCGGGTTCCTTTCACGCTGCTTTTGTAGTAGGCAGAATTATGGTCTCCCAAATTGTCCACATGCTAAGCCCTGGAACCTGTGACCATGTTAGGGTGCATGGCGTCTTGGTCCATCTGTGCTGTTGTAAAGCAAATGCCACAGAATGGGATATTTAGAAGCAATGGAAATTTATTTCTCATAGTTCTAGAGTCTGGGAAATCCAAGATCAAGGTGTCAGCAGTTAGGGTGTTCAGTGAGGGCTGCTGTCTGCTTCCGAGCTGGAGCCTTGTCACTGTGTTCTTAGAGGGTACAGACGCTGTACCAAAGAGCAAAAGAGAATGAGCCTGCTCCCTAGGCCTGTGGTGTGTTTTTTGAGATGGGGTCTTGCTATGTAACTCTGCCAGACCTTGGCCTTGAGCTCACTTTGTTGCCCAGGACAGCTTTGAACTCACGGCAAACCTCCTGCCTCAGCCTCCCAAGTGCTGAGATTGCAGGCATACACCACCATGCCTGACTCCCTGAAGCCCTTTTATACGGGCCCTATTCCCATCCCTGGGGACCCTACCCATCACCGTGTCACCGTTTTTAAGGCCCCACCTCTTAATGCTATCCCTTTGGTGATTAAGTTCCAACATATGGATTTTGGAGGACACATTTAGACCACAGCACATGGAAAAGCGGGCTGGAGGGTGTGGTTGGGACTGGGGGTGCTGGGCAGCGGACTTGGAGCTGAGGAAAGAACTTCAGCTTATCCAGCAGGCCCAGTGTGACTGCAAGTGTCCTTCCAGGTACAAGACAGAGGCCAGACAGTCTGAGTCAGGGAGGGAGTTGAAGAGACATATTGCGCTGCTGGCTTTGAGGGGAGAGGAGAGCACACAGCCAGCAGTGCAGGCCGCCTCCAGGAGGCAGGAAGGGCGAGGAGCCGAACTCGCCCCGGAAGTCCCCAGGAAGGGATGCAGTTCTGCTAACATCTTGATCTTAGCCTAAAGAGGCCCATTTTGAGGTTCAGCCTCTAGAATGAAAGAAAAATGTACGTTTAAAACCACCAAGTTGATATAATTAGTTCCAACAGTAACAGAAAATGAGTCCATCACTCATTTTGAAGAATGACAAAGTATCTGAGACTATCACCTACTTTCAGATTAACCAGACAGCCTGTCACAGCTTCATGGGTGTTGGAAGAAGGCAAGAGTCTACTGGGTCAGAGACAAACAGCAACTTCGAACACATGGCAGCGGCAGCAGCCAGCAGAGTGACATTTACGCCAGATCCCACGGGGTGATAAAGGGAGGGCCAGGGACACCTGCACACACAGAGCGTTTGTTACAGGAAAAGAATCCCAAGCAAAAGGACCCCAAAGCCTTCAAAGTGGGCAGGAGGCATGCCTGCCTTTCGATCCCAACAGGCACACTACAGTTTCTGACATTTGCGGTTTGATGTACTGATTTTCCAGCTTTACAAAGCGGTGAGTCTACCCACACGATCATCCTCCCTCCCATTTTCAGCACAGAATTCAATAAATCGTATGAGACGTGCAGCACTTGATTGTGAGATTGCTCTGTGCGGATGACCGAGCCCAACGTAGGCTAATGTAACTGTCCTGAGCGTGCTGAGGGCAGGCGAGTGCTCAGCCACCACGCGCAGCGGGCGGGGGGCTATTCGTGCATTTTCAACTTAGTGGTACTTTCAGCTTCCGTTAGGTTTTCTGGGACAAAGCCTCAGTGTCAGCTGAGGAGCACCTGTGTGTCTTCCAAAGTGACAAAGCAAGCCTTTCTTCTGCCCTGGAAGGTTCCTCTCTCTTTCTGTTTTCTAAGACTGGTTGCTATATGAACATTATTAAACAGATAATCCGAAGGAAGTGCCACCAAAGCTGCCTCACACTGGATGCATTAAGTTGGATGTACAGAGATAGTAGCCATTTGGCAATACCTCACCGCAGAGAGAGCTAGAAATGTATTTCTCCTTTTCAGCTGGGCTCATTTCCCAAGTTTTGCTTCTAGGTATCATAAATTTTGAGAACCAAATGCCCAATAGTTTTTAGTCACTCAAAAAGAGTTGATTTAAACAGACCTTTAGGAGATTGTATTTTTTTTTGAGACAAGGTCTCGCTGTGTAATTTGGGTGGTCTTGAACTCATCATGTAGCCCAGACTGGCCTTGACTTCGTGGCAGTCCTTCTGCTTCAGGCACCTGGGTGCTGGAAGTACAGGTGTGCACCGCCATGCCCGGCCCCAGGAGACTGTATCTTAATGAGACTGTATTTCCAAAGCCATAAGAAGACCGTTAAAGAAGGTTTCAACTGTGCCCTTTCACAGCCCTATGAAAGTCTGAAAAATTGGCAATAATGCAAAGCTCAGAAAGAGCTGGACAGCATCGCACACACAGAAAGTATGGTGTGGAGGGATGTCTGGACACAAACTGGACTCAGCTGTGTAAAATCTATAGTTTGGCTGGAATCCAAGAAAAACATAAACAGTGGCACGTCAAAGCACCATCTATTTTCCCGTAAAGTCTTCTTTGATTGTGGTGCTGGGGGTTGGATCCAGGGCTTTGCACATGCTAAGCCAGTGTTCTCCCTTTTTTTTTTTAATTTTAATTTTTAATTTTTTTGGTTTTTTTCCAGTACTGAGAATCCAACTCACGACCTTGCGCTTGCCAGGCAGGCGCTGTGCCGCTGAGCTAAATCCCCAGCCCCTGGTGTTCTCCCACTGAGCAGTGTGCCCGGCGCTTTCCTGCAAAGCCCTGAAGTCAGTGAGCATTCAGGTTTTAGCTACAAGTTTATTTCATTTAAAAATTGTATTGTTATTGAGGTATCAGTTACAAATAAAAATTTATGTATTTAAGGAATAAAATATGATGTTATAATATACACAGAGTTGTGAAATGATTACAACCAAACTGATATATTCATTGCTTCACATAGTTACCTCTCCTCACGTGTATGTATTGAGAATATTTAAGATCTACGCTCAGCAAATTTCTAGTACGCAGTGCAATATCCTCAGCTACAGTCACCACGGTGTACACTAGATTTCCAGAACTGTTTATCTTCAGACTGAAAGTCTATCCTTTGACGAACAACCTCTCTCCCCCTCCGCCTTCCACTTCCTCATTCGCCGACACTTTGTGACCTATGTTCAATGCCATAAAAAGCATGAGAAGAGTGGTTTTAGCTTAAAGACTCCCTCAGTTTGAGTCAGACTACTCCAAACCAATGCAGTTTTAGACTACTTCAGTCAAACTACTTTTCACCTCCCCTGCCTAATTTATTTTTTTTGAATATCAGTACGAATGTTTTGGCATGAATTTCCTGTAGTTATTTTTCTAACACAGGGAGGGTGCTGGAAAGCTGAAGACAATGACAGTAAAACCACAGGACCTGAAATCTGCACGGTGTGCTCCCTCAGGAGG
>NW_004955471.1:7973784-7989319 GCF_000276665.1 Chinchilla lanigera
GAGGGGGAGGGGGAGGAGGAAGAGAGGGGGGAGGGGAAGGAGGAATATGCACAGATCTTTAAAAAAGAATCTGAAGACTTCTTCAACAGTAAGAAGTAACAACAGTTTGACACTTTAAGCATTTATCCCGAAACATATATCTATTCCGTAGATAACAAATCGATTACCATATATTTGAGTTTGAAAATATACAAAATATTTTTCAGACTTGCATACTGAAATTAAAACCTAATTTTAAAAAGTGCACGGTAAAAACAGCTTAAGGAAACCTACAATATCGATGGTGTATGTAATGTTTTCCACTTTACTGTCAACATCCCATTCTGTATCTGCCTTACTGGTTACAAATCCATTTAAATGCCTCGGGGCCATGTACAACACTGCGGGTTTTCTGGGACTGATGACAACGCCTCGGCTTCCTGAAGCTGCGCGCTGGGCACGGCAGGGCCTGCAGCTCTGGACAGCAGCCGCAGCAACTCTGGAAGGATCGGTCTCCAAGCAGTTATTTGTAAACTGTCGACTCTTGTTCTTTTTAGAATTTCCCTTGCTGGACATCTTCAGGGTGTGGATCTCCTCTCTCTGTTCAGACAGCGTCTCGTGCATACTGCACAGGTGGTCGCTCATCATGCTCAGCTGGTCCTCGTAGCTCCTCTTGGTGGTGGTCAGCTCATCCTGCAGCCTGCTGATGCTCTGACTGGCAAGTTTCATCTCCTCCGTCAGCGTCTCCTTAGACTTCCCAGCCAGCGCTAGTCTTTTAGAGAGTGCTTGGCGCTTGGCCTAGAAGTGCACCGACTCACTGTCAGCCAGCTGCAGCTGCGACGTGAGCTCCACCACTCTGGCCATGTAGTGGTTTTTAATCACGTCTTCCTGAGATGCTGCATCTGGGATTTCCACTGCCTAATTTAGTCTGTTAAAACAACTCCTAAAAAAGGTAACATTCCCAAGACACCATGGCCCAGGTCATTGACTGATTTGTTGAAGACTGTCTGCCTCAGAGCCATGAGAGGACGATTTCCTGTGGCTTCTACTCCGCTGTTCTTGGTAAATACACCTATTGGTGCAGTTTTTCACCCTTTGTAGGAAGGACACTCTGACAGGATTTCAGTTGTTACTTAAACTCTTGCCCTGGCAGCAGACACATGGCAAATACTGAATGTAGCTGACAGGAAGAACACAGGCTCTGGAGTTAGGTGTCTGAAGTTCAGCTCCTGACTGCACCTCTTCCTGGCCTTTCTGGTCTCAGCGTGATTGGGGAATCCTCATTCCTTCCTGGGGATGCTGAGAGCTTCCCACCTCATGTGTGGGTGCATGTGATTCCCCTGGCATTCCTGGTTCCACAGATTCCCCACTACACTGTGAACTTCTCAGGAGCAGAGACCCTGCCTCTCTTGCTCTTGTCCCCAGCAGTTCCCACCGTGCCTGACAGAGGGGAGCAATAAATAAACACCTAGTGACTGAAACCAGAGCCTTAGGAGTTCCTTCACCCTCTCCCTCTGCAACACTTCCTTGCTAGCCAGGCTCCTGGGGATGTAGGGTCAGCAGTGGCAAAGAACCAAGCATGTGGCAATTTTAATACTGTAGGAAGTTCAGCTCACCCACAGCTGTCATTTTCACTTCCTAAAATTGACATTTCTGTGAAGTGCATTATGCAAGAGAGAAATTTTTTTCATGTCACTGCTCCCTGATGGCCTGGGAGGACAGGGTTAGCACTCGCCAGGTCCTGACACAGTGCCTTGGCTCAGTTAAACAACTTTCTGAGGTTCATACAGAGCAAATCTTTCCATGTGTCCCTGTGTGCCAGAGCAAGCTCTCAGCAGAGCTGTCTGTTGTGTCCCATGCAGCTCTTGCTGGTCCCAGGGAAAAACGGCCAGGTGATTTAGAAAATAAAGACACAAGGTGAAAGCTGAGGTCAGGTGGAGTCCTCCTTCCAGATGGGAGAAGAGGAACTGAACAAGCACAGTAGGGGCTTTTATTTGTACTTCTGACAAACTTAGTGTCACTAACACAGGGTTGCCTAGTGACTAATGACTGGAATTTTCTCAGGCAAGATGTTTTTCTCAGGACTGAGATAGCTTGATTGCTTTAGGCACTTTGTCCTTGTCTTGCCCCCTACACACGTGACCAATTTCCAGCTTCAGCTGCTCCCTACAGCTGTCCCATATTCTTGGAAAAGGGAGAAATACCCTTGTGCTTCCCGAGCCATGTACTGTGTCTCCTGTCCTCTGAGAGGGAAGTGAGCCTATATTGTTAGCTCTGCAGATTGGGCCTAGAGCCCTCCCTTAGAGAGAGGCAAAAACAGCCCCACAGATTGCTTCATTTGTGGACTCTCTCCATACCTTCCCTGGCCTTTCCCCCTTCTCTGTGCTCTGTTTCCATGTCTGAGGGGATTCCCACCCCTCCCAGAACTTTCCCTGTATGTTCCCACTGAGTCTGTGTGAGGCAATATCTTTTGCTTCAGCTACGCCACCAATACCTCCATTTCCTGAGGAGAACTGAGCTCATCTGGTGGGTGAGAAGAAAACAACACGACCGACCCCATTCATATTAAAGTGTGACTGCATGAAGCCGAGTATTACTCATTCATTCATTTTTTTCAGTACCAAGGATAGAATCCAGGGCCTTTGCACTGAGCTCCATATGCACCCATTTATTTATTTATTTATTTATTTGTGTATCTGTACCAGGAATTGATATTTATTTATCTTCAAGACAGAGTCTCTCTATGTTGCTCAGGCTGAGCTCAAACTTGGTGATTCTCCCACCTTAGCCTCTCCGAGTGCTGCGATCATAGGCATGCATCACGTCTGGCTTACCTTTCTTATTGTATTTCCCTTTTTAACCAGAGAGGTTTACTAATCCTAGCAAGCACTTTCTATGGCACAATTTCCATAAAGAAATTGTAACCAGTTGGTCCTTTCTGGGAACCTCAAGGAATATCTCTTTCTTCACAGAGCCTGTCTAGTTAACAGCATGGAAAGCACCATGAGCTCATAGACAGCCTCCATCAGGCATTGTGCCCTCAGAGGGCTGCTACAGACAGGGCAGGTGTGAGACCTGATTTCTTTTTTTTTTTTCCTCCCGTACCGGGAATCAAACTCATGACCTTGCGCTTGCCAGGCAGCCGCTGTACCACTGAGCTAAATCCCCACCCCCGAGACCTGATTTTCTGAGTGGCAGTTGTTATCTTGTGATTTTCCTGACAGTTGGATTATAATCTTAGAAACAAAGGAAAAGGTGGAGGGAAAAAAAGTCAATCCAGATAGCTACAGCCATTCACATTGTTTAATTTTCTCTCAATTTTTATTCTTTGCCAACACAGATTTGAAGTACTACGGTTTCATGTGTCTAAAATTCCTCTCTCAACTGACCTGTATTTCTCCTTTCTTATCTCATTTCACCTCATAATTACATACTTTTGGCAACATATTATTTTACTATTACTGGATTCATATGCCTGAGACTGACAGGAGCTTTGTATTCCCACTTGATTTTCCATAAAATGAATATATACATTCATTTGGCGTTCCTTACAAACTAACTCCTATCTAGCACTTACAAATGTGAGGCGCTGTTTGTGCTTTACATGCCGTTATACACTTTTCACAAGGACCTTATGAAGTTCATTCTACAGAGATGATCACTTGGTCAAGATCATACAGTTGGCAAGATGGCCCAGAATCCCCATTCATACTTACTCTGCTAGACCAATTCTTTTTTAACCTTTGTGTTGTTAGAAATGTTTTGAAATCACTTTAGTGCATTCTCTATCAAAGCAAACAAGAGGTAGGAGGTCACAGCCTTCAAAAATTCAATCCGGGCAGTTGACCAGGCTGCTACAGTAAGGGTGGTCTAAGCCCCCATTGCACCCATGACCTGCTCAAGGTTGGTGTGGGGATGCTCTGCCCTCCCCCATGTACCTGGCATTGTGGTTTGGATGTAGAATGCCCCTCAAAGATGTGGAGGCTGTGTAGGGGATGATGACTCTTAGCATATCATTTTAAGATAGAATAATTCTAGTCTTAATGCAAGTCTCAAAATGTGTCTTGAGAAACATCCCGGAGGGTTGTGAAGAGTTAACTTTGCAGTCCTGACTTAGCCCTGGAATGCTTCTCCAAAGACAAAGAACACCAGGGCCCAGATAACCACCTATGACCCTGCCTGGGTTGTTTCATCCCTTCCCTGGCCCTAGATAAACATTGTAACCATAAAAGAAATGTATGGTTATCTAAAGAGGGACATATAGAACAGAGTATAGAAAGTATATATCATTGTGGTTGGGCTCATGACTGCAGCCTGACCCGGTTAGATGGCACAAGGAAAACAACATGTGGCCAGGGCTACAACATTCCAATCTATAACCATGGAAACCAAAAGTATATAAGCTGGGAACAAAGGCAGGTCCACACCCACTTCCCTGACTTGCAAGTCAGGATGAGAGGTGACTGGTCTATATTAAAACTTTGTCTGTTCTCTTTGGTCTCTTACAGAATACAGCCCGAATTTTTGCCATAACAGTTGTAGTCAGAGGTGGGACTTCAGGGAATTAATGGACCATGAAGGCCCTGACCTCATGAGTGGATTAACCCATTGGTGGCTGCATAGCTTAATGGGCAGCAGGAAGGTGGTGTAAACCTTAGGAGGTATAAACCTAGCTGTAGGACAGAAGTTGTTGTGGGTGCCTTTGAAAGGTAGGTTTTATTCTTTTTCTCTACTTTGCTTCCCTGCCACCATGGTGTAAGCAGGTTGGCTCCACCACATGTTCCCTGCCATGATGCTCTGCCTCACCACAGGTCCAAAAGAATGGAGCCAAGTGATGATGGACGAAACCTCGAGCAAAAATAAATTATTCCCTTTTAAGTTGATTTTCTTAGGTATTTTATCATGGCCACGGGTAGCTGACTAACACACATGGAAATGCTATCATTTATCTCAACAGATTCTGTGGGTTTTAATCTATTTAAAGCAGTGGTTGCTTGAGTCAGCAACTAGAAGTTTGACCGTAAGCGGAGCAAGTAACTATACGAGGTACCTTTCTCCCAGAAATAATGTTCCTGATTTTCATCCTAATCCATCAACAACTCAGTTGGGCTCATTGGACGATTTGCAAATTTGAGATGAACTAAATTCCATAGTTTGAACCCTAAGGCTCTTCTGGAAAATAACAGGTACCTCTGAACATTTGTCAGGTTCTGGGTAAAAATTATTCCTGTTTAACAGAGTTGAAAATTGTGTCTTGTGGTAGGCTTAGTAATAAAGCTACCGTGTGGAAGAGGTGAGATTTGAACCCAAGTCTGTCTAGCTGAAGCACTTGCACTTCTGAGTCAGCTACATTGCTCCCATCCTTTTGTGGAGGATGAACATACCTGGGTTGTGCTGGGTCCTGGAACTCACTCAGCACAACTTGGATCTATGGCACATGGGCCACATCTGAGGTCACCTTCAGTCAAGCCGGAGGCTGATTTATGGCAGTGGCTCATAGCAAATCCTTTAGAGCTACTGTAGTGCATTTTAAAGATACTGCACTTTACTGTGTATGCAGGGAAAAAGGAAAAGCTGCAATGAAGCTTTCTCACTTTGCTATAGGCTGAGAATGGTGATAATGATGATGCTAGCGTGCAATCATTGAGCTCCTCTGTGTGCCCAACATCCTGCTGAGCATATTATGTGCAGACCTGATTTAAACAGGAAGCAAAGTCAGCTGGTACTGGAGTGGTATCCTATGCTTGAGCCACTGTTCCATCACCATTTGACTTCCTTCTTAAACTTAATAAATGACACTGTTTCTGGCAAGGTTTGTTTTTGCTTAAGATCCTCAAACGAGGAAGTCATACTTTAGTTATGCAGTGTTTTTGGTAACATTTATATAAAGAAAACTTGCCAGAGAAGGGGAATATACTACAAAAATGCAGCCATTTTTCTTATTTGAGTGTTTGTTTATGCTGAATTAAATAACAAAATTATGAAGCATGGCAAATGAGTGGCCTCTGGTATCAAAGAGATGTAAGTGCCAGTCCTACATATGTTGTTTGGAAAGTTCCTGAATTCTCCAGAGTGTCCTTGGCTAATACACACACAGTACCTGCCTCATATATTTGTTATAGGATTAAAAAGCACATGAACAATCAGCGAAGATCCTAGCTAAAGACAGGGTCTCAGTAGGAGTAATTACTTCCTGATCCCTCTTCCTCATTTTGGATTCGATTTGCAAAACTTTACACTGGTCATTAATTTCTGCTTCCTTCCTCCAAGAAGCCTTTGTAACTGGTTCAGGGAAGGAGTATGGAAAGCTTTGGAGATGCAGGCTGGAAAAGCCCTAGAATAGTGTGAGCTGAACTTGATGGGAGACTCTGGTTAGCACTCAGAAGAACGGAATGCTCACAAAAAAGAAGATGATAAAAACAAGGCTCTGGAGGATTCAGCTGGGAAGGAGGACTCCATTGGCAGTTGGATTTTGAGATCATATGTTTATGCTTTGGTAGAAAATTTATCTAAATTTTGCTCATGTCCTGAGACTTTGTGGGAGACTGATATTAAGGGCCATGGACTAATTAATCTGGCAGAGAAAATTTCAAGGCAGCCCAATGTTCAGCCTGTGGCATAATTTGCTGCTTTTAGCCAGGTTTATGCTGAAAATCAGGGGCAAAAAGCCCATTTGAAAGTTTAAATTTTGCCAGAAAAAAATAGCTAATGAAGTCGGAGCAAAGGAGAGTATGGTTGCTGAAAAGATCTATGTCTTAAAAAATCCAAATATTTTGCATCAGGACAATAAGAGAAATGGCCTGAAGGCATCACAAGATTGACTTACAATGGCTGCCTGCAGCTTCTGGTGCAGAAGAGTGCAAAAGAGCTGCTTGTGCACTGGAGCTGCAAAGGATACACTAGCCCCGGAGCTCACTGCAATATCCCATGCAAGTTTGTACCAGCAGGCTGAAGAGTCTGTGCCGGAAACCAGAAAATGACTTTCAAGGTTAGTGAAGACTGGAGCTCCTCTGAAGAAACAGAAGTGAGCCTTTCTTCTTCCTTTCACTTTTATTTCATTCAGGTTACCAGCCTGCTGACTGCTGTTACTCACACCCAGGGTGGGTCTTCTGTCCTCAGTAAATCCCTTGAGCCACGCCAGAACTAGCTGATCTAATTCAGTTGGGCGTTTCCTACTTGGGCGTTGACACAATCAGTCAACTATCACGGTGTGGCATTAGGAGATGGCGACTGGTTGGAGGTGGGTCACTGGGGCTTTGACCTAGAAAGGTCCACATCTCCCTCCTGGCTCCTCCCTTCTTGCCTTGCTTCCTGCATACCATGATGTGAGAAGTTCTCTGGCTCTTCCACCGCGCTGTTTCCGCCTTGGAGCCAGCCACCATGGACTGAAAATGTGCACCAGTGTAAGCCTCTCCTCTAAATTGTGTGTCAGGCACTGCGGGGGACCGGGCTCTCTAAGGGTTAAACTGCTGACCACAGGCACCTGTGGCAGTGTTGGAAGCGCTCCTATTCACAGTCTCTGAAGGCTAGATAAGATGCAGCTGGGGCTGCAGACACTCCCTATTCCAGAACAGTAAACTGCCAACCTCGGAGATCAAAGCGTTCTCTTAATTGGCCTGATTTACTGCCTTTGTTCTAACTTTTCAAGGCCTGCTCCTTTTCCTGAGCTATTGCCTCATGTGGGCCCTGCCCTTCTCCATATCCCCCTGTTTCAAAAACAAATAAATACAGGGGATCCAGAAAAGCCTTTGTCTTAGCTACTAAAGAGTTCTGACCTTCCTGGATTTCCCCAAAACATTACTTATCTCTTTTAAGCCTTTGCTGTAAGTCATTTTAGGAGATTGGGGGCTCAGGCCAAGTCCCCAGTGGGGTATTTTGTCCCCACAATGAGAAGGTGACTAAGGCACTGTGTATCTGAGAAGCTATAATACTACTGTGACTGGCACACAGATGGTGAGCGTGGCGCAGACAGTGAAAAGCAAGCAGAAGTCGCACCACAGACCTGGGAGGGCCTTGCAGGGTATGCTAATAAGTATTTGAATCCTAATCCTATAGAAAAAAATTGGGGGCCGTTGCAGAGTTTTGCACATGAGATCAGGTAAAAGATCAGGTTTTCATTGCCAAAAGGTTGTCCTAGATTTCTACAGTCCAAAAATGGCTGTTGCTAGCCATGCATAGCTGTTGAACACTTGACATATTGAAGGTTTTGGTGATCTGTGCTGTGCACGTAAAACTCACACTGCATTTCAAACACTTAGTGTGAGGAAAAGAATATCGAATTTCTCATGAATTTAAAAATACTGATTGCACTTTGAAATGAAAATACTTGAAGTTAAATAAAAGGTATTTTGAATCAGTTTCATTTGTTTCTTGTTACTTTTTAAAAAAGTAGCGCCTAGAACATTTTCAATTACAGGTGTGGCTCCCTTCATGTATTTGAATTAGATGGGGCTGCTGTAGATGCAGTGCAGAGAAGGGCTATGGAGAGGGCCAAGCAGATGGTACCGACTGGGAAGCTGTGTGCGTACCCTAGGCAGGAGGTGAAGGTAGTCTGAGTTAGGATGACTGTGGGAATAAAAGATTAAATAGATTGAAGGTAAAATCGGGAGGACTATGGACCATCGCAAGTGACTCTTAATGGTTAGTTGTGCCACATGTCAAAAGCGAGAGTGCCAGAGGAGGAGCAGGGTTGGCACGAAGTGTCATAAGCTCAGGCTGAGACTTGTTGGATGGGTTTGGTGCCAGATACCCTAGTGGACAAATATATCAAGTAGGCAGTTGGCCAACAAGGTCTGGCACCCGGATGGGCTATCTGGGCAGGAGGCTTAAATTTGGAAGTTGCTGGTGTGTAGGTGGGCAAAAATGAGATTCCTTAAGAAGGGAGCAGTCAGGGAGAAGAGGTCTAGGAACCTGATTTAGGAAATGAGAAAGAAACTTGAAAAGGAAAGTTGAGAACGAAAACAGAATGTGTGTGTTCATGGAAGCCAAGGAGGAAAATATGTTCTGAAGGAAAGAGTGCTTAGCAATGATGTCTGCTCTCCCAGGTTAAGCAACCCAGGAGCTAAAAATGCCTGGAACATAATGGTCATGGGTGCCTGCGCAAGTGCCGTTGGACAGAGCAATGGGGTGAGAGGCAGACGGGAGTACAGTGAAGCTCAGGTAAGTAGAGAGGAGACAGACACAGGAAATGCAGAGGATTCTTTAGTTGGGCTATAGAAAGAGAGACAGAAAGGCTTTAGAGATAAGTTTTCAAAAAATAAATGTGAAAAATTTGATTGTGCGTGAATATCGGCAGGAACAATCCAGTTGAGGGAGGTGCTGGAAAATATGAGCAAGAGAAGGGATGGTAGGCCACACTGAGCTTGGCCAAGGGGGCGCAGGTCATCTCGGAAGTGAGGTTCCCTCTTCTGCTGAGCACGAGGGCAGGTGGGTGGGGGTGGCTCAGGAGTGGGGAGTGGACAGGATTTCTTTGGACGGCTTGAATTTTCCCTGTGAAGCAAGAGGTGAAGACCTTCCCTGGAAGGGTGTGAGGAGGAGGTGGAGGCTTCAGTGGCCGCAGGAGCCTGCTGCAAGCTGTGAGATTTCATTGTGCGGGAGAAACAGGGACATGAAGGAAAGAGAGTTACGGTTGCAGAATTTCCACTTGGCAGAGCTTTGGAAGAGGCAATTTGACTTGGGGACAGGAGGGCTTGAAACGATTTGTATAGCACTTTCCATGACTCATATTTGGAAAAAGACTATCAAAAAACAGAGAAGACTTACGAACACTGGGAATGAGATAAAGGCCTCTCTTCCAACCCACTGCTTGGTAGCTCCACTTGATACAGGAAAGTAGAAGCTCCCAACCTGAACAATGTCTGGGACAAGTTCGCGTTCTCTAAAATCGAACAATGAATTTTAGGAACAACGGAGGTTAAGAGCAGAATACATTTATTGAGGGAAAGAAAGCTTCTGTCCAAGAGAGGGACAGAAGGGGGCCTGAGTGGGTTGCCCAGGGACCTTACCCTTCCCAGGGACTTTACAGAGCAAGACCACTAGGTCAGGTGGGTCCAAGATAGGGGGGAAATGGGAAATTACAAGGTGGGCATGAGGCGGGACAAAACTATGGTCAGCCAATAAGATTACAAGGATAACTGTTCAGATAAAACTGATTAAATTGGGATCAAAGGGGGAAGCGAGTTACATAGCAAGCGGGCACGAATACAGAACACGGGCTTTTCCTGTAAGGGGTTGGGTCAAGGACTCTTCAAGGTGATCGCTACTTATTTAGAATATCAGTCCCTGATGTCCATCCCTAGGGAGGTATGTGGGTGCATTTGTTTAGTCTTTTCTCTTGAGGTCTGGCCCACAGCAAGTAGGTTTCCATTCACAAGGTATCTTGTCTTCCATGTTGGCTCCTTTGAGGGCCTGGCCCTATCTGACTGCCTATAATAGTTCTATCTAACTCAGCTGCCTGTAACACACTGACAAGATTGTGTCTCTGAACCCACTTTTGGCAAGGAGGTTTTGAAGCCCAGGAATGGGTCTGGAAGGAGTAAGAAAGGGTGGGCATGGTGGTATGTGTCTGTCATCCCAGCACTCATCTCTATAATATCAGTACTCTGGGAGGCTGATGCAGAAGGATCATAAGTTTGAGCTTAGTCTGGGCAATTTAAAGAGATCTTGTCTCAAAATTAAAAAAAATTTTTTTTAAAAAGACTGGGCTGTAGCTCAGTGCGAAGTCCCTGGGTTCAGTCTTCAGTTCCACACAAAAAAGGGCCAGATGCCACCAAGCTTTGCTGGGCAGCTCATCACCCCTGCACCCCTGGCATCTGCATTGAGATCATCGGGAGACCACACCCAGGCTGGCTTTTCCTCTATGAAAAGGAGGCAGAGTTCTTCTCCTGCTGGTCTAACTAGAAATGTCTGAGCCATGTATGAAACTCTAGACAGTGCTAAGAGAATAAGAAACCCAGGGCTCTGCAGACCTGTCTCTTGCAGCTCCACTTAGCACCAAGTGTTTGCTTGGAAAGAATGGAGATGAAAAATGGGTTGAGGAAGAAAGAGAAATCAGTGGGCTCTGATCAGAAGCAGGAAGTCTGAGTGAGTTATTTGACCCTGGACAAGCGTAGGTAACGACTGAGTCCAGGGTGTGGCTGGGGGGGTATAGAGGACAAGATCCCGGAGGAGGCGGTAAAGGATGCCAGGTAGCCGGTAGGCAGGGCATCCTCGTGAACACTGAAGTCACCAGGGTGCCTGGAAGGTCTTGGGGAGAGGAAGAACACAAGCGAGTGCCCATGTCTTCAAAAAGGGAGAGGAAGAAGCTAGGGGGTTGGCAGATGGCAACAGGAGGAAGACCCAAGGATGCTACAGTCAGAGGCCATGAGGCTGGTGTCTCTGAAGAAACGGGTTTTCTTACAAGAGATTGAGGAAGTAATCGGGATTTCTGCACGGCCTCAGGGAGGCGAGTTCCGGGCTCTGATGCTGCTCTTTAGGAGACATCATGAAATACTATGGAAAAATGCATTTGATCTCATGATAGACACTGCTTTACACAAGTCGCTTCTGAATAACAAGAGGACTGGCACATGGTGCACATGTGGCTCCTCCTGTACCAGCAGTTGAAAGCGCTAAGGAACCGCGGTGGAGGGAAGGCAGAGGAAGCCCCGGAAGGATGCATGGGGCAGATGGGCTGCTGGGACTGTGACTGATTTAGGCCAGACGAAGGCTGGGGCCAGGCAGGAAGGGAGAGCGGCCCTCCGTGTGGGGAGGAAGGGAAAAAGAACTTGGGGAATGTTTTCTTTAGGAATTCACTTTTGATCTTGTCAGTATTGCTGATTTTAAAAATGTCCTTGAAAATTTTTGTCTGCAGAAGAGGTAATCCAGAAACTTGCATTAGTTTTGTGATTTAAGATCTCAGTTGAGAAACGTACACATTTAAAACCCGTCCATCTTCCCTAAACTTTTGGGTTTGATTTGCTATTTGTAAATTGACCAGAATTTAAACGTCACTTTAAGAGGGACCATGGCTTATGTTTGGTCCTATTTGCGAAGTTCGTTAAACCTTAAAATATTTTAGCTGCATTTATCTATGGGATGTATTTACTATCCTTTTCAAGTATTTAAATTGTCCAATTTAAAATTTCCTTGAGTTCTTAATTCATATATAAGTAACAAGCCTATAAATATGGTGAATGTTAAGCTCTCCAATGTTTCAATACCTGTTTCTTTTTTTTTATTTTAAAAATTAAAGGAGGAAAACATTAACAGACAGACAACCTTTTACAAAATACCAAAAGAACAGTACAGACCATACAGAGTTACAAACAAAGTGGTAGGAAATTAATAGTGCTTGTGGTATTACATATTGATATCTTCAAAGTGGTTTCTCATGAAAACAGATAGAGACATGCAATATTGATCAATCAAGGACTCATTGACAGTTTCTTTGAGCAAAGAAATAGAAGACAGTAGATCAACTATATTAACTATCCTGTATATGCATACATACAAAATTTCTCCTTCTTTCCCTTTCAATACCTGTTTCTACCAGCAGAAGAATTTCAACTTAAAAGTCACAGATACAAATGAAGTATAAGTGTTTCTCTGTATCCATGGGTGATGGTTCTAGGACCATTGAGGATACCAAAATGCAAGGATGCTTGAGTCCCTTATAAAATGTGGTATAGTATGTGGTGTAGTACGTGTGGTGTGACAGCATAATTCATTCTGGAAACATGTTCAAAACCCTTGTATATCAAAGCAAATTTCCCCATAAGAAGTAATGGAAACTCAGATGATTTGTTCCACAACACAAAAATATTCATAAAAATGATTACAATACGGTAATATAATACAAACTAATAAAGAAAAGACAAAATATGAAAATAAACAAATTAGTCTACATTTACCTTTGAAAACTTTTGTGGATGGTGTGAGAGAGACAAGAGAGAGGAGGGCTATTGTGTAGGTTGACTTTCACTAATGGAATCACTGCTGTCTATTGGCTCAGTGGGATCTTTTTTTCTGTGCAAATTGAACAAGGAACCTATCCAAAAACACTTGCTTTTGCCTTCTTTCAAGGAATTCTTGGAAATATAATATTGCATGGTTGTTCAACAGATTCATTGCTTGCACTGCTACAGCCTTATTCGGGTGGTGATTTTCTACAAAATTTTTCAGTTTTCCACATTTTACCTATCTCCCTAGTCTCATTTGAAGTGAGAAATTCCTCTGCATTTTTCTCCTCCTCCTTTGCAGATGAGATGTCCTCTGTAACCTCTTGCTGTTGGGAGATGGTCAGCCACAATTCTGCAGAGAGAGTGGGAAGAATCATTAGCTCATTTGTGATCATATGACATTTGGCATCATGTTTGCTCATAGTACAAGACATTGCTCATTAATCTACTTAAAACTTATTAGAAATGTTTGTTTGTCTGTGGAATATGCACAGAACAAGTTACTTGCAGTCCAAGGTTTGACTGCATTTGCATATAACCTGCATATATCTTCCTGTATACTTCACAATATCTCTAGATTACTTATCAAGTGTGAGGTAAAAGATGTTCATATGAGGATGCTCGAGGCAGCCTGGGGCTTTGTGGTATGGAGGGGTGAGAGCAGGTACCTACTTCTCACTTCATTCATGGACTCAGCATGGTGCTTGACACATGGTAGATTCAAGTTTTAGACATTTGGAATTTGAGGGAATATTTTTGATATGCCATTGGCTGAATCTATGGCCACAAAACCAGCAGATATGATAGGCCAGCTTTATATGATTTAAATTGGAGCAATAAGTCTGTTGCTTACTTTACTAGGCCAAATGCCTTTAAATATGACAAGTCTGAAAAAGTCAAGCATCTGGGCTGAGAGCAGAGCACTTAACCAGCATGCATGAGGACTTGAATTCAATCCCTAGCACTGAAAAAGTCAAGTATCAACAGATTCCTCAACACAGAATATTAATACAAATATTAATTTTAAAATGCCAAAATTCATTCCCAGAAATTTTGGGGCCAAATATGACTCCCAAGAGAACAGCAACATCCCCTCCCTTGAGAGATACTAACAGACAGAGAAAACCTTCACATCACTGGACAGGATTTGGGGGATTCCTTCATAGTTGGCCGACAACCATAATGGTGGGAAGTTGGCAGTATTCATGTCTGTGACCCTGACTGATACACACTGAGCTCTCGTTGTACTGAATAGTGAAGAACTGAACCTGAAGAAGCAGTGGTCACACAGCTCACATCCCTGGGCTTGAGTCACATCATGACCTATATTTCCATCCACATGGAAGTCAGCAGCTCCTGTTCAGACCATGTGCCACACGGTTAGATTCAGTAGTTATTTGGCTCTTAAGATATCCCAATTATTTTCCAAGGAACTCCAAAGAACTCAGGAGTTGATAAGATTCTGCCTTCTTTTATATTCTTTTGCCTGAAGAGGCCACACCCAGAGACTAACATGATGCTGTCACTCGTGGATTAGTCCGATTGTATGAAAGAAGACAGTGCACTGTCTTTCTTTATTCCCATCACTGGACAAAGCCAGCTGCTGCATGCTGAGGGTCGAAAGTCAGTCAGCAAAGCGGCCACTGTCCAGCAAGGTGAGTGTCTCCCTGTTCTAGTGGCTGGGGATACATCATGGTGGAAGAGAGAGCAAAGCCCAGGCCCTTGTGAGATTTCCCTCAGGTGATATTCAGCAGATGTGTGTGAGTCTGGAAGCTTCTTTTCTGAAGGCTGATAGAATTTTTGCAGTAGATGAGAGCCATTTGCTGTGTCTTTGGGAGTCTTCTGTATTAGGACCCAACCCCTGACAACTTGTCGCAGTTGTCATCCTCGTGGTTTGGCCCTTTGCTTCTAGAATAGTTCATCAAAGACACAAGGAAAGTCTCTCTCTTTCATTTGCCATTTCTCCAAAATTTAGATTTCTGAAATAGCCATAAGCATATTAAATAAATACACAAATGAACACACTTTGGGTCTGGGGTGTAGCTCAGTAGTAGAGCATGTGCTTAGCATGCACAAGGCTCAGGTCTAATCTTCAGCACCAAAACAAAACAGCACAACACAACAAAACAAAGCAAAAGGTTTTTGCAGGTTTTCTCTTCTAAATTAAGACTGACATCTAAACTCCAGAGATATGAACCAAGAAGCCTGACATAAATATAGGTTAGTCATTTAGGTCGACATAAAGAAGCAGTCAGTTTCACTCTGAGAAGTTTGGGTGGGTCTTTCAAGTTTCCAAAAGGGTTTGCAAGTGAGAAATGCTACTCTTCATATTAGATGTAAGGGAACAGAAGAAAACTTTACCATCAGGCTTGTGGTGAAAAACTAGTGCGAAGACAAGCTGAAACAATACAACAATATATTTGCAAACTAGTTGTTGGAGGAAGAGTTTAGGAAAATAGAACATGGGGCGGCTGACATCAGGGCAGGCTCAGTAGAAACTGTAATAACAGAGTTTATTGTGGGTACAGTATTTCCATGACGACAGACTCGAGGACATGCTTCTGCTTTAATAGTAACTATAGAGGACACTGCAGGCTGAGTTTCTAGGCACAGGGAGG
>NW_004955471.1:7996374-7997867 GCF_000276665.1 Chinchilla lanigera
ACCACTTTGTTTGTAACTCTGTATTGTCTGTATTGTGCTTGTGATATGTTGTAAAATGTTGTATGTCTGTTAATGTTTCCCTCCTTTTATCTTTAAAATTAAAAAAAAAAATTTAAATGCTTCAAAAAAAAATAGTAACTATAGAAACCCACCATTATAAAGTGCCAAGATATGCTTTCTTATGTGTCCTCTGATGCAATATTAAACTTAGCAGGAAAAGTGGATCTCAGTGAAAACTTGTTGGTTGGAAAATAATTGAAGAACTCAGTTCATAAGGATGCCCAGTGCTCACTCTACACCTTTAATTTTTTTGTTAGGTTTTTTTATTGGTGCATTTTAGGTATACATAATGATCATATTCATCGTAGATATTTTGTACCTGTAAATAATATATTTTGCTGCTTTCTTTTTCCCATTCCTCTCCCTCCCTTCAACCCTTCTTCTCCTTCTTTATTACAAAAGCTTTATTTCCATTTCTTCCTTCTTTCTTTTTTCTTATTCCTTCCTTCCTTCCTTCCTTCCTTCCTTCCTTCCTTCCTTCCTTCCTTCCTTCCTTCCTTTCCCTCTCCTTTCTCCCTAGTTTCCTTTCTCATTTGAACATTTTCTTCCTATTTCCCCATATCTATTTTATATTTTGACCCATATTTACACTTTTTGTTTCTCACACCAGGGAAACAATTGATATTTAAACATGTGCCCAATTTATTTCACTTAAAAGTAAGGTCTCAAGGTGTATCCATTTAGCTAGAAATGTCTTAAGCTTATCCTTTTTTATGGTAGAGTAGTAGTCCATTGTATAAAACAAACACATCTTCTTTATCCATTCACTGGTGGATGGCCATTTGGGCTGTTTTCAAGATTTAGCTATTATAAACTGTGCTGCTATAAACACGAGTGTGTGTGCCTGAATCCCTGTGATATGATGCTTTTAGTTCTTTCAGGAAGATACCAAGAAGGGGAATAGCTGGGTCAAATGGAACCTTTAGCTTTATATTTTGAGGAATCTCCACACTGATTTCCATGGTAGTTGCACCAGTCTACACTCCCACCAACAGTGGAAAAGTGTTCCTTTTTTCTTTCATTTTTTAAATAGAAAAAAGCTAAACCTAACAATAAAACCGAGTTTCAAAACAGGGTAGTAGGTCAGTTACAATAGTTGATATACTGTGTTGGTTGATTTGTTGATAATGGCCATTTTTTCTGGAGTGAGATAGAATCTGTGTTTTCATTTGCATCTCTCAAATGACTAATGATGTTGAACATTTTTTCATATATTTACTTTTGTCTTGGTTACTTTTTTCTCGCTGCTGGGACAAAATACCTGATGCCCAAAATTAAGGAAGGAAAGGTTTATTTCGCTTACAGTTTGTGGAGGTTTCAATCCGTACTAGGCATGATTATAAGGCAGGGTGGCACGTGGCAGAGGGCTGCATCTCAGGGCGGCAGCACAGCAAAGCTGCTAACAGGACACACACACCAGGGCGGAATGGGGG
>NW_004955471.1:7998622-8003581 GCF_000276665.1 Chinchilla lanigera
GGGGCTGGGGATTTAGCTCAGCGGCAAAAGCGCTTGCCTGGCAAGCGCAAGGTCGTGAGTTCGGTTCCCGGTACCGGAGAAAAACCAAAAAAAAAAAAAACAAACAAAAACAAACAAACAAACAAAAAAAAGAAACATGATGAAGAGAAGGAGGAGGGAAGTGGGCCCTAGACCCCCAAAGACCTGATGGGAGAATTGAAGCCCACAGAGAAGGTGAAGAGCAATACTTCAGTGCAAAAGAAGGTGGCAACTGGTGCTTTCTCTCTGAGCAACTCACCACTTGGGAAGGTTGGCTTAAACCGGCAGGTGCATGGTGACAAGTGGTGACAAGTTCTTCCAGCATTTATTATAGAAGCTATCTTTCTTCCTGTGAAAGTATTTGGTCCCTTTGTCAAAGATAAGGTGCCTGAGTGCATCTGGAGTTGTTTCTGTATCTTCTGATCTGTTCCATTGATCTTTTTTTGGCCAATACCATGCTGCTTTTATCACAGTAGCTTTGCAGAATAATTTCAAGTCAAGGATTGTAAAGCCCCTTGCCTGGGCTTTGTTGCTCAGAATTATTTTTGCTATTCTAAGTCTCTTCTGGTTCCAAATGAATTTTAGGATTGTTTTCTCTAATCCTGTGAGGTATGCTATTGACATTTTGATCAGGATTGCATTAAATCTGTATAATGATTGTGGAAGTATGGCTAATTTCACCTTTATTTTCACTGACGTTCAGGCTGGTTTCTGGCTATGAGGCTGGAACCAGACTTGTTCAGCCTGGAACTCTCTGTGTGCCTCCTGCAGGATCGAACTTGGCTCCTTGACCTCCTGCTGACTTGAATTTAGTTCTGTCTCACCCTGACACTGGGAGCTGCTAGATGGAGCCAGCCTGTAGCTGCTGTGAGTTCTGAGCTCAGTTGGCCTCGCTTCAAGATGTCTCCCAGCCAATTACCCTCTCCTAGGGGACGTCTGAACCTGAATAATTCACCAGCCACTGCAATCCACTGCTCAATTCCACAGGTGAATTTTTCCTTGGAGGCCTCTGGGGTCACCACTGGTCACCATGCACCTGCAGGTTTAAGTCAACCCTCCCAAGTGGTGAGTTGCTCAGAGAGAAAGCACCAGTTGCCACCTTCTTTTGCACTGAGGTATTGCTCTTCACCTTCTCTGTGGGCTTCAATTCTCCCATCAGGTCTTTGGGGCTCCAGGGCCCACTTCCCTCCTCCTTCTCTTCCTCATGTTTCTGTATTCCAGTGTCTACACACCAAATCTCAGAGAGGCTGTTTCTCTGCTGTTCCCCACTCTGCTATCTTCCTGGAAGTCCTCTACATCTTGAATTTAACACAAAATAATCTACAAAAGCTGGAAAATGTGGCTTACACTAAAAAAAAAAAAAAACCCCTCACTAATCTTGTGCTGTGGCGTATGTCTAGCTACCCCCCAAAAATCTCATGTGGTCATAGGAGGGGCTTTTCAGAGGTGCTGGACTTAGTGTATGTGATGCTGGGATTAAGGTGTGTGGTTATTAAATTAGTCTACCAATTGGCTTGGCATAGTTCAGAGTGTAGATAATGGGAAGGACCACCCTGAGTGTTTGTGGCACCACCCAAATGGTGAGTAGCCGGGAAGGCATAAAAAGAGGAGGCAGGCTGCTACTGCTTCCACACTTTGCTACTTGCAGCCTTCTGCATGCCATGGACTATTTCCCCTCTGTCATGCCTCTCTGGCATACACCTTGCCTTGGAGCCAGCCAACTATGAACTGAAGAGTCTGCAAACTGAACTACAATAGACCTTTCCTCCTTTAACTTTGCTTGTCAGCTATTTTGTCTCAGCAACAAGAAAAGTGGCCAAGACACCTTGATTTTGGTCAGTGCAACCAAATACTTACCAGTGTTCAGAGAGAGTACAGTAGGTGAATTTACCAACAGAAAAAGACAAAAATTGTCCGGACACTAGGCTTATTAGATATCAGAGATATATTCTTGTAGCCACAATTTAGAAAAGCTTTACAATTTCAGATATGCACTGAAGACCATACTGAATTCTTTTTTTTCTGATCTTTTTGAGACTAAGTAGGGAAATAAATGCTTTCTCTAAGGAGCAACTGGATTCTTTTCACAAACTGAGGATTTCAGAAGGTGGTGATAACACTTTATCTACTCCTATGACCTCCTGTCTTTCACTCAGGAGCAGCCAGCAGTGGCTCAGATTTTGAGCAACAGAGTTGATGGCTACCTGTGTGACACTCTAGCTTGAGGTGCGAGGGAGAGCAAGGACAAGTGGACAAAAGAAAGTTGTCAGCTGTGGGCCACAGGCACAATAGTGGCTACACGATGCAGCCCGGTGTGTGGCAGGCTGTCCCACCTAGGTGTGTGCAATTAACCCTGTGACATTCAGATAATGATAACACTGCCTGAGGGTGTGTTTCTCAGAATGCATCCTCACCGGAAGCTACCCAGGCCATCATGGTAAATTTTTTAAAAGGAGCATGGCAATGGGCTTGTAATGCTCATGGTTATTTTTTGGGAGTGTTTCTATTGATGAATTGTTTATTTTAATCTTATGAGTTTTATTATTTTACATAGTGTGTACTTAATAGGAAAATAAAATATCAATAAAATAAAATATTAAAATTTTAATATATAATGAATGTTTAGAATAAACACCAACATCTTCTACATCAACTTTTGTTTGCTTACTAAACCTAAAAAATGACAGAAATAAATTCCTATGGGAACTACAGTGAAAATACAAATAAAACTACCACAGAAATAATCTTTAATTATAACACCTGAGGCACTCTTCACATACGAAAACAATATTACACAAGTGTTGCTGACACTGACAGCATGTGTGTTTTGTTTCCTAACTTTTTTGACACCTCACTTGTCTTCCTGTTTTTTCAGGAGGGTCCTTTTATATTACATGATGTCCACTTAGTAGGAAAATGACATATCAATAAAATAAATTATCAAGTATATACTGAGTATTTAGAATAAACAGCATTTTCAGCATCAACTATTTACTTGCTTACAAAATGAAAAAATAGCAGAAGGAAATTTGTATATGAACTACAATGAAAATACAAATAAAACTTTACTACAAAAATAATCTTTACTTCAATTATCACATCGAAGGCAGTTTTCACACATGAAAACAGCATGTGCCATACACAAATACTGCTAACACTCATAGCACACGTGTCTTGTTTTTTCGTCTTCTTTGGTAGGATGTGCTTGACATCTTGCTGGTCTTCTTGTTTCCTGAGGAAGTTCTTGTGATGTTTCATTTGTCTGTTCACCAGTCTGATCCAGAATTCTTTGGAGGAGTTCCTGGGGCAGATACAAATTTTTTTCTCTGTTGTAATTGATCATTTATCAATTCCAGTTCCAATCCTCTAAGAAAATTTCTCCATGATATTTTCTGCTTGCTATTTTCTTTATGAAACTGTTTATGCCTGACATGTTTAGGATCAAGTAAAACGCAACCATCAGCCAATGTGTTTCAAGTGACATCATAGTTGCTGCATAACTCATCAATAACATCTACTTTGCTTTTTGTTTTGTTGTAAAAATGTGACCATTGTTTATGTTGAGGCTTCCCTATCAATCTTTTATTTTGAGACAGTCTTATTACGTAGTCCAGGCTAGTCTTGAAGTCACTGTGTAGCAGAGGCTGACCTTGAATTCACAGAATCCTCTTGCCTCAGCCTCCTGAGTGCTGGGATTACAGGTATGCACCCTGCCTGGCTTCACTATCAATTTTATCATCATGGTGTAATGTTGACGGTACCAATACTACTTTATTTTTCTTCCTCATATAGGAGGCCAATATTACGTTTTTCTGAAATCCAAAGATTATACTATAAGTTCTTCTACTGTGAACTTGCAACATTTTTTCAGTAATCTCCACTTTGTTCTTTTAAAGAGTTCCTCTTCTGGTCAACTGGTAGTCTTGTAGCAAATATAACATCAGTGGATAACTAGTGAGCCAAATGTCAAATGTGACGTTTCAGTTATATTTTCAAATTGGTGCAATAATAAGTCTGTTTACAATGTCATATCTTTTATTACTTCACAAATAAAGATCTGATGGCTAAGTTCCAGGATAAATGTCTAAATTCAAGGTGTAAAATGTTCTCGCCTCTACCAGGACACATATTTCTCTGCCATATTTGGAAGGTTTACTTGGTGTATGTTGCCTAAAGCTTCAACAGTGATGAAATGATGCAAGTTGTTCGTCCATTGTCATGTATTCAGATGGTATATAAATTGCTTGACAGTTTGAAACAAAGTTTTCAAAAAATGGGTGAGTAGCAGCCAAGTGGTTGGATTTTTTTCTTTCTTGGTGGCTCCTTTAGGCATCAAAACATAGGCAATTTTGAAGGAAACAAATCTCTTGAGTGTCATTATTGTTCTAAAAGTCTCCACACCACATCTGCCACTTCTTCATAAATCCTTTAGATTCTGATGATTAGAATGATAAAGTCTGCTATAAAGGCTTTTAGTTCAGGTGGTGCGGTGTCATGATAAATATATTTTGAGTATTACTATTGGTGCGTATGGAGCATTTTACTTGTATTTCATTATTAGCATACTTCACAACATCTTGTAGCGCATCATCTGTTACAGACAATTTCCACCCTTGAATCACAGTGTTGGCGTTCTGCCCAGTTGCTTTCATCTCTGGCAAGAACCTAGTAACACTTTCTGACCTAGTTACAGGGCAGGGTCATTCAGGCACACATGACCATTTTGTAGCACTTTGTGAGTGTCTGCTGCACTCGGGGCCTGGGGTAGAGGCGCACACAAAACCAGGACACAGGGGATGCAGAGCAGCAAGAGCCAAGTTTGCAACTGCAACTGCATACTGAAGTTTATTCTGTAAGAAGTTTTATAGCATACAAGTGTAATTTTTCAGATAACATATGAGTACATACCGAGCCAAGTAATTGTTTTTCTGACAGTCTGTT
>NW_004955471.1:8003761-8006054 GCF_000276665.1 Chinchilla lanigera
GCCACTTTCCCATATTGTGAAAGCCTAGCCAAGCAAGTTCTCAAGGTTTTGCGAGGGGAGAACATTTTCTCCTCAAGAGGCACAGGCATTCCAGTCCTCATCTCAACCCCAAGTAACCTGCGGCTCCGGCCCACACAAAGGGAGGGCCTAGGGGCCTGAGGATCCTGTGTTTCCCACAGCACTTGACTCATCAAATATTTATTTACATTACTGTTTTCTTCCTCAGCCGAATCAAAGTCTTCATGCTGTACTTCCCTGTCTGTCTTAGATTGCTCCATCTCACTGTCCCAACTTCACCGGTGTACATGATCCAAGTCATCATCCATGGCTGAGTCACCTGATGACTCACTGTCAACCTCCTCCTTAAGTGGTGCAAGGGGTTTTTCATGTGACGTTGTACTGAATTTGGGCTGATTCTACGTGAAAAATCCAAAGAAAACATTTAGTAAAACAAATTACAAATACACAAAAAGGTAACATTGCAACAGGAAGCAGAAACACCAAAACAACACCCAGGATTTGGAGGCAGATTTATTGTATGTCAGTGGGTATCATTCCCAGAATATCAGGCTCTGATCTCTGGTGGTCTAGGGCTTATGTGGGATAAGCAGGCAGGAAGGACAGAGGCAGAATGGCTTGTCAGTTGGGGATTGGTTTATACAATGTGCATCATACCGATCCGCTGTACATCATGGTGACCAGATGTTTCTAAGAGACAGGAGCAACCGGAACTGGAACAGAAACTATTACCTGGGCAACTAACAAACTGAAGTACACTGGTTGGGGGGGGGCATTTTCTGTTACAACATGGTGTGTAACATGGGTAAAACTCACCTGTTGATACTTAGAAACGTGCACACACCTTGCCATTCCTCTACCAAGTGGGTGAACACAAAGATTGCTTCCTGTATTACCCCAGCACAGCTACTGAGATGCATATATAGCTACTGTTACACTTTTCTTCAGAAAAGTATGATATGGGTGTCTGCTACGCAGTATGAGGAACCAAGTTGAGTAATACATGTCTACATACCAGGAGAGTGACCCTTTTCTTAAATCTTTTTATGTTGTGCTCTCTCTCTCTCTCCTTTCCCTCTCTCTTTTTGTTTTAAGATAGAATCTCACTATGTAGTGCAGGCTGGCCTTGAACTTGCTTATGTAGCCCAGGCTATGTAGATCCATGGGTAATCCTCCTGTCTCAGCCTCCTAAGTGCTGGGATTACAAGCATGCATCACCATGCCTGGCGATGTGCTTATTTTCTAACTTTAAATTTTTTCTTGGAATTTGTAGGTGGTATGAAAAGCAGCCTGACTAGATAGGAATAAGGAGTCCGGGAATCTTGGGTTTTGCTACTTGTTAGCAATTAGCCACGCGGCTCTGGGTGATTTCCCTAATCACTTGAACTCCAGGGGTAATAATGTCTGGACTATTTGTTTCACATGTTATTGTGAGGTTCACATTTTAAAAATTGATATGACTGTGTTTGAAGTATTACAAACTGGAGGAAGAGGAGGGGTGTGGCTGAGCAGGAAGTGCTAGCACTTTGTTGAGAGGATGGGGTTACGTGCACTGTGTAGCCTTGCTAACAGCATGTAGGCAAATAGGTGATTTCTGCTTGACTTGGCCAGAATGTTCTACTTGACTTTTGGGATTGCAAAGCAGTAACACCAAAATCAGTCTTGACAGTTCAACTAGACAAAAGATAGTTTCTAGTTTCAGGGAAAATGATTGGAGAGATGTTTTCTCAAGTGTCTGAGAAACGACGAAGGGGGATAGAGATTCTGAATCAATAAGAAACAAGTCTTTTCAGAAACCAAGGCACCTGCTGAGTGTGGTGATGCACACCTGTAATCCCAGCACTCGGGAGGCTGAGGCAGGAGAATTGCTGCAAGTTCAAGGCCAGCAAGTTCAAGGCACAGTGAAACTCTGTCTCAAAAAGACCCCCACAAAAAGAAAGAAAAAAAAAACAGGAGGAAAAAAGCCAGTGCCCCTGAGTCACCATGGGTAGAGAAAACTATCCGTAGTCCACATACAGTATGGAAAATCAGACTTCACAGGACACAGGAATCTACCCCCTCAATTTCACATTCATGCTTTGTGATTATGTTTCTGTCTTTTTGAACCATTGGGAATCCAAAGCACACCTCCTTGGACTCCAAACTGTGAATTCCTGGCTTCCCAGACAATTGATGTCGGTCTCACTTGACATCCAGGTACTTTGTGTCTTGAACAAAGAAGTGAGAAGACACACAGAAGTAGTAAGAAGGGCAGCAATTTGTTTTTTTTTTTTTT
>NW_004955471.1:8009465-8011979 GCF_000276665.1 Chinchilla lanigera
GCCCCAGGCTCCCCGTGCGCTGGGGGCCCACCCTCTGGGAGCCAGCAGGCAGGAAGGTAGCCCGCCAGGGCAGCAATTTGTTGAAGAGGAGCACACACCACAGAGATCCAGAGTGGACCAAAAAGGGAGCTCAAGAGTAAGTTTTACTTAGAGCGCTCCTTCAGTCAGGGCTGTGTCCAGATGTGGTCATAGGTTGGGCTTTTCAAAGGGGGCTGGATTTGAGTGTGTGCATGGCGCATGGTGCAATGCTAGGACCAAGGGTGCTAGGATTGAGGGTGTGAGAGCTACGTGCCTAAGCAGCCCTCCTTATTTATAAAAGCTTTGTTTTCATTTCTTTTCTTTTTTCCCTTGTTCCTTCCTTCCTTTCCCCCTCCTTCCTCCTTTGTTTCCCTTCTCATTTGAACATTTTCTTCCTGTTTCACAATATCTATTTTATATTTTCATCCTTATTTACATTTTGGTTTCACACAGCAGAGAAATAATTGATATTTAAACATACGCACCCAATTTATTTCACTTAAAGTATGGTCTCAAGGTGCATCCATTTAGCTAAGAATAGCTCAAGCTTATCCTTCTTTATGGGAGAGTAGTATCCTATTGTATAAAACAAACACATCTTCTTGATCCATTCATTGGTTGATAGCAATTTGGGCTGTTTCCAAGATTTAGCTATTATAAGCTGTGCTGTTATAAATATGGGTATGCATATATCCCTGTGATATGATGCTTTTGATTCTTTCAGGAAGATACCAAGAAGGGGAATAACTGGGTCAAATGGAACCTCCAATCCTAGTTTTGTGAGGAATCTCCACACTGATTTCCACAGCAGTTACACCAGTCTACATTCCCACCAACAGTGGAGAAGGGTTCCTTTTCCCCACAGCCTGTAAAGCATTTGTTATTGGTTGATTTCTTGATAATGGCCATTGTTTCTGGAGTGAGATGGAGTCTCAGCCTTGTTTTAATTTGCATCTCTTGAATGACCAGTGATGTTGAAAATTTTTTTTTCATATATTTATTTTCCATTTCTACTTCTTCATCTGAGAAGTGTTTATTCACTTCAGATGCCCATTTTTGGATTGGGTCTTTAAATTTGGGGAGTTTGATTTTTTTGAATTTGTTATATAGTCTAGATATTAGTCTTTTGTCTGAGGAACAGCTGACAAATTTTTTCCCACTCTGTGGGTTGTCTCTTCACTTTGTTGGTGGTTTCTTGTGGTTCAAAAGCTTTTTAATAAGAGGTGATCCCAGTTGTTGATTCTTTGTAGTAGCTCCTGTGCAGGTAGGGTTTTGTTTATAAAGTCTTTTCCTACACCCATACCTTCAAGAGTTCTACCTACTTTCTCTTCTCTTTGGTTTTTCTGTTTTAATGTTTAGATCTTTGATCCATTTGGACTTTAGTTTAGAGATATACTGGTCTAGTTTTAGTCTTTGGCATGTGGAATGCTAGCTTTCCCAGCACCATTTATTAAAGAGTGTATCTTTCTTCCAGTGAAGGTGTTGGACCCCTTTGTCAAATATAAGGTGGCTGAGTGTGTTTAGAGTTATTTCTGCATCTTCTAATCTGTTCCATCAGTACCTTGCTGCTTTTATGACCTTACTCCGGGGCTCAGGTCAGAGGTCAAGGAGTGTAACAAGGGCAGGAAGGTATGGTCCAGGCTCACAGCAGGGTGTTAAGAAGACACAGTGAGGGTAGGCCCATCTTTCTCAGGCTCATGTCGGGTGTTAGGGAATTACTGCGAAGGCAAGATGTGCTCCTGGTCTCCCAGAACCAGCAGGCTGGGAGTGTGTTGTGAGCCCAAGGCCGGGACGTGTCCCTCACTGTGTCCTGCCTCCCTGAGGAGAGACAAATGCAGGCGGGACTTTCTCTGAGGCTCCCTGGTCCACACAAACACGGGGTCTGTCCAAGAGGAGCCCGGTGTTCTTTGAATCTTTTTACTGACATGTCATTAACCAAAGCAGATTAAACTCCTGTCACGGAGAAGGCGGCTGACAATCAAACACCCTGGAGCTCAGCGGAGCTTTGACCTAAGCTACCGTCTATTCTCTGGGCTCTTTCCCTCCTCTAAAATTATTTACAATCCCACTCACATTGCATACAGCCCTACTTCTGTATCTCCCAGGAAGAGGGTGTTCAAACCCTAACCACCTGATCATTCTCTGAGTTTATTTTGTCTGGCCCCCACACAGTTAATAAATTCATTTTCCCGTGTTAATCTAGTGTCATTTTTTTTTCAGGAGACTCAGTGACCGGAGAGACAGCGTTTGAACTCCACAGAGGGAACAGGATGAGGCACACAGAATAAGGGAAGAGAAACAGCCCTGGACGCAGGGTAAGGTCCTGGTTTCAGATCTGGGCTCTGGCTTTTGCAGTCTCACATTCCTTGTGTAGAAGGCACAAGGAGGATCCGCGGTGATCAGGAGCTGGTGGGAGGCCCAGGCTGGGACTGGCAGCGGTGTGCAGCTGGGAGAAGAGGGTGGGAGAGAGGAGGGGGAGGGGGAGGGAGAGGGGGA